>NC_062967.1:51935691-52288120 GCF_023119035.1 Salvia hispanica
TTAACACAATTTATAGGTTATAATAGGCGATCTTTTGTATGGATTGCACATTATTTTTTAAAACCATGTTCCTATATAAAATTAAACCCTAGATATTAAATGAAATGGTGGGGGGGACAGACATGTATCAGTAGCATCCTCAGACCTGAAAACGTCCAAGTATTATTTTGAATTAATCTTTATTTTAAACAAGAAATTAATATCTTTATTTTTTTAATGTTTATTTATTTTTTGTTTTCTAAGTATATCCGGATTCGTCTTTTAACTTTTCTAGAAACCAATAATGCACTGAGTTCACTCACACACAAACAAGGAACAAAGATTAAAAAAATAGAGAAAGAGGTTCATCATGTTCAAGTCGTCATCAATGTCATATGCTAGCTAGTGACAATATATATACATAAATTTACAGCATTAGAAATTAATTTATTGATATAGGTTGTTAATGATCCATCTAATCACATTGTCATCCCTCAAATCAAGACAAATCATCTTGATTGAAAGGTCTGTTATATGTCAATGGCTTGATTTTTATTTATTTATTTTGAGTGTCTAACTTCAGTTCGTGCGCAGGATATTATGCTAATGCAATTATTAATATGTTAGTACAATCATAGTAGTAATTGATTGTGCCATCAATAACAAAATCTATTTATAAGTAATTAATTAATACTACTATATAAAATGTTGTAGAAACTTAATTAGCAAGAAATGATCGATGAGTATTTATGGTTGGTGGAGTGACAAATCTCTCACTAATCTTTTTAATTGAAATACTTCAGCTTGCTGTCACTCATATATAGGAGTATTTTAAATCAATCTCACCTATCTTCATTTTTTTTAAATTATTAACTCTAACTTCTCTTAGCATATGCTTTGAAATTATAAGTATATTTAATACAGATGTGTATGCTCTTTAAAAATAAAAAATAAAAGTATGGAATTTTACTTTCATGAATGAAAATGTATATAGAATCAATTATAAAATTGACTTTCATGTTCAAAACCAAAAAAATTGTATCAAGAAAACTTAAGTAATCCAAAATGAAGAATGTTAGTAGTACTTTTTATTGTCTTTCCTCTATTCAATGAAATCTAACATATCAAAGGGAAATAAAACCTAGCTAGAAATTTATGGTTTGCCTGTAAAAAATCGTGTAAATTTGTATGCATTGTGAATTAATTATTGATACTACTATTTAAGTAATGCACGCGAACAAATAAATAATCTTATAAAATGGGTGTTTGTTAAATACTCCATATAATAAGTAAACTAGCCAACAATAAAAGAATAAGATCACAGTAGATCTGCTTCATTTTACCTAGCTGCAGAGAACAATTCTACATATATATCCCACGCGCAAAATAAAGAAAATGCTGAGTACTAAAAATGAACATTTTCAAGAAATATTCTTTCATATATAGGAAAGAAATAAATGTATAACCGTACCAATTAATTACTACTACTTCTTCATAATTGAAAACAATATATGCATTTCTGAATCAAGAAAAATGCCCAAATGCTTCTGTTTCACTAAGCTGCCATTTTTACATTAGTATCTCGATTTGTATTTTCCCTATTAGGCAAATTAATTAATTCCCATAAATTAAAAAATGCAACTGCAACTGCAACTGCAATTTCAATTGCAATGAAGCAGCTCCCTAAAAATGTGCATACTCATTAGAAACACTGTGGGTAATTGATGGAACACAATTGACATAAATAAATATAGAGAAAAAGATATTGGTGAATGTGTAGAAAATTAATCAAAAAACTAGAAATATTAACATTTTATTCAACCAAAGTAGATAGGAGTATTTCATTGAGACAAACAATTCAATCATCAAAGATTGGTATATAAATTAAAAAAAGAGAAGCATAGGAATTACAAACTAAAAAATCCAGACATAAATCCCCTGAATTTCCAATCCAATATTAATAATGGGATTTTTACAACAAAGAGTCAAAGACCACCACAAATAATCCTACTATGTTTTCTTACAAAAACCTCAAATTAAGCTCTAATTAATCTTGTGTGTTTCACCTTCTGGATAATATATGATTAAGTTTGAGTTAAGGGGAAAATGTGGAAATTATGAATTTGTAATTTTTTTTTATTTTTGATGTAAGTAATTGATCAAGATCTTGGTGGTGGGAAGAATTGCGTACCGGCCATGAAGCTATTAAGGGGGGCTGGGTATAAAGAGGGGTCCAAATAAGGGGAAGGCGACGCTGCTGCTGCGGCGGTGTCGGCGGTGGAGGCGATTAAATTGAGCTGCTGGACGCTTCCGCCGCCGGAGGAGGTCTCTCCGGCGGCCATGTACTGCGTTTCCGTGCCTTGATCGTAGAGGATTCCCTTGAAGACGTGGCCGGAGATGTTGACGGCGGTTTGGTACGCGTATTGATCCTCCGCGTCGTCGATTGCTGACACCCTCACGCACCGGAAGACGGCCTCCGCGCTCACTTCCGACGGAAAATTCCCCAACTCTAACCCTAATTAATCAATATGCAATATTAGGGAATATGACAAACACTGGCGAGAATACTCACAAACAGTGGTTTGTTGAAAAGAGAAAAGAGAAACAATCATAGTAAGTAAAGTAAAGTAACATTGTAGTTGGCTACTACATAACAGTTTCTGAAAAAAAAAAAAAAAAAAAAAAAAAAAAAGTTTTTTCTTTTTTCTATGTGTATATATTAGCAGCATTACCAGTAGCGGAAGTAGGTATTCTGGTGCAGACGAGGGAGTTGGAGCTGCTCGGATTATTATTATTGTTATTATTATTATTTTCCCTTTGTCTTTTTGAGGAGTGATCCCTCTCCTTCCCTTCCTCCTGGCGCTGCTGGAGCGCCGCGAGCTGCTGCTGCTTCTCGCGGCGCTTGGCAGCGGGGACCCACGTGCTCTTGACGTGGGTCTGGCACTGGAAGCCCCGGCTCTTGCAGCACGTTCTGCACCGCATATGCGAGCAGTCCTTCTTGGCCTGGTTGCCGCAGTCTTGGCAGCTGATGCCGCCGCCCGATCCTGCGCCTCCGCCCCCGCCGCTTCGCATCATGAGGAACCCGGGGCGGGCGGACTCCTCGGTGATGCTGAAGCCGCCGCGGCTGGGCCCGACGGCGAGCCCGCCCGCGGAGGCGTAGAGGTCCTGCAGCTGCGGCTGATGCTGCTGGTGCGGCTGCCAGAGCTCGAAGCCGCGGTAGGGCGGGATCTCGTCGTTGCGGTAGAGGAACCAGCTCTCCGGGTTGATGTCCGGGTTGTTGTTGGTGTGGCTGCTCTGGCCGTCTTGGTCTCGGCCGGCGGAGGAGGCGCCTCCGCCGCCGCCGCCGCCGCCTAGTGAGAAGAAGCCGGCCATGTTGTCATGGTGAAAATGACTGGTGGGAGCGGCCGTTTTTGGGATTCTTGGATTGTGGGTTTTGAGGGCAGACAATTTCTGAGGTGGGAAAGTTGTAATAACAAAGATAGCCCAAACAACGGGAATGAATTAGGGTGTGATTTGCTTTTTATTTTTGGAGAGAGAGAGAAAGAGTGGCAGCTTTATTTTGAGGTGAGGTGAGGTGAGGAGAGAGAGAGATTGAGTGGGTGGGGGCGATGACTTTTTTAAGAGAGAGAGAGAGAGAGAAAAGGAGGGGGGAATTGGCTGTCTTTCAAGGCTGAGGTTGTGTTGTTCGCATTAAAGACGCAGAATTACAGGTCTGCCACGCCGCCATGGCCTCTCCCTAAAAGCTGCTTAATTCTTCACTTTCTCTTTCCTCTTTCTCTCTCTAATCTAATCAAGATGATTCTGATTATTGCTTACTTATATGTGTAATTGAGTAGTAATTCTAATTCTACACACAACAACTTCCATCATCTTCTTCAAATTTTCTCCTTTTTTTGATCAAATATTTCACTCATCATGCTGATGATCAACCTAGAAAAAGGAAGTACGGAGAGTCATGATCTAAAGGTGGAAAGCCATTTGCATGAGGATCAAGCGGCTGCTATGCTGCCACGTGTGTGCCGGCCAACTTTTGCTCCTTTCCACCGGAAAATACGCTGCTTTATGTCTTATAATTCTCGACATTTTTAATAATAATTAAATAATGTGAATAAACCCTTAATATGTGTTGATTATAATTTAAAGAAAAGTGTCTAAAATATTCTTCTATTAGTATTGATGTGGAAAATTCTTTTTTTGCATTTTATAATTTCATATATATGTGTATGAACTTAAGTAAAACAGATGGGGGTTTTAGTTTCATCATCAGAATTTAAATTGTTTTACTTTACTTTTTACTTTTTCTTCAATGTCTGCAATAATAGTAGTACTAGTATAATTAGATAATCTACGATTCTACATGATTAAACGAAAGCTGTCTTTGTGTATATACACCACCAGTTATTACCGACGGAATCATCAACAAAATTATGCGGAAAATTTTGGGGCCCCCTTTATCGACGAAACATTGTCATCGAATTTTTTTAAAAAAATACATACCCCGGAAACTTCGGGGGGGCATCCGGGGGAATTATTGATACAGATGATCATGCATCATATAAATATCAATAGTCCAAATTAATTTTTACTACACGCTATGGGATGAAATTTTGTAAATATAAAATGGAAACCCTTTTTAACCATAATTTGAAAATAAAATACAAATCAATTGTAATTAACACTATTATGCCGGGTCGAATGGCTAGTCTATATTTTTTAGTATATCCCATTGCCTTCCCCTATTGAATTTACCAAATAATAATATATAATTTTGAATTTGTTACTATTATTAATAACTTTGATTGAATTTTTTCTAAAAAATAATTTACAAAATTAAGATCCCCATTTAAAAAATTAAACCTACAAATCAATTATAAACCAAAGAAATGCTAGAAATTTTCAAAAATACTTTCGGAAATTTTCGTGGTAAACTGAAACTTCGATGTTTTCTTTCATTTAAGTTATTACTATTACTCGTATTAATTAAAACCAAACAATTATTCCGATCAATTGACAATAAGTTTAAAGCCGGCCTCTTTAATTTATAATCAAAACATAAAATGCAACATTACATAATCAGCTAAAAAAACCCAAAAAGCGAATGAAAATTCAAAGCCCAACAACATAATTTGCGGTAATTGATCAGATTAAAAAGATTAATTACCCACCTCTCAATTATTCAAAATAATAATTTTTTTTACTCATTATTCGAAGGAGGAAAGTGACCCCCCAAAGTGGTTAAAACTGTGTCAATTATTCATAATTAGGGTTTCTTTTGGTGATTTTGAGGGGACCATTGAAAGCAAGGCATCTAATTAAGTTTTAATTAATTAAGGGTTTGATTATTGGGTTGGTTGACTATAGGAACCAAATGTAGGGGCGTAATGGTAATTTCACTAGGCAAAGTGTACGTATTTAAGACTATTAACAAAGACTAATTTATTACTGTATACGGATTCCCGCCGGCCTGCGTATGTCCCCTATTGATAGGGATATTTATCTGTAAACAGCAAAATTATTTAAACTTTTTAAATTATTACCATTACTTAACCAAATTTTAATCGAGGTATAATGGTATTTTTAAAATTAATACTAATAGTTTACAAATTCATTACGCATTTTTTCAGGGTTTTGGGGAAATTAATTTAAAACTAATTAAATTCAATTTTCATCGTTCCTAGGTGAAATCTCTTTACTTTATTAATAATTTGTTTTAGCTTTCAGGGTTTGTTATATTCACTAATAATTCATCTTTTGGCTTATTTGAGCTAAGTTTCAATTGTTTTAAAAAATGCATTAGAAGAAATTAAAGCAAAAAAAGCATACGAAGAATTAATTAAACTTAAAAAAATGTACTACAAAATAAGAGGAGAAAATAAAATGCAAACTATCATAATGGTTTACGAGAGAATCCAAATACATAAGGGGCATGTTTAATTTGTTTGTAATATTTTAAATCATACAGCAAAAGTAATTCCTAATAGTGGTTTACGAAAAATAATATGCATACCATTATAATATGTAATACTACTTGCTTTTAAAATTTTGGTGTTTTTTTCTGTTTTAAATCGAACAGTGAAAGTAATAAGAATCCGAAAAACAAAGAAAATAGTGTTTAATCTTTTTAGTTAATTTTTCTTCAGATTTAATATTCTTATATATTTAAGTATTTACTATAATTTTTATTATCATATACTCCTTAAAGTGTAAAAATCGATATTATTATTATTATTATTATTATACACCGACAAGTGTAATAATGAATACTATTAGTACTAAATTAATTAATATTACTCCTTTTCAGTCTCCGTTTGATTCAAATCTTTGGAACATCATGTTATTGTAGTTTTTTCATATCGACCAAGATTTGATATAAAACATAAAGATTCACATATTTCTATCAAATTTGTGGAGAGAGAAACTCAACCGAGAAATGATGCAAGTCTTCGGGTCCTTGAAGAGATACGGATATGTTCCAATGTATCGCACCTGTAAGTAACACAAACTTGAAATTCGTAAATGAAAAGTAAATTCTCCAATGCTTATGTCCCTCCTTGCAAAAGATGCATAGATCATCCTTGATTCCGATGCGCCACATCCTGATCAATCTATCATCCTTGTTTTCCTTGCAAGACTAACTAGATATGTATTTATACTCGGGTGGCACGAAATTTCTCTAAGCGAAACGCATTGGGTTACTCCTGAGTCATAATCCTCCAAGTTCAGAGTAACCTTCAAAACAATGTTAGAAATAGAGAAATTCAATTTCTCAATCTAGAAAATGTAAAGGTTTCCAAAGAGTTAACCATCCCAGGTAGATAGCCAGTGTTATCTCCAATTTTCCCCTTCCCATGCTCCCATCTTTAATAAACTTGTCAATTTGAAAGAGGTAGTACTTCTTTCCCCATCCACTAGTTAAGCCAGAATTACATTTTGGTCTCATTCTCTACTTTTATCTGAGTGCCTTTTTGTCGCCTTTGAATTTCTCTTTCAAAAAAATTAAACGTTGAAAAACACAAATTTCACATGTATTTAAAGGATAGATTTGGCTTATTTTGATTGACTACTCGTGTAATTTCCGTCATGTTACTCGCACTTTTGTTTTTATGTAGTAATTTGAGATTGATTTTTAGTGTAATTAAATTAGTACTATTTTAATTGTAATGAGAGATCAGTTGATAAGGAAACATTTAATTAATTACTTCCTCCATTCCATGTTAATAGAGGCGTTTCATTTCTGCACTCATTTTGAAAACATAAGGAGTAATAAATAGTTAAAGCGAGAAAATGTAAAGTAAGAGAAAGAATAATGTAGAGAAGATTAAGACGGAGCGGAAGGAGTATAATATACTAGTAATAACCATAATTTTTTACTTTTAGTATAAATAGTGTAAGTAGTTTGGGACGAGTCGAAATAGACTAGTGCGAGTAATATGAGACTGGGGAAGTATGATTTTGTCTATATTCTTATCAGTTGGTTGTGTACTAAAACGGGCTTAAAAAGGGCAAGAATAGATGATACTAAGTCTGGAGTCAAATTGCCAGTTTCGCAAAGACATCGACCGGGGCAGAGAATTTCCAACGGTCTGCGGGAACGAGTCAGAGAGTCTTGAACATGCCCAGTGACCCCCTGAGTTGGGTCCTTATAATATGGTTCAGTAAAAATGATAACCTTTTTTGTGTGTAAAAAAACTATTGATTGAATCATGCCATTTGTAATGAAACAAAAGGAATATTATAAAAATAAAGTTCAAATAGTTTTTTTACACACTCATTCGCAACCAAATTTAATTACGTTCACTCATTTTTGAAAAATAAAGTTCACAAAACTAGTAGAAATTATTATGAGGAGTCACTAAATAAGCGTGAAATGTTTAATTTCTGAGTGCTCCATAACTGGAAACGCGAGAATCACTTGGAATTTCGATAGGCACAAAATGCTACAAAACTAGGAATAGGAATAGGAATAGCTACTGAAATTCATGATGCATGAGATCACAACAATATTGGGTATTTAAGAAGTTCCAATAGGGAGTAGTATTATATTCTTTGTCAATATCTCCTTCTAAAAAAAGTGCATTATATTGGATCCTCATTTTGTCCCACTATTAAAATTTTTATTTTAATAGGAGTATATATAATACAATAATGAATATTTTAATATATTTTCAAAAAATATAATAAAGAATACTATAAATTTGGAACGGGGGATCACAAATGTGCACGTAACCATTTAAAATGAATTTAATTACAAATTGGAGAGAGATACTAGTATATTCAAGAACGTACTACCGCTTCTATTATGTGATTGAGAGTTAACATTTCAATTAGTTCTATATATATTTAATCCCAACTAAATAAACATATAAGTAGATTAACTCTTTTATATAATGAGTGAACTTTTGGATAACCACGTGCACCCGACTTTATTTATTTATTAAATGATAAATGAATATAAATCTAAAATCTGCATCACGGTGCACTCTAATTCAAAACTTTTCACATACCATTAGACATGTACATTATCACTAGGCTATTATCACTAGGCTAACACAAGCAAACAATTTTTGTTTGATAACTCATTATAAAGTTGAAGAGCTGAACCATGTATAATTTCCAGATTAATACAACCACTACAACAAAAAAAATTGGAATTTCCACATTAATACAACCACTACAACAAAAAAAATTGGAATTTCAGATTAATACAACCACTACAACAAAAAAAATTGGACAAGGCCACTTTCTAGTGCAATTAAGGACTTTAATTTGTGTGTCTAATTATACCATCAACGCTTCCTAAAGTGTCCTTAATGTTAGTATCTCAACTAAAATTACGGAACACAAATAAAAGCATTATAAACAAGCAAAAGATTAAAATAATTTGTCTTCAACTTAACGACGCTTTCTTGTGCATCCTAAATTATGATTATTTTTTAAAATTTCAAAATGCTAATAATTGCATCTCAATTTTTGTGTCCCTAAAAAATATTATGTTGTTTTTAGTGAACGGTTAAGAACCATAATAGTTAATCTTTTTTTAAACCACATGCATGTTTAGATTCAAGTCCAAATTCACTTTGTTTTGGCTGAAGTTAAAAACAAGATATATATATATATATATACATGTGCACACACACACAATAATTATGCTGATAAAATAAAAGATTTGAATTATTGAGATTCACTGCTTAAGAAAAAACTAATCAATTTCCTTGACATTATTCACATATTATAGAATCTAGAAGATGTAGAACATATAGAGTAGACCATACAATTAATCCCACTTGGTCCATGAATTATGTCAAAAATCAATATTTCCTAACCCTATATTGTACAAATTTTTGTTGATTATGTTACATAGCTTAATTAAAGCTATTGATTTCTTTGTCACAATATGACTAACACTATGCTCTGATTACATACCACCTACCCAGCCTATAATCACTACTGGTGTAGAAGTTATATGTATTTAAACCACTCATGAATTATATAAATTGAAGTTTGAAAAATTCATTCAAAATCTTTGCTAACCCGAACTGCCTAATTAAGCTCAAATATTGCGATTTTTTCCATTATTGAACTACTTGTTTCTGTTTATAATATATTTTATAGTTAATAATTGCTGAAATGCAGTTTCTTACTTGTATAGTTTGATTGAATGTTAATTGAATATATTGAATGACTATATGTGTAGGTTTTTAACCTTATTTCAACTAAACTGGAGCAGCGTATAGGAGCTCTTAAATTTACCTTTACTTTGTACTGTGCATTAGGATTTGAACTAAATCATATAGTAATAAGTCTGATTTCAACACCTCCATGCCTAAGTTAAATTATTTAGCAATCATATATATATTTGGATCTTATAGTTCTATTAGGGTTTCACTTACCTATAATATAAGAATTAAATTTATTATTCTTTAGATTTTCTCCTTTTTATAGGTATTGCTGTTTGAGTTATGATCCAATATTGTCTCCCTAGCTCGCTCGCTTAGATTGGGGTGCAATTTTTTGAACTAGGGTTCTTTTGTTTTGGAATGAACCTTTCGATTTACTGTTGATTAAGTAATTAACCATAATTAGTTAATCAGCTTCTAATTGTAAAATATTAATATTATTATTAGTTATATCTGAGGTAACTATTCATCGAATTTAAACTGGTCATCAACAATCACTCCTAAATTTAAATTTAAATATTATTATTAGTTACATCGGAGGTAACTATTCATCCAATTTAAACTGGTATCAACAATCACTCCTAAATTCAAATTTAACAGTGATTGTTGGTGGCCAGTTCAAATTTCTTAACTGTGAAGGGAGGATATTAATTTGTTTTCACAGTATTCCAAATTGAGTATAAAACTTTTAGCAATCGAACTAATCTTGCTTTCTAATACTATCTATTAAGATTAAACTATTTGTACTTTGTTCAAATTTTAAAAACGTACTTACTTTGTAAATATAATACTCCATGAAATTGAAATTTGAAGCACAATATGACTGTACGTAGTAGAATTACTGGTAATAAATTTGTAATACAATTTAAATTTTAAACCATATAAGGAGGTCACTTAATTAGAAATTTAGAATAAAAATTATTAATTAATAAGTTAATTAAAAAGGTTGGTCATGCATGACATTGCATGTAACATTTTAGTCAGAGTAAATCAGGCACAAAGTTGGATTGCATTAATGATACTAATAATATAGAGTCTACACTAATATTTAGAGTGGGAACAAAATCAACTGCTGAAATTAAACTGATGTCAAATAAAATACACTATTCAACTGCGATAATTAGATACAATGAATAATTGCATGAGTCACTTGTTCATCATTAATTCCATTGTTTAATTACTTTAGCGTTATCGTCTAAATTAATTAAACTATACGATGCTCCCAAATTTATTGTGTGTATATTTATTTATAAACACCCAATAGTTAAACAGCTAGCAACTATAATTATCATCTTTTATTTGATCCTAATTAATCTCTAGTTAGTTGCAAATTCATTCGGAGAAAATTGATTTAGCAACAGTAATAGCCCAACTTTTATCGTTAAATCAATCGCAATTTTATTTAATAATAATAATAATAATAGGGATCTTGGTCTCTAAAACCATGAACTTTGAGCAAATTTTGATATTTTCCACGAACTTTAAAACTGGGCTAAAAAATCACAAACTTTACATTTTGTTTGTTATTTTCATGGCATGTCAATCACCATATCTAACCAACTTCGGTGGATTTTATCCTATTTGACACTACTAACTCAACGTGATTTTCTACGTAGCATTTTATCCTACTTATCATGAACTAAAAAGTAGTCTAAAATATCATAAACATTTCACGTTGCTCACGATAATAAGATTTTTGCCAAAGTTCTCTTATTTGGGCTGCTATAGGAAAAAAACAAACAAAAGGTAAAGTTTGTGATTTTTAGGCCATTTAAAGTTTATGGAAAATACCAAAATTTGACCAAAGTTCATGATTTTAGGGACCAATATTTCATAATAATATCAGTGACAATATGTAAAAATAGACCTATAAAATGATGTTGTTTTGCTGAGCTGCTTGTTTTTTTACACTCATTTTTTAAAAATCATAATAAATAAAAACAAATGATTAGCTATAAGGGAACGAGGAGCGTATATAGTATCTCAATTTTCTATATGGGTTGATTTTTTATTAAAAATCGACTAGCAACTAGAGTTTCCAACCTACAACATTTAAGAGATTTGAATAATGTATTAATTGAAATTCGGGCTAAAAAATGTGTTTTCCAAAAAATTACAATAAGATAGTAAATTAAGTTCAAGTACTAGTAGCATATTTTTCATTTCAAAATATGATATATATCCATGTAGTAGGTACTTAGGTGATAGCTCTGGAATAAAAGTGGAGTTTCTTTAAGAAATAAATAAAATTAGTATGTCTCTACGGCTTTATTCCCACAATGTTAGCTGTAGCATTAGTTTAGTCTTTTGAATTAGCAATACTGATTAAATGAAAATTTTAACATTTAAGTACAGTCAGCAACCTAACTAAAAGACTATTTATCCAAAAAATGGGTACGATAATTAATTAGTGGTACCTAAATTACACGAGGCCAGACTATCTACAAACATCCTGTTAATTGTATTAATACGTAGTATATCTTTCAGAATACATAGGTAGGTTTCCCCTTATTTTTAATAATTTCAGCCTTTAATTTGCCAAATGTAAACAGATTAATTTGATGGCTGAATTTTAGTATAATTCGTAAATTGGATGACGCACAAACTATATACAGATTTTTGTTAGATCTATCTGACTTCTTTAAGAAAAATGTAAATCATTATAAGTATTATTATTATTATTATTATTATTATTGTTATTATTATTATTATTTAATTCAAATGAAACAATCAAAATGATCACGACATTGTAAATACGTTGTGAAATAGAGTGCGGTCCATATGTATAGACTTCTCGTTTTGGCAATAAAATTACCTCTCGGCTAATTTATAGGCCTTCTGTTGGGCCAGGCCCGCAAAAAGTAAGTGACCTCTCGGCTAATTTATGGGCCCTTCTGTTGGGCCAGGCCCGCAAAAAGTAAGTGTTTAGGAGCTATTGGGAAATCCATAAAGCCCAAAATTTCCCGAAAATTAAACATATTGAAGCCCAATAATATCAAAATCCGTGCTCGAGAAATTCTTAGTTTTATTGAAGAAATCATGACGAGATCAAACTCGAGGAGGTGCCAGTGCCATCATGCTCAACTTGATCAAGGCCGGGAGACGAGACGTCCCTGAGTAGAGTTCCAACATACGGAGACGAGATTTTCAAGAAAAACATGTCGATAAACAAGCAGGCCTTCTTCGTAGATGCATAGCGAAAAAGGACAACTCAATTCACCTATCCAGGAAGGAGAAAATCCGGTTTTGTTTTCAACACGAATCCACGGTTACTAAACAGAGAAGGAATTAAGACGCCGATACCAACAAGTCAGCTAAAGATGCGGTGAAAGCTTTGACAAAAACACAAATAAATCCTTATAATAGAGTCATGAATGTGATGATAGAGATGATGATGATGGCCAAATTGACCTGAATGGCTGCGGACCATGTCAACAGTAGCTGTAGACGTCTCTTACTACACGAATTGCATCAAGCTTTACTGAGAAGGCTCTGCAGTTTACCACTTTTAACAGCAGCTTGCAGATCTGACATCCAAAGAAATAAGACAGCAGATACTGTGTTATGTTGCTGAAGGACGAAGTAAATGTTGCTATCGAGAGAGAGAGGCCAAGGCCTACCATCAGAACCGCCAATATGCTTCCCATTTACAAACACTTGTGGGACAGTTCGTCGCCCAACCAATTCCAGGAGAACGTCCTGAATCTTATATCCGTCATCTGCAAGTAATCAACCATGCACCGAACATACATCAATCACCGACATAGTAGATTTTGCAACAGAAAATAAGACAAATACATCAAGGACAAACAAGTACTAATAGATTAACAAAAGAATGATTACCCCAAGATCAAGCTCCACGACATAGGGCTGCTCCTCGAGTTCACTAAATACGCGCTTGGCTCGCAAGGAATATCTGATCCGAGAAGATAGCAAACACATGAGCTTAAAAGCTGCTAAAATCAGAGATACTACAATTTTGAACTGAAAAGGTTGAACAATGCATAATGAGGAATGTATTTTGTTTGATTACAATTTCCCAACATCTTAACCAAACCCTCCGAAATTCTTGCACGGAGCCTATATATTCGAACTCTCTCTCAAACCTTAATTTTGAACTAAAGACAGGCGACATTGATTTTGCCGATAAGGTTCTTAAAACACAGCAACACGCCCTAAATTCAGCATAACAATATTCAAATCTAACAATGGAAAAGATAAGTTCTTTGCATAGTTCTTCAACAACTAACTTCATATCTACACATTTCACTCCCCCACACAAATTTATTCGAGCTCGTTATTTCGAATCGAATGTTGACTCCATAGAACATTATACACACAACACTACAAACTCCTTGACATAAAAGTCCCAATTATTTCCATAATTTCAAGATCATACATCAATGAAAACTAAAATTGAAAAAACAAACACAGTAAAAAACTCATATTACCAATCTAACATAGATAAATACCTCAACTTGGTAAGAACTTACGGGCAATATGATTTGGAGAAAATGGCAATTTTATTAGAATAAATAACATTTTCGACAAAAGCCGACGGCGAATTGGAAGCTAGGGTTTTATGGGGCGCATTGCCGATCACCAAAATACAAGCCACCGCGGCAATCAGAGCTGATCGCCGCTGCAAACCAGCTCCAAACATCATCAACTCGCCCGCAACGGCGTCGTTTCCACACCTTCGCAGCTGGGATTCGCAGATACAGCTCAATTGCAGATTAAACCTTCTCGGAATCAAATTCACACCTTCGCAAAGCCACACAGTTTGGTTACGGAAAGATCACCGAAATTGGGGTGGAATAGAAAAGGGAAATTCAAGAATTTGAGTAATTCTAGCGAAGATTCTGAGAAATTCACCTCTGTAGAAATTGGAGCGTGTAGGGAGCCGCGTTGAAGAAGGTAAGTGGACCAGCTGAAGGGGCTTTGACGAAGCGTTCATTACCTTGCAAATATTTGCGATTTTCTTGGAAATTTTCGAAGCTTCAATTGTAGGACAAGATTGCGATTTGGGGATTCCCTTTCCACGAAATCTTGACTAGGGTTTGTCCCTTTCAGGGATAGATAAGTAATTTAGCCATCCTTGTTTAAGAATGAAAATTTAGTTTAAAATTTGATTTCAATAAATCCTACTATTATTATTCTTATCTATAATCATACACATCTATGATCTATCTAATATCTACTCTATAATAAAATATTATTGTAAGAAGGTATGACTCGTATGAGCCGAAACGTTCTAAAACTGATCTTCTATGAACTAAATCAATCTAAAAATAACTTAATCGATATCTAAAATTGTAAGGGTGCATTACACGTCATACACCACCTTGTATCATAATATCGCCTTTATAGTAGCCGTTAAATTGATATGACGGGTGGCCAGGTTTCTGCGAGTTAGCCCTAAATCAGTGTAAACAATTATTGAATTGATTCACACTAAATAATAAGGACTCGCTTAATAAAAAAATGGGATACTGAGAAGATATATAAAATAAGATAAAAAATATGGGACTTTATGTTAAGATATGCAAGATTTTTTTTTCGTTGTGTTTGATTTAAAAGAAATAATCTAAATTTGTATAGTTTATGATATAACATAGCTTAACTTGATAAATTGGTGGGTTACATAAACATGGTTAAAGTTATAATTTTAGTAAAATTGGGTTGGACTTTGTCTTATATTGGGCTTTGAGTTAAGTTTAATTATGATATCAAACAATTAGAAATGTCCATACATAATTTAAAACCATAGATTTTAGAAAACGTGTGGTCTACAATTTGCACGTATAATTTTTGTTTTTATTAATTAAATCGAAAAAGATAAAAAAAACTCCAAATTAGGTTTCGGATGAAAATGTCAATATAGTGTTCAAGATATCAACACAATGCTTTGAGAATGTCAACACAATGCTTTAAGAATGTTAACTCATTGCTCATATTGACATTCTATATGTACTCTATTATATTGACATATTTTATATAGATGTGCGATATTTTCATTGATTTAAAAAATTGAAAATTTACATTTTTTTAAATTTTGACATTGGAATATATGCATGTAGGATATCGTTGGAATCCTTATAAAATTATATATGTTATATGAATTTAAAGTTTTGGAATTTCTTTTAAAAGTTAGTTATAACTAACTTGACATTAATACCCTATTGATATTTATTAGAATTAATCCTATAGCCTTATTGACGTTTTGTTGATCGTATTGATATTTCAGGGTTGATGGTCTAGGCCTTTAATACCCGGGAGTGTTATATTGCTAACTCAATGCTTAATTGCTAACTCAATAATAGCCATTAGATATTCAAATTAAAGCCAGACATCAACCCGAAATATCAATACGATCAACAAAACGCAATAAGGCTATAGATTAATTCTAATAAATATCAATAGGGTATTAATTTCAAGTTAGTTATAACTAACTTTTAAAAGAAATCCCAAAACTTTAAATTTATACAACATATATCAAATTAAAGATAATTTTATAAGGATTCCAACGATATACTACATGCATATGTTCCGATGTCAAAATTTGAATTTTTTTTGAATTTTGAATTTTCTATTTTTACGTACTGATTTATGTAATACACCTTACATAATATGTCAATATTATGCTTGTAAAATGTCAATATGAAATTGTGTTGCTTATTATGTCTTCGTGTTGATGTATTTCATACTGTATTGACATTATATTTCTAAACCCTAAATTTGATACTTCTATTATCTTTTTAATATTAAAAAATGAAAAACAAAATTACACATGACAAATTGTAGACCACAAGATTTTTAAAATCTTATTCTTAAATTAGTTGTAGTTAGCAATTAAATATTGAGTTAGCAATATAACACTCCCCGGCCCATATATTGATAAATACTAGTAAATCTTTATTATGAATCCATACTATTAAATTATACTGATTTCATATACTAAATCTTTATTATAATCCATACTATTAAATTTTTATACTAATTTAATATTAAATATTTATATCGATCAATACTCAAATGTATATTGATCCATATCTTAATTGGACGGAGGGATTACCTAATTAGTTAATTGTATATTGATATATAATTATAGATTTCATATTTTCATATCATCTAAACATAAAAAACTAATATTTTGTTAGTATCCTTACTTTTAAATTTAATACATTACATTATAAAACAACTTTAATCGAAAAAGTTTTGGCAAATTTAATATTTTAGGTAATTAGATTTGTGCGAAATAATCAGCTAATGACACGTAGAGTTTTCTAACATTGGTACTGAGATTAGAGTACGTAGCATTTCCTTGTTTCTTCACTTGGCCGAATAACACGCATATCTCAACCGAGTCTTTCCATTCTCAAATTTCTCATCCTTTATCTCATAATTAAATCTTAATTTTGTGTTAAATCATAGGAAACCAAAAACGATGATTGTTTGATATGTGATTTATGAATCCAAGCAATATCATTATTCATTAGCAGCAGATGAGAGCGGAAATTGGAAATTCAAGGTCACTTTCATCTCTCTCTTTCTCTTTCTTTTTGTGTCAATTTCCTCCAATTTTACATATTTGTGTATGTATTTAGATGGTTACACTTTTGCAGATAATAGATCTTTTCACACTCAAGAATATGGCGTTATCTACAGATCAAATCTTCTTGCTGGAATTAGTAATATTTATTTAATTATTTAGTGTATGATACATGTAAATACACGGTTTAGGGTGTATGGGAATAGGATAATTAGATATATATTCACAAAATATCATAGTAATTAAAAAATAAAATATAATAATATAAATTAATTAAAGTTTAATTAAGTGTAATCAATATATTTATGTGACGAGATTCTGTTCTTTTACAATTAGCATTCGGATATTTCTTAGTACCTAAGATTTTATTTTTAGGTTGAGAAATTTGTAAATCCTATTTTTCCAAGTCAATACACAAGTCTCCACCACCCAAAAGGAAACTGGGTTCAAGACTTTTCCAAGTAAGTCTCTCTCTCTCTTGTTTATATAATTACTGCTTTTTTGTTTGATTCGTTTCACTTTGAGAGAATACTACTACGCTAGTGTTGGACGGTTAGTTTTTCCTACTTTTTTTAAGCCAATAATTTTACTTTTACGTGCTTTTTTGTGAGAATTAGTAAAATATAGTAAGAGTTAGCATACATTTGTTTTTCCTTAGTGATCTTATTGATGAATTGATGATAGTTACAATGTTTATCTTGTAATTCAAATTTGTTTTTCTCAATTTGTTGATTTTGATCTGAATAAATAAGTGATGATTACGTTGTTGTTGTTTCTAGTCTAAATCAATCTATGTGTTGTTTGAAAAGGGTGATTGACTTAGTAATCTTCTCAATTTGATGATTTTGATCTGCCTAATTATGTGATGATTATGTTGTTGTTGTTGTTTCTAGTCTAAATCAATCTATGTGTTGTTTGAAAAGGGTGATTGACTTAAGTAATTTTCTCAATTTGATGATTTTGATCTGCCTAATAATGTGATGGTTATGTTGTTGTTGTTGTTTCTAGTCTAAATCAATAAAACTCATGATTTTGTGTTGTGTGACAGAAATGTATCTGAGCTTGCCTCCATTTCACACAAGGAAAGAGGTGATGGATCTGAGTGATGTAATCAAAGAAAACCTCCTCCCTTTCCTCCTGCAAAATCCCTCATCAAATTCATGTGTGTCTCCAAGGAATGGAACCAATGGATCAAATCCCCTCTCCTCGCCTTCCAGCAAAGCACCCACTTCACCAAGCTCTCCGGCTTCTTCGCCCAAAGAAAGCACCACGACCCCACATTCATCACCCTGGACTCCACCTCCTGTGGTGTCCCAATGCCCAGCCTCAGCTTCCTCCCCGAGTCCGCGACCTCCTCGCCTCCGGCAGCGGCCTCCTCCTCTGCCGAGGCCGCGAGGCCAGCGAGATCCTCTATGTCTGCAACCCGGCCATCAAGGAGTGGACTGCCCTGCCCCCTCCCCTGCTTTACCACGGGCGGGGCTGGCACCGTCCTCGCTTCGACCCTCTGCCAGGAACATCGAGCAGAGGTATAATTTGATATGCGCTGTGCCTGTCCTCGGCTGTGGGAACGGCAGCGAGCTCAGCTTCGAGCTTTACAACTCGAGGACGCATCTATGGAGGGTGTTGGACAACACGCTAGTCGAAATGGTGGAGGATCTCGCGTGGTTGGCCCCGGCTTCTACATGAAGGGGTGGCGTACTGCTGACAAACGCGGGGATGGTTGTAGCGTTTGATGTCGAGAGGGAGCTGCACGAGGTCATACCTCTGGAAACACCTCCTTCCCTTCGTGTCTCAGAGGGCGTCTTGACAGAGATGGAGGGGAGCTGTGCTACATCGGGTTGCGCCTACGTGTGGAGGGACAGGTACGAGATCATGATCCACGGGGATGGCGTTGCGCTTGCAGCGAGGTGTGGAGATCACCATTGGGGAGGTGGGCTGTTGCCGGTTTAGGATTCTGCCCGGGTTCGATGGGAAGACGGTGATGATTGTGGGGGAGAGTTGGATCTATTGTTATGGGATAAGTGATGGGAGTCTTCAAGGGAAGATTGGAGTTGAGTATGAATCTGCTTCAGCAAATAAGCATCTGGCTTATGTGAACAGTTTGGTTGAGTTGTTTTAGGTTTAGTTTTGTTTTAGACCTTTTTAAGATAGTTTTACAGTGATTGTTATGTTTGGGGTTTGTTGCTTAAATTCTTTTAACAACTCATGTTTCCGTTATCATAAAGCAGTCGTTTTATATTGAATATTGGTTCCATATTGTGTTTCAACCTCGTGTTTTTCATTATCACAACACGCCATATGGATATAACGTAAATTTTGATTGCATATCTTTGAGGTTAGTACAAGCATAGAGGCGAAGGACGAGGGCGGGCGACGCGCCCAAAACTTTTGCCCGACTCGCGTCCATCACATGAAAAGGGTCGGGGACAGGGGAGGGCCTCGCCCGGGACAATTTCTGCTTGCGGATGCTTTTATAGGTCATTTTATTCATCAATTTCTAGCGCTGGCTTAAGTTCAACATGTAAGCTTCTTCATAATTTTAAAAAATAAAATTTTTATTCATGCACGAGAGGAGTAGCAATACCTTCGCCTTAACAACAAATTACCATCATTCTCTAAAAAAATCCCAAGCTATATGTTAAATATTTTATTACTACTATTATTTAGTTGCTTTTTTTAGTCGATAAATTAGAGATTTGCATATTTTTTCTAATTTTCTTATCCATTAAGTTGTATTATAAAAGGGCTATTGTTATTTTGGGAATTAATCAATCAATGAAATAATATATTTTCCCTTTTTATTTATTTACTTTCGATTTTCTTCATCTTCTTCTAGTGCTTTCATCGCGATCTCACCCCGCATTCAGAATAATAACTAGGAAATCATTATGTTTTTTATGTAACCGGATAAGGGTTTTTACAACAAATTAAACAAGAGGTGTCGTTGTTTGCCACCGGGCATAGGCCGGACCATATATTGTAGCAACACATATGAACCTGAAGTGAACAAGTGTTTTTTTTCGTCAATCACTTTCAACCCTTGTTTAACTGCTGAAACCATTATCCGGTCAAAAGGAAAGACAAAATATTTTCCTTTAATTCATGGATGGAGGGTGAGATGCATGAAAAAACCATTTTTTAAAAGAAGAACCTTATAAGTTCAAAAGATAAGAAATGATAAAAAGTTTCCAAAAAGTAAATAAAGATAACAATAACTCTATTTATAATATTAATACTAGAAACAAATATCTAAACATAACATATGATAAATCAATAACTAAATTAAATAATTACCCAAAAAAAAAAACTAAATTTAAATATAGGGGTTCAAGAAAACGTGGTCTGCTGATTTCTCCAATCTGACATACAAAAACAACAGTATATTGAAAGAATTGAGTAAATTGCTAAATTTTGATGTACGAACAAAAATTAAAAGAAAAAAAAAAAAACTGATGCTAATAGGAGATTTTTATTTATTTTGGTTTATATATATCTAAGTAATAAAGTTAGAGCAATAATAAAATTTCATGAGCTGTCTTTAGACTCAAACTCCACATACCCAAACTCCCATATTTATAGCAAAAAGCCTTGAAATTGCAAAGCTACCAGCAAACTTTCCATCTCCCTTTCTCCCTTTACTGCAAATGGCTAGCTTTTCTCTTTCCTCTGCAACAGTCAAACATATGTTGTGGAATAATTATGCATCCAAGACCAATTCTTGAAGAAGAAGAAAATGGATTCTTTCTCCATGAAAAAAGATGAGATTTTGAAGGAAGCCAAAAAAATCACTCGTCTCTGTGATGCTGAGGTCTCAATCATCTTGCTCACCACCCACAATTTCTATCTATACACCAGCCCCACTTCCTCGTACGTTCAAATTTCTATGTTTTGTTTGATCTATGTTGGCCCATCTTGGATTTTTTGCATTTTCAGAGGAAAGATTTGATTTTGACATGATTTCTTTCACTTTCACCTGTTTTTAATTGGTAGGATGAAGAAAGTCATTGATCAGTATGATAGGGTTTAAGTTCCCTATCAAGAGATTTGTAGAGCACTCGAAGATTGAAGATAACTTCCTAGTTGAAGTTCTAGGGTTTTGGAACAAGAATGAGAAAAGAAGTATTTTATTTCTTAATTCTCAATGAATCAAAATGATAGAGAATTCTATTATTTATAGAATTCTAAACTCTAAAACCTATCTTGCCAAGCAAGCAAAATAAATAAATAAAAAGATTACAAAAGACATGTAAATCAAATAACTAATTAAAATAAAAGATATAATATTAAAGATGATCTTCGGCGAGATTTGCTAACTCGAGGACCCTATCACAGACTGAGCACAGTGGGTGTTGATTCTATGGAGCAGTCATTATGAGGTTTAAAGATCACATTTTTAATTTTATGATTTTGTTTTTTTCTGAGAAGGGTTTTGAGGAATGACCATAAAAAAGTTATCTTTTTGTTTTGGGTGCAGAAAATGCAGGATGAGTTGGGGAGATTGAAAGATGAGAACACTGCACTTAAAAGAGAGATCATGTATGTAGTTCTTTACATCATTTTTTTCCATCTTTGATTAAGACATCAAATTTTTTTAGATTAATTATATTATTACACTATTTATCACTGGAAGGCAGAGAAGAGGTGAAGAAGTTGATGGTATGGATATAAAGGAACTATGCAATCTTGAGGAGGAAATGCTTAATGCTGCCAAAATCATACAAACTAGAAAGGTTTCATTTGCATCCAATCCAAATCTCTGCTCTTTATTGCTTTCACTCTTGTTGTGTTTGGATCTACTAAGAATTGTTGCTAATTTCTTTATAGTTATGGATTATTTGAACTGAATTAAGCTGTCTAATTAATTGCTTGGTTAAGTAGTTTATGAATTAGCTTGTCTCACCCTTTGCCTTATACTTTTGATATGAAGAAGCACAATGATCCAACATGTATGCAAGTTAGAATTATGTTGATGTTGTGATTACATATATCTTGTAAAATTTGATTTAGTCCATTTTGCATTATTTTTATTTTTATGTAATTTGTAGACTGATACACAGTTTGGTCAATAATTTCAATCGAACCTAGTGATGCATGTATTGATACTTACAGAAAAGGTTAGTGAAAATATAACATTCTTGAATCTTGATGATTCTCATAAAATCAGCCCTTATTTCTTGCTTTCAAACATTAGTTTCTTGGCAAATTTTGCAGGTGAGAAATTTGGAAGATATTCAAAGACATATATGTCTCAACTTGGTACTAAATTGATATCTCAACCCATTTTATTATTAATTCTCTTAGAAAAAGAAACCAACTTTTTTTTTTCTTAAATCTTGATCACTCCATTTGCATGATTTGATCCAAGTGTGCACTGTTTTCCCTTATTGAAGGAGGAGGTGTTCGAGCGCCGACACGGCGAGTGATGGACCGGATGGCTTCGACTCTGCTGAAGCGTTTGCAGGCATAGTTCATCCCGCTAATCCTGCTTCCTGTGCAACAGCTTGCTCACCTCGGATAGACGAGCGGGGGTAGCTGTGTTACTACAGAAGCTGTGGAGGTTGAGTATTCTGATTAATTAGGGTAATTTGATGAGGAATATAGGTTGAGAAATGAGGAGACGTTGAACTTCTTAGTGTTAATTTGGGTTGTTTGAGGTTGTCTTAACTCTCTGGATTGTTAATTTGTGGCTTTTAACCTTTGGACCCTCTATTTATATTGCATCATGTTAATTACATACTACTCCATGTTTTATTTTGCATCATGTTAATTATGCTAGTTTATGATGTTGTGACATTTAATATGTTTATGGAGTAAATTTTATTACTAATGTACTAATAAAATTGTTATTTTAATTTTGAGCATAGTTTAGTAGTTATGCATATGCATAAATTTTTAACTTCAAAAATGAAACTTTATGAAAAAAAATTATTCCCCATAGTTTCCTTTTTTTATTGGCACTATGGTTTAAGTTCAAATAAATGTTACAATTGCTGTTTCAGCATAGGAACATAGTGACTGTAATTTGTATTAAAAATGGAGTTAATTACATGCGTAACTTTCTTAAACAATTTAAAATTAACTGAAACCCAACCATAATCCCAAAATCAGTGAGGATAACTGAAATGTAAACATATTATACAAAAGAAATCAATCTTATTTTCCTTTTCACAAAAGATAAGAATTCAAACATAGATCGAATCTGTCCCTCGATTTCATTTTAATCAAACAGGCAGTTAATAAAAAGATGAATTTTTCGACATTAGATCTCTATCACCACAAAACCCTCTCAAATGAACTAAAATTACAGTCAAACATAAGTGAAATCCTCAAAATCTCACAGCAAATGGGTGGTTAGTGTTTCCAACAATGGAGATTTGAGAATTCTCGCATTACAAATTCAATATTTCGAGCCAGCATCTCCGCAATTGAGCTTCGAATTGCGATAATTTACGTCTTCATTTTCAATTTTCCGATAAAAATCGAATCTTTTTTCGCCCCCTTCTGAATTTGGTGGGAAAAGGGTTTGGATATTTCTGTACCAATTTCCTCTGTCACTCACGACAACCGCGTTTGAATGTGTTGAGTTGAGAGCTCAGAATTTCATGGATAGTGTTCGTTTTTTACATCGGTGAAATTTTCTCGTAGTGTTAGCTAATCTAATCAGCAGGATTTTGCAGCTTTGGGTGAAGTGGGAATGGGTAATTAGGGTTCACGAGCAGCTGATTTTGTATGGCGACGGCTCCTGCGGTGTCAATTCAGTGGATTCCTGAAGATGACCTCTTGCTGAAGAATGCTGTTGAGGTAGTCCCAATTTCGAATTTTGTTGAATAGTTGCGATTATGAGCTGATATTTGCTGTTCCAACACCCATATTTATCTGAATTTTGGGCTTTGATACTTTATTTCCAGTATTTGATTATGCTTGTTTCTGTGATAATTTTTGGGTTTGTAAATGTTACTCTAAATAGTAGAATAGTTTTGTTGTGATTTTTACATGGCAAGAGCAATTAAGGAGTGCCGGATTGTTCGACTAGGAATGTAAAGTGTCGCTTGAATTGGAACTGCATTCTCGTCTACCTATGTCCTATACTGGTGCAACAATTGTGCAGATTGTAGATTTTCCAGTTGCTCTTCGAATAAATGCTAAGTATTCTTCTTTAGTCATAAAAAGTCTCCATAATAATCGATCAAGGAAGAGAAATGCCAATTTTCGTGATGTTGGTTGAAGGTCTAGTTTTAGTTGATGGAGAAAATATTGTGCTCTTAGTTTGCATTGCTGTTCAAACTATTATATTGTTTGTTTTTCTTATCTCAGGCTGGTGCATCGTTGGAAGCACTTACAAAGGTGCAGTGCTGTTTTCCGTAGATACAGTTTACGAGAGCTGCAAGAGAGATGGCACTCGCTTCTCTATGATCCTGATATTTCAGCCCAAGCTGCTGCTCAAATCTTTGAACTTGAGATTTCTGGTATCAACCATGCATCGAAATTTAACAGAGCTGAGAACAACACCATAGGAGGTAAAGAGGTTGCGCAAAAGAGGAAACATGCGAATCCGTCGAAAATATTATGCCATGAGAAAGAAATTCGTAATGAATTATTCAGCAACAGCAATTTGGGAATTTTTGAACCCAATCCTCATGAATTCAGTGAGCAAAGTACTGATTTTCAGAAACAAGTGATGCATGATGCCATACCTGACCATCTATTACTTCAGGAAGAGGACATAGATATTTTGCGGCATGCCTTTCAGGGTCCAATAAGGGATATTTCTGTGGCATCACGTGCAAATAATGCGCCGGAGGCTATGGATTTGATGGCGATGCCACTTCCTCACTAATAGAAGGTGGAAATGATATTTTAGAGGTTGATATCAAAAACAGAAAAAGTTCCATTGATGAGAATCCTCATAATTCTTCTGTTGGATTTAAAGGTACACAACAATTCAACCCGCAAATTCGGATGGCTTTTCTTCTTTACAAACAAGCATGTTCGAGCCCAATCAGCCTCACTTGCGCCCACTGGAGAAGAATGCAGGATGTTTCAGCTTCTTCAGTACCTACTAGCATGAACTTGCAAGATGCAGATCGGATTGCTGAAGATACGATCAGGCATGAGTCTGAGGATAAAGAAAATAGCTCAACTGTATGCACCGGTGAATATGGTGACCCAGACTCACTTTTGAACCTCTCGAATGAGGATGAGATATTGTTGGAGGACGTTGAAAATTGTGCAGCTAATAAATGTTGTACTGATAGTACTGGTGCAGTCATCCAAGATTGTATCAAAGACGGTCAAGAAAATGATAAAGCAAAACCTGAACCCGAGTCTGTCACAGTTGGAGAAGTTGTTCCTTTGATTGCTCCTAGTGCAACACCCGTGGTGTCCGAGTATCCATGTCCTCTGTTCATGGAGACCAACCAATGAATAGCCAGCCAGAGGTTGATGCACCTTCAAAGTCAACTTTGATTTCAGATTTTACTGGACTCGGTGGTGGCAAGATCTGCTGCACTTTGAACACCGAGGACACGGAAATTCCATGCAATGATGATATATTCTTGCTTATACATCCATCGACTTCATTTGGTTCTTCTACAACACAGCCAAACTCCATGGGTTCTATGACATCTGCTCATCAAAAGGATTATGAACAAGGTTTAAAATTCTCGATGAAAGGAAATGAATCTGCAAAATCTTCTGTGTGGCCTCATATGGTGGGCACACAGGCGGTGCACCCGCTTGTAGGTCATACTCCCAAAACTAAACTTCATGATTCCAGAGAGCAGGCTTTACTTCCTGGATTTGCTACCAAAACCATTGGACATTCCACTAAAGGTGGATCACAGTATGCAATTCCAAAACAATGCAGCAATAGTCTGGTCAAGAAAGAAGTTGCTGGAGTTGATATAAAGGTGGTTTGCATTCCACATAAATTCAATTTTCTTCCTTTTCTGAACCACCGTGTCTGGAGTTTATAACACTTCCATCTACGGTTTAGTAGCTTACACAATTACTCTTTGCACACAGGCTGGACAAAACTCAGCAACAGTCACTAATATAATACAATCAACAGAAGCAGGCCCTCGAGAAGCCAACATCCAGAATCAGCTTTTGACGACTCAGAGTCAGATGAAGTCGAATCTGGAATTGATGACGATGTACCTTATTTTTCGGACATTGAAGCCATGGTATTGAATCTTGACGGTCTACATGAATTTATTCTTCCCAAAAGATTTCAAGAAACTCCAATTTTGATCTTGCAATGTCTTCTATGCAGATACTAGAAATGGACTTAGATCCATACGATCAAGACTCCGGCATTGTTAGACAAGGTTTGTCCAGTTCTCTTGTTTGGTTGATAAACTCAATTCTTCCCGCATCCTAACGAAAAACTTCTGTCATTAACTTTGGATGCTAAACTTCACAACAATGCTTTTACCTGATTGTAGTTATCCTTCTCTTTTTACTTAGTGCACAATTATTTGTTCTCTTGACTCTTCAGTTCCAAGTTATCAGTATGATGAGACCAAGAGAACCATCATAAGGTTGGAACAAGGTGCCCGATCCTGCTTGAGAAGGGCTATGACATCACACAAGCTCTTGCCATCTTGTATGGCCGCCATTTGAGGCATTACATCACGAAACCCGAGGTGTTGAAGAAACTACCTTTTTATTCTCTTTTTGATTGGTTATCATGCATATTATAATAGTAATGTAAAGAAAGGTGATTGAATACGTCGATTCAAACTTTAAATTGATGGGAAAATGCTGTACATGAAATGCATCTACTGAAGGGGCTCTGAGTCACTGTTGCATTCATATCTGTTAACTTTCCTGCATTCTTGAAAATTACTATATATATCTCTATTCAGAGCAAGTGCTTCATTCATGTGATAAGTTTCAATCAAAATACAATAACTAGGCAACCCTGATTCAATATTCCAAGTAAAACCATGAATTCTGATACAAGATGCATGTCACAAATATTATTATAGCATAAATATCAGATGATCTGTGTCTTATTATAGCATCTCTGGGCCTTTTAGGGTTCACTGTGACTTATAGTAGTGTGCACACCATTTTTTTGTAAAACTGTCCCTTGATAGTCGTAATTTTCTAATCATGCGCATATGTTTCTTTGATCCTTACATGTTATTTATTGGTAATACTTTGTTGTTGATTCTTGTCCTGTGATTTTGATTTATTTTCAGGTTTTACTTGGAAGATCAACTGATGATATGGATGTTGATATTGATCTGAGGAAAGAAGGAAGAGCTAATAAAATCTCTAGGCGGCAGGTATTGTTTTGCATCTTTGTGCTTGATAAGTTTTTTCCGACGCTAAAGAATGAAGATAGTACTAAGAGCCTTACCTTTAAAAGTAGTAGAGGCATGTATAGGATGAGCATATATGTAAGACTGTTATAGGGTTCCGTACACTGTTTATGTATAAATTGAAACCTTAATTACCGCATTCATTTGGATCCACTCAGGCTATTATCAAAATGGAGGCAGACGGTTCGTTCTTTCTGAGAAACTTAGGTAAGAGTTCAGTGTTGGTGAATGGCGTTGCAGTAGCCTGTGGGCAGTTGCTGAACCTTAGCACAAGTTGTTTGATTGAGGTAATCTATCGAATTGTTTTTTCCATGTTGTTGCTTGGCCACTGCTTAATAACGAACATACATGTATAAATTTTGAAACTTGCTGCATTTGTAGATAAGGGGGATGAGTTTTGTGTTTGAGATCAACCAAGATTATGTAATGAAGAACTTGAGTAGATATTTCCTGAAAAATAAAGGAAAGACGGGCAAATCTGATTGGTCGGCCGAGGACGAATCATGAGCAATCAAAAGGGTTAAAAGGTTCCATGGTAAGTTAATATCTAGGCTTACAACCCCAGGTTGAAATAAATTGCTCCCCTGTAAAATGTTAGTGTAGATATTCCGTGTTTTAGAGCTCGTTGATCTAGCCGCATTCCACACGCGCTGTCTGTGTGTTGTATACTTTCTTGATGTATTAGAAATTAATGAGGTTTTTATACACTTTGCCACTTTCAGCCACACTTTTTATGTGAAGAAGATGGAATATAGGACTTAGGAAATGGCCATGTGTGGGTGCTGAAAATATGAAGAATATACTTATTTTGCTTTTAAAAGGGAAAAAGAGGCCTTAATCATATGGATTTTAACCTCTTTTTACTATACATTTTGAAAGAGGAATTGATGTGCCCACATTTGCTTGGTTATTTATGTGACAATAATTATTCCTAGTTCCACAATTGTTTGTTTTTTGAAGTAGAAACAAATTAAGGATGATGGATTACATAGACAATTTGGTGGTGTGGTCCAAGGTAGAAAAGTAGTAACAAAAATATGTGAAGTTAGTTAAATGTTGGGGCAACCATTAAATTAAACAGGAATTTTTTTTTACTTGGGTTGTAGAGATAATTTAAATTACACGTGTATGATGCAATCGAGTGTGCTGTGTATGTTGCGATAGAGTAGTAGAGTTTCCCATTACCTAGTAATAATCGGATTAGTTAAGTTTTTGCACTTAATTACTTGAAAATGTCATCTTTTCAAAATCTTGTTTTGGTGGGAATTCTTTGCCTTTTTATTTGGGAAATGCTTATTCTAAATTGGAAGTAAGTGGCTATGTGAATATAAATTATACTCCTGTAATTTTGACCGTCTAAATATTAGTATATCTTCACTAAATGGGCCATTGATTTTTTTATAGTATTCGTGGTGATATACATAGAGGATGACAAACTATATACTACTATTATTATGGTTGCTGCAGGTTAATTTATGTACATATTTTTTAGTATTGACATCTTATGCAATTTCCGAAAAGTAATTGCTATTTATAGTAATAAGTTAGATTCTTAGTCATCTTCTTTCACAATTACTACTCCTATTAAATAGGTGTAACAAACGTCATTTATGAACACTGATGTGGGTACCTGTATTTGAAATTTTCCTCTTTTAAGTAAGTTTTAACGTATTGTCTAGTTTTTTTTAAGTTGAAATCTATGATTTTGATATCTATTTCTTTTTAACGAATATCTATTATACGAATTGAAAATACGGTACAATCTAGTACTCCTTCGTCTTATTACAAGTGAGACAATTTATTTAGGTATATGCATTTAGTAGTGAAAAAAATACAAAGAAAAAGTAAGAGAAATGATACAGTGAGACAATTTATTTAGGTATATGCATTTAGTAGTGAAAAAAATACAAAGAAAAAGTAAGAGAAATGATACAAGAAGAAAAGAATATATTGTTTGTTACGATAAAAGAAAATGTCTTAGATCATCCACAATGGAGCGTTCGTAGCCCGCCCTATAGGGCACCCTATACTCCGCCACAATGAGGAGGAGGAATCACGATGAAGGAATTGCAGATTGGACTTCACGATGGGAGGAAGAAATCTAACCCTAATTGATTAAATTTAATTTTTAACGAAACTACACAAAGCTGATGTCGTTTTATGCGTGTAAAAACGACGTCGTTTTGTGTATTGACAACTCCGGTAGCCACGTAGGATAAGTTTTGGCTGGAAATATACCGAGTCGGGTCTTACGGGAAATTTACACAACCCGATAAAGTTCATGATTTTTACGCAACATTTATAGTTTATGGGAAAAACCAAACTTTTATAATTTTTAAGCAAATTTACCTAAAAAAATATGTGTCACATATAATTAGAAGTGGGAGTATACAAAATTCCTTAGACATCTCAATGTTGGACATACAGAGCTTTAAAAATTATCATAACTCATTTTTCTCCCTATTATATCAACATTTTAAATTTTTGCCACCCAACACTTGTAATAGTGCATAGCCTGAATATCAACCCCAAAATTCATCCCAACTCTTATCACTATTTTTCACCTTTTTTTAAGTTATTGAGGTAGCAAATAAAGTTAGGGTTGTTTTGACATTTTATTATTCTATTATCTAGAGATATGTTCTATTTTATTTAAACATCATGTTGCATTATTAATTTCTTACTTTTTTTTCTTTTCAATATATAGTTATGTTTTCTCCATTTTATTTGCATGTTTATTTAAAATCTTAAAAATTTATTTTTTATCTCTTTTAAGTTTCAATTTATCCTGAAAAGTTCTTTATTTCACAATTAAGTGGTGTTTATTTGTCTAATGTCATAGAATCTTAATCAGGAGAAAGCTAAAGCATTAAAATTGAAGTTTAAATTTTTAATAATAGCCAATAAATAGTAATATTGTACTTCCTCCATCCGGTATTAGGAGTACCGGTTGAGTTGAGTGCTGGTTTTAAGAATGTTTGAGTGTGTAATAATAATTGGAGTGTGTGATAATGGAACGTGGGATCCATTTGCATTATTATTTGCTTTATTCTTTGGATGTGTTTTTATTTGTGCTTTTTAGTGTTCTATTTTGTAATATTATGGAAATGTCTAACCGGCACTCCTAATGCCGGACGGAGGGAGTATTATTTTAAACAACCTCATTCTCATCACAATATAATTTATATAAATAGATTAAATTAGAAATATAATAATTTCGGGTTTATGGGTATCCGATTAGTTGTGTTCACGCATCGAGTATTAGCGTACCCAAATATAATAAATCTCATTTTTTTTAATTAAATATACAGTACAATTCATTTTAGATTGTATGCAAGAATCTTAGGGGTGTAGTTGGTATGTAACCATTTATTAGTCTGAGTAAGTGACCGTTTTTTGCAGGCAGCTAAGTTAGATTCGGAATTTGCATGCATCTATATATCCTTCCATTAATCAACAAATGTCAAAACATGCGACAGCAATTAAACATTAATGAATTCATATGATTATTAATTTATTACTCCATGTATGTATGTCTATATAATTGCCAACGAGTATCATAGCATGACATTAATGCCACCACCACACTACACGCTCCTCCCCCTCTCCCTAAATATCATTTCCCATCTCTGCAACTCCATCACTCTAAACAATGGCACCTCTCTCTCTCCTCCTCCTCCTCGCCATGCTCATGCCCTCCCACTCCACCACCCACCCCCAAGACGTACAAGCCCTAAAGCAGCTCAAACGTACAATCTCCCCAAGCACAATCCCCCCTTCCTCCTGCATCTCCTCCTGGGACTTCTCCCTCGACCCCTGCGACTCCCTCTTCTCCGCCAAATTCACCTGCGGCCTCCGCTGCGACGCCTCCTCCAATTCCGATTCCAATTCCACCCTCCGCGTCACCGACATCTCCCTCGACCCCGCCGGCTACTCCGCCCCCCTCTCCTCCATCCCCTTCTCCTCCCTCCCCTTCCTCCAAACCCTAGACCTCTCCTCAAAACAACTTCTCCGGCCCCATCCCCCCTTCCCTCTCCCTCCTCCCCCTCCTCCGCCGCCTCTCCCTCTCCCGCAACTCCCTCTCCGGCCCAATCCCCCCCCTCCCTCTCCTCCCTCTCCCTCCTCCAGCAACTCTACCTCGACAACAATCTCCTCACCGATTCAATCCCCCCTCTCAATCTCCCCAATTTGAATCGCCTCGAGCTCCAATCGAACCAGCTCACCGCCTCCCTCCCCGACCTAACCCTCCTCCCAAACCTCAATTTCCTCGACGCCAGCGACAATTCCCTCTCCGGCGCCCTCCCCTCCTCCCTCCCGCCCTCCCTCATCGAGCTCGTCGCGCGGAACAACCAATTCGACGGCGAGATTCCGTCAATCGAAGCGCCGAGTCTGCAAGTGCTGGACCTGAGTCACAACAAACTCACCGGGTCGGTCCCAGCGAGTTTCTTCACTCACCCAAATCTGGAGCAGCTAACGCTGTCGTTTAACCAACTCGAATCCGTAGAAACACCCGCTGATTCGGGTCTGACCAGCCCGCTTATCTCCGTTGACTTGAGCAACAACCGGGTCCGCGGGTTTTTACCCGGGTTCATGGGCCTCATGCCGCGGCTGTCGGCCCTCTCGTTGGAGAATAACGAGCTCACCGGCCCGATCCCGATTGAATACGCTATGAAGGTGTTGGGTTCGGGTTTGGGGTCGGGTTCGGCCCAATTCGAGAGGCTGTTGTTGGGAGGGAACTACTTGTTCGGGGCGATTCCGGGCGGGTTTTTGGATCTCAAAGCGGGTTCCTTAACGGTTCGGTTAGGGGATAACTGCTTGTACCGGTGTCCGTTGAGATATTTCTTTTGTGAGGGAGGGGTACAAAAGTCATTTGAACAGTGCAGGGCTTTGGGCCCATTTGTACCTTGAGTTGGTCCCTAGCAATTAAATTTTGCAGAATGTATAATAATTTCATTCATTTATTTTTTCCATTGTTGAGAGAATTTAGGCCCATCATCGCTACTTGCATGCAATTATTGTTACGGCATCATGCCCTCAACCCATCCCAACTTGGCAACTCTCTAGTCATTGCATTTCAATTAATTTGCAATACTCCGATTTACTATTTTTATATCAAATAACTGTAAAATTGTACCCAATTCGTCCCATAATAGGATTCTTATTTACTTAGGCACGGTTTTAAGAAATGTAAAGAATGTTGAACGTGGGTCCCACTTATATACTCCATTCGTTCCTGAAAAGTGTCAATAATTTCTTTTAGTCCCTCCCCATAAAAAATGAACATTCTAATTTTAAAAAAAATTCTTTCTAAAGAGGTGACACTCATTATCCACTAACAATACTTTAATTAATTTTTCTCTCTATCTCTCTTACTTTACAAATTAAGCATTAAAAGTGCCGAATATTCATACTTTTCAGGGACAGGTGGTGGAGTATATAAGTAGGATTATATTAGTTTTATAATAAAATGTGAATGAAATAAGTTTATGGAATGTGAGACCCACTTACCATTTATGGTAAAAGTGAAATAGAAGTCTTACTGCGAGGCGAAAGAAAATGACAAAATATGCCTCTATTGTGTGACGGAGAGAGTAATTCATAACAATATAATTAATAAAGTTACTTGGATAAAATTAAAAATCCTACAAATAATAAATTCATAAAAAAACACTATTAAGATTTTAAAAATAAAAATCCTACAAAATATAAATGTGGCATTACTTATATTTATAGGATTTTAAATTTCAAATTAAAAGAAAAATTACCTCCATCCAACCCGTAGAACCACCTTCATCCGAATGCCGCGGCTCATGCTCGGAATGGGTGCCCACACCCCCATTCCTCCTCACCCTATCTGCAATGGACGGTGCTCCCATTGGCCTCCATTGCAGATGGCCTTAGGCTTCAAATTCAGTCCTCAAATTTATGAGACGCAATGTATGTTTTTTGTGATGAATTAGATTACATTGTGCTTACCTCAAAATAAAATGAGAGTTTGCGCACATCTACATTTAAAGTTTCCTTTATAACTAAATATTGAGTACCTTATTGCATAAACATGATATTCCGAGGGATGATCAAAAGTTGACATTTCATGCTTGAAAGCTATGCAAAGTGGGCTCGACATTTAGTGATGTTTGGATTTTATCACTCAGTGAAAAATAAATTATTGGACAAGTTTGTCGATCGAACTTGAAACATATAAAAAGTGGGCTCGGCAGTGTTGAAGTGTGCTCTGGAATGGGTCTTTCAATTTGGTTGAGTGGATGTGGTGGGCGTTGGACAATATATTAAAATGAATCATTTAATAATAAATCGATGGTAACTAATGACGCCATTAATAAAAGTTGAGAGGAATATATACGAAGTTGCTCGCAGTGGCGGAGCCAGAATTTTTTCGATGGGGGGCCCAAATTTCTAATTGATAATTTTCCAGAGCCGATAAGGAATAGCCGCATAAACAATAGAGGGATCATTAAGAGGAACAAATAGATAGTGAAAATAATAAAAACATGGACAATAAAAACTAGTATGAATATATTTGAAGACTAAGTCAATGTGAATTATTTTCTTAAATTATGAAAATATTAATGTGTGAAATTCATTACATGAATTACTTTTTGTGAGATAATCAACAAAACCTATAAATAAAAATTAAAGATGCTAGTATTATAGGAGTATGTATTTACATATGGGGATGATAATATTTTTAATTCATAGATTAAAATTAGAAAATGAAAGAAAATAATGATACGGTATGTTATTTCATATTTTTTGAGGTTAAGGAATAACTTTTTATTCTTAGATATATATATATATATATATATATATATATATTATTTTAAATTTTTTAATGATAGAGAATAAATATAAATATTCTATAATAATATTATAGCATAATAGGGTATTAAAGATTAAAGAGGAATATAAAAAGCTTTACAAAAAATGAAAGCAAAGAAGCTGGGCCTGAAGGGATTCGAACTCAGGATCTTTCGTTTGAAAGACTTAGAATGAAACCGACTGAGCTAGAGAGATAATTGGAATATATCGTATAGATATATTAAATATAATAATAATCCAAATGGGTGAGGGGCCCAAGGGCCCCCCTGGGCCCAGCGTGGCTCCGCCACTGGTTGCTCGATTTTATTTTTAACACTACTTATGTTAATACTCTCAACGTTTCATAGTAATAAAATCATTTAATTTTCTATACTCATTATAATTTTTGTATTTTTATTTTATATTCGATTTCTGCCATTCTTATTAGAATATAAATTCAATTAGCATACAAATTTAATTAAGGATAGGACATGAGAGCATCCGCAATGCGTCTTGCGGTTGGCTCGATCTTTATTGCCTCGCTGAGTGTCACGCTTGGGGAGGAAAATCAGCGAGCAAGCACCCCCACCTCCCCCACAAAACACACACACACACACACACGCAAATGGGGTGCACTTTCGCTGTGAAGCCCACTCGCACCTCGCATGGGTTTCTCTTGCTCGATTTAAAATCAATTTTTATTTTAAAAAATAGATTTTAATAAAAATTAATTTGAATATCATTTTAAAATTTTAAGTAAAATTTATTTCTGTGTGAATATAATATTTAATGCATCTCAGATTTTAATTAAACTAGTATCACACACTGTGCGATGCATGGTCCAATTGATTTTCTATTTGCATTAATTCAAAACTGTGAATTCACGTATACCGAAAGAGAAACAATATTATTATTTCAAGTTCTAAAATCACAAATTTATACAAAAGCAATTTATTGTACCAATAAAAACTCATATAATCAAATAAGTTTATAAACTAAAAATTGCACACAAATCACATATCATTTAAATAATTTTTCGATCTATACTACAAAAGATCAATCGCAAACACATGTCAATAAAAATAATGTATAAATATATATATTAGAAGATATCCAAATTGATCAAAATTATCAACAAAAATTACAGTAACATAATAAAAAATAAATAAATATAAAGAATCCATATAGTGGTGGACAGTTATATAGGTATTCAAAGTAAGGGTTGCACTGTTGGATCTTCCATCATTTTTTCCAATGCATCCATCAATTATACTTGTTCATTCATAGATAAATAATTTCAATAATTTCTATTATCAGAATTTGTTAAAGAAAATCTTTTACAAACTTGAATCCTTCGAGTGGATTCTTATTCCATCAAAATAACTAAACGTATGAAAATTTAAGAAGACTTGATAAAGTAAAGGAAATGAACTTGATAAAGTAAAGGAAAGGAACTTGATAAACTAAAAGAAAGTGAAATATGATTTTCTATTCTTCATTCCCTTAATGCCATACGCTTACAACAATTTATAGGCAAATGATTAACTAACCACTACTACACTACTTAAGATAATGGAGCATAATGAAACATGGAAAACTAATCTGCACTACTAAGAAGAAACGTGAGAAACCAACTAAGACTAATTGCATTACTAGTATAACTAACTTGACATGATCATTTAGTGGTGTGGCAAATACATGTCCAATGACATTCATGTAATTATTCTCAAAACTCCCCTTTTATATATTTATAGATAGATTGAACACATAATGTAATCAAATTTCATTAAAAAATTTAATACAAAATGAAAGAAAGTTTAATTATGCAATTTTTAATTCGAATTATCTTTTTTGAATTGTGATAAAATATTATTTTTCGTAAATTTTAAAATAATGTTTAAATTACATTGATTGGAAAAAAAAAGCAAATCAAATAGTGGAACCTATGAATTGTTAAGAGAAAAGATAGTTAAGAGATGAAGGGAGGCATGTGATATTTCTTGAATAAGAGATGAAGTAAAAAAAATTAATGTAAGACCAATAAATAGTATAATTAAGAAATTGATAAGAGCTGAATAACATACTGGAGTGCTGATGGCCTACTGAAATTGACAAGAGCTGAATAAATATTTGAGGGAAAAAATTATTGTTTGCCTCACAGGTCGTAAATAGTGTAAAGGAAAAACATAGATTTGTAGTAGTTGTTTTAGATACTCTCTTAAACTATAGTGAATTCATTTATTCTTATCTTGATTGTTATACTGCATATTTGTTCTTTGAGAAGAACTCCATTGATTATTAAGAAAAATGATATGTTTAAATAAATATAATGCATGTAGTTGGTTGCAAATTCATCTTATATTTAAGAATGATGGAAATTGGAATTATTATAGTACGCAAGTGTTGTCCGACGCAATTAGTTTGAGAATTTTAGTGAATGATCTAAATGTAAATTTGTACGGTTTGGTGCAAAGTCACAATACTAAACTAATGTGAAGTTGATGACCCTAACAATTGATATAAGAGCCTTGGTTAGGGTCGGGCTCTGAACGACTCGGGCTTTGAATGACTCATGAGGGCGGGCCCATGATGATGTAGGTTAGGTCTGAGTTTGGAATGACTTGATGGACTGTGTTTCTAATGTGTTCTTGGTTTAAAGGGAGGTTTGTTGGGTTGCAAAACACTCATTTCGATGAATAAGGGAAATTGAAAGCAATATATAAGTATTGTTAACTCCAATTAATTTGAAACTTATTGAGAATGATCCAAAAATAAATTCATACAAATTTAACTCAAAGTGAATAATATCAAATACTATCAAATTATATACAGCACGATAAGGATTACATTATTATTAAACGGGTCCAATGATGACAATCATATACTCCCTTTAAGATAATCCATTTAAATTGAAAGCTTCTTTCTGTTTTGAATCTTTAAAACATATGTTTAATTGAAGTCAATTCATAAATGTTAGGTTTTAAAAAATTAATTAACTATCTAATAAATTGGGCATTCAGGGTCTATGTTACCAAGATATATGTATCAAATTATTTGTACTTACGTGACAGTATATTGATGGGCTTTTGAGAGCCCACATACTCAATATATGCCAACACATAATTTTCTACACAAGAGAGTTGCATTTTCCAAAGTTCGAGGATCCGGAAAAAGGCAGTTTCATTGATACTAAACGGTAAGACTTTCTAATACTTCCTCGGCCCCTGTAAAAATCGTCTCTCCATTTATTTCATAACAGGAATGACTCTTATTATATGTACGAATTTTAAAAAATGTAAATAATAGTAAATTAGAAAAATTAAGGGAATGTGAGATTCATTTTTTTTTTATATTGATTTTATAATAAAATGTGAGTGGGGTGAGTTACTAGAACGTGAGATCTACTATCCATTTATGGTAAAAATGAAGTGTGACTCTTGTTATAGGACGGATCAAAATGACAAAGTGTGACCTTATTGTGGGGACGGGGGGAGCGATAAAAAAGAAGGAAATACTAGTCGCAAATAATGTGTAGGGTAATCACCTTGCCTTATTATTAAAGCAACCGCCAAGATATGAATTATTTTCTGTAATCATTTTACAAAGGAAATGAAAGTTCATTCAAAATCAAATGTGTAGAAATCATTAAATCATGTATAGTTAGAGTAACGTCCAAACTAAGCTTGTTTAATTAGTTCCATTTATTGATCTTATAATTATTATACAAATTAAAGAGATGAGAGAAATCCCCCAAATGCATCGTCACAAACTTTTGAAACACTTCACATGCTATTACGAAAGCTACCAACACAACACAGGACACACACTAACCTCATCTAGCAAATTTATGGGAATTCAATTTCCCCATACTTTGTCATGTGATTTGTAGCTACATGCCATTATTATTAGAATTTTTTTCATCATTTTAGTATCAAAAATTAAGTCCAAACCTCAAAGTATGGTGGGAATTTTCTATTTTGGAAACTTGTTTAAAGATTATATATATAATTGTTAATTAGTAGTAATGAATTTGGAATTATGATAGATTGGTAAACTTGGTTGAAGTTTACCGACATATGAGTGAGTCTCTTAAGTCCAGATAGGCTTCTTGGTATGATGGAATGGAATATGATTTTTACTTTCATTATATTCATTTGCTTGGTGTGATGGAATGAATGAGTGAATAGATGAAAATGCAAAGGAAATCCAAGAAAATTGACATTTCATTCCTATCTTAATTCCATTTCAACATCCATTCCATTCCACCCTCATTCCATTCAATCGTACCAAGCATTAATTTTTTTATTTCATAAATTGCAATTATGGTAGATTTTGTAAACTTGGTTGAAGTTTACCGACGTATATGTGAATCTCATAATTAATTTATTAAATTGCAATTATGATAGATTTTTCCAATTTGGTTGAAGTTTACCAACAATAATATAAGTGGGTCTTTAATTTAAATTCCTAGTTTATTATTTCACTTAAAAAAGTTCTTTATTTATTATTTCTTGTTATTCTTTGTGGTAGAAGATTTGTAAAACCTTTTTATTTGTTGCAAAATGTTAAAACTATAAAGAATAGTAGTATTATGTTATCATTTTGAATAATGCCTTTTTACTACATTTATTACAATATCTTTGGACTTTATCATATAATTTTGGTAAAATCTCAATTGATCCAAACTGTGAAATCTATCTGAATTGGAATTTGTTATGAATATCATTTTTCGCATAGTACAATACATAAATGTACAATAATTATTTTTTATTAACTACCAACATTTAAGACTGAAAGTTGGATTTTTCTAATACTTGTAATGGTTACTTGTGATCGAAACTACATGCTTTGTTTGTTTACATCAAGAATCATGATGCGTTTGGCTCCCACTCATTAATAAAGAGAATGGTACATTTTTTCAAGAAAATGACAAATTGCAAAATCAAAACTATCTATATATTTATGATGGAAAAGTTCGGAAAATATTCCTCAGCTTCACATAGTCACGACAAGATTACAAAGAGAAAACTGCATATACCTAAAAGCCAAACTTATATTCATATATACTTCTCAAACAAATCACCTCTTTTCATCTTGCCAATGGCGAATCATCCAACCAAATACCTCATAATCCTCCTCGTCTTCCACTTTAATTCCTTTGAGTTCGGGATTCGACAATCTCGAGCCTGCCACCCTACGGACAGTGAGGCGCTCCTCGATTTCAAGAGAAGAATCACTTCCGATCCCTTGAAATTGCTCCACTCTTGGATTCCTCACAAAGATTGTTGCACTACATGGGAGGGAATCGCTTGCGACCCTTCCTCGGGTCGAGTCCTCAATTTGACCCGTCCCGGGCTTTATTCCGACTCTGATTCGCCCGTGGACACCTCAATGTCCGGAACATTGTCCCCGTTTCTTGGGAATCTCTCTTCCCTTCAAGTTCTAAATCTGGGCAATCTGAAGAACTTAAAGGGCCACATCCCATCTGAATTGGGCAAGCTTACTAAGTTGCGCCACATGTTTCTCAATTCAAACGATCTCGAAGGATCAATCCCGAGCTCCATAGAGGGCTTGAGTCAGTTGCAAAGCCTCTTTCTTAGCAACAACCATCTCACGGGCCCAATCCCCCAAAATCTTTTCAAGAAAATGACATCCCTCTCCCAACTCTGGCTCGCAGAGAACATGTTGTCCGGATCGATACCGCCCTCAATAGGCACAATGCTGGAGCTAAGATACCTCGATTTCCATGAAAACAATTTCAGCGGAAGCGTACCTGAGTCCATAGGAAGGCTTCAAAACCTCGTACGCCTTGACATGTCAAAAAACCAGCTATCGGGGCCCATACCATCATCAATAGGAAACCTATCCAATCTCATGGAATTGGATCTCAACAACAATCGCCTCCATGGAAGCATCCCACCATCCATCGGAAACATGAAATCCCTCGAATTCATCGTGCTATCCGACAACGCTCTTTCAGGCCCAATCCCGAGCTCCATCGGCAACCTACGAAAGGTTCGAAGCCTGATCCTGGAAAACAACAATCTCAGCGGAAACATCCCCACCACCATCGGCAACATGGCCAGCCTCGTGTCCATATACCTCTCCAACAACACCTTCACCGGAAAAATCCCACCAACCCTATCCCGTCTCGAGAATCTATTAACCCTAGACCTATCCAATAACCGGCTCTCCGGCCCGATCCCACCCGAACTCGCCACCAACCACAACCTCCAAGACCTAGACCTTTCCTCCAACCCTCTCTCCCTCCACACCATCCCTCCATGGCTACAAAAACTCTCCCTCTTCCGCCTCGAGCTCAGGAACACGGGCCTCGTCGGCCATCTCCCCGAGTGGCTATCCTCGTCCTCAGTCTCCACACTCGACCTCTCCGGCAACTCCCTCACCGGAAAACTCCCCGGATGGATCGGAAACATGACAAACCTCTCCTTCCTCAACCTCTCCAACAACAAATTCCACTCCTCACTCCCTCACCAATTCCAAAACCTCTCCGGCCTCTCCGATCTCGACCTCCACTCCAACATGCTCTCCGGGAGGCTGACGCGGGTGTTCTCCAAGGCCGCCGGCTTCGCCCTCGGCCACTTCAACTCCATTGATCTCTCACACAACAACTTCTCCGGCCCCATCGACGCCGGAATAGGAAATTTGAGCGTTATGGGCTCTCTGGGATCTCTCATTCTCTCTCACAATCCATTGGGAGGGAAGATTCCGGAGTCTTTAGGGAAATTGGGGTATCTTCAGGTGCTGAAACTCGAAGGAAACAATCTATCCGGGGAGATTCCGGAGGAGCTGGCCGAGGCGAAGCTTCTGGAAACTGTTGTGCTGTCGGAAAACGGCTTGAGCGGGAAGATTCCGGAGGGAATCTTGAATCTTGGGCATCTCAGTGAGTTTAATGTTTCGAGGAATCGGTTGAGTGGGAAGATTCCGCTGCATAAAATCAAGATTCCGGCTTCGTCTTTTGCTGGGAATCCTGGTTTGTGTGGAGCTCCACTTGCTCCATGTAAGGACTAATTCTGTGTTTTTTAGGTTGATTGGAAAAGAGAATATAATTAATTATCTTATTGGTCTAATTAATCACATTCTTTTTTAATTTCTCGTTAATCTGACATATCTTAATCGGTTATAAAAATTTATGCTGTTTGAATTTGAGTTTTAACATGACTGAAACAGTTGCATATTTATCATTTGTGCATGAATTGCGAGTTATTCATAACCGTAAGACTATTTGATAGCTATATTAATAATGAACGCAGTTGTATTTTTGAAAGAAAATGAAAGGGTTTTGGGCTATGAGATATTAGTATTCATATTTTAAGTTACCGGTTAAAAAGGCCCATATCCATAATTATGTTTAGGTTAGTGTTTATTGACACTTTAATTCATTATGTGAATTAACTAATTTTAAAATAGTCATAAGTACAGAAAAATCATAAGTTTGAGAAAAACATTAAAATATACTCTCCCGGTCTCCAAACAAAACTCTCATTTAAATTACGAAATTATATTCCTAATAAATTAGTATAATAAAAATATTGTGCACTCCCAAAATCACGTCAAGCTTAGAGTGGGACGGAGATAATAGTAATTTTTTTTAGAAAATGTGTCATTCAGAGTGAAACATTTTTAAAAAAAGTACTCCCTCCGTCCCCTATTAGGAGTCACTCTTTAATCGGGTACGAGTTTTAAGAAATGTAAAGAAAAGTTGGTTGAAAAAGTTAGTGGAATGTGAGACCCATTTTTTTATATTGGTTTTATAATAAAATGTGAATGAATTGAGTTAGTGGAATGTGAGATCTACTTGCTATTTATGGTAAAAATGAAGTGTGACTCTTCATTGAGGACGAACCGAAATGGAAAAGTGTGACTCTTAATGGGGGACGAAGGAAGTATCGTTTAAAGAGGAACGAGAGAATAGTAAAATTTTGTGTGCAATCCCAAAATCACGTCAAGCTTCCTTAGCTTTACACGTAGCCACATACTCGGCTTATAGAAGGATGCATTTCCACTTGACAATTCTTTCATGTTACGGCACATAAAGTGATCACATAATTAAAGATAGATTAGAGTTACAATAATGTGAGGAGTTTGATTAGTAAGTCCAAAATTGAAAAACAAATTTGAACTATAAAAATTAGAGCGGGAAAAATGCGGATAACACTGACAAACACCTCCACCGATCAATGCGAAATCACGAGATTAGTCAAACAGAATGGCCCAGCATTATTCCAACTACTTATATTTCATATGATAAAATATTACTCCAATAATACATTTTCAATAGCATTCATCCTCCTCTTTATTTTTACCCGAAATTCAACTTCCCTTTGCAAATAATAATACTATGTAAAATCAATGGGAAAAAAAAATCGAAATGTGGAAAGTAATAGTAATCGAAATGTGGAAAGAAAGCTATGAAAACTCAAAACACAAAATTAAATTCATTTTATTTAACTGTATTTATGCTACATCATCTTATTTTTACTGTGTGTTTTTACTAGTTACATGTAACTGTGGAGTGCTGCTCTCACAGTATCTCTCTCTCTCTCTCTCTCTCTCTCTCTCTCTCTGATACACACAAATTCAATGTTTTACCCAACTCACTCACCACCACCATTTCCTCTTCAATTTCCCCCAATTTCATCACTTCTCTCATTTCCAGGTACCTCAATTTTCTCCAATTTCGCCTCTCTACCTTATGTATACACTGCAACTGCATGATGAATTTTTTGCATGTCAATTAGGTTATGGAAGAGGATTCCACAAGTGCAATCGAGGCGGAGATTGGCGGCGCCGGCGATGATTTCAGCGTCGACGAGCTCCTCGATTTCTCCAACGGCTATTCCGACACCGAAGAGCAGAAATTGGAAGAAACGGAGCTGAAACCCTCGCCTCTTATTCCGGAGAAAGAAGAAGCGGCTTTTCCGGAGAACGACCTCGGCGAGATCTGCTTTCAGGTGCAATTGATTTCAATTTTCATTTCCGCATCGTCTGAAATCATCATTGTCAATCGCGGTTTCGAAATTGGGGGGGAATTGATTGGAAACTGACAAAATTAAGAAAAATTCGCAGGCGGAGGGTTTGGAGAGTTTAGAATGGGTGTCGCATTTCATGGACGACTCCTTCCCCGACTACGCCCTCGCCGCGGAGAAATCGGTGGCGGCGCCGCCGTGCTTCACGAATCCGGTCCAGACCAAGGCGCGGACGAAGCGCGTGTGGCACGTGTCCTCGTCGGATTCGCAGAAGCGAAGAAAGGCGGGCGTCGGGGCGGCGGCGCAGGGGAGGAGGTGCAGCCACTGCGGGGCGACGAAGACGCCGCAGTGGAGGGCGGGGCCGGAGGGGGCGAAGACGCTGTGCAACGCGTGCGGCGTGAGGTACAAGTCGGGGAGGCTGGTGCCGGAGTATCGGCCGGCGTGCAGCCCGTATTTCTCGACGGAGATGCATTCGAACAATCACCGGAAAGTGTTGGAGATGCGGCGGAAGAAGGAGATGGAGATGGAGATTTCTAATTCCGATGGAATTTTGTGACTGTACATTCTTTTAATGGACCTCTATGTTTATTGATAGTTGAGATAGGAAAAAACACTTTTCTATGTAATTCCAATTCTAATTTCTCTTTTTTTCAATCGTTTCTTTCTAATTCTTTATTTTGAGATCATGTTTTCTTGCCTAAAAATTGACTAGTGAAGAGAACCACACATGGTGGTTGAAGTAAAACTTGTTTCATTGTTATAATAGGAGTGTTCAACTATACATTCCGTATTAACCAACTTTTTTTTTGGATTTAGAATTTTAGATATTGATTTAAATTTGCAAGTGGCAATTTTTGATCCGACACGATAATCCACACGAAGTTAACCTGACACGAACACGCACGTTTAGAATTTGGGTTCTTATAGGGTCGACCCAATAAGAACCCGAAAATTTTGGGTTGGGTCGGGTTGGGTTATCCGTTATGAAATTAAATAATTATTTTGATTATTTCTATTAATTAAAATAATACTATATTAAATTTTAATTTTAATTATTTTTATTAATTAAAAAAAATATTATAGTTTTAATTTTATTAGTAAAAATATGATTAATACTATTATTATTTATTTTTTATGATAAAACAATATTATTGCATACTTAAATTTTATTAAAAAATAATTATTTTAACTTTATTAGTTAGATTTAATTTTAATATATTTTAATTTTATTATTTGGATTTAAAAATTATTTAAATTAATTATTGTAATTTTGTAATATCTTTTTGTATATTGTAATATCAAATTTTAATTATATAATATCATATATCGGTCGTTATCGTATAGCGTTTATATTGTGTAGTAACTTAATATCATTAAAAGATGACCGATATTTTTTTGGATGACACGAAATCTGAACGAATCCGACACGGCCGATATATTTTGGATTACACGAAATCTGCACGAATCCGACACGAATCTGTTTGGGTTGAACCCAATAAGTTGGTTTGAACACGATAAGTTGGGTTGGGACCCGATAAGATTGGGTCGATATTGGGTTGACCCGATAGCTATCTAATCCGTACGATTTGCCAGCCCTACTTGAATTCATTTGTCCTTTTCTGTTACTAGCTTTTACAGCTATATTGATTGACATGTGTGTATAAATGATGCTATTCGAAATCAAAATCTGCGAAAAAAAAATTCAACTATATTTGACAAAACAACGTACTTGTAGATAAAAAATCAATGTAAAATTAAATGGGGGATAATGCATGTTATCACATGGAAAATCGAGCCTACTTCTAGTTGTGAAAAATGAGTGTTATGCAAGAGATGTCACGTCACGTTTTGCCTAATGCTATTTTTAATTAAATTATGTGAATTTTATTGAAATATGTCATGGTTTAATGTTCCATAAAACTATGTAATTTACAGCCATAGTTATTTTTAATAATGGGCTAAATTTCTTATCAATTTTTACATCTCAAGCCCGATTTCAATTGGGCAGGGCTGCAACTTACTGAATTAAAGCCCACATCAACAATCAAAGTTATAAGAGAGTGAGGCCTTAACTACATAAATAGTCTATGTTTCAGACTTTCAGTCATAAATATGGGTAGTCATTAAAGAAATTTTTATAGGCTTTTTGATAAAGGAAAAAAAGTTAATAGTAATGTCTAAGATAATTCAGTTTACTAATTAACATCGACTAAGTTGGAATATTTAAGTTTCATTAAAACGATACTTTATGTCTTGCTTATTTATACAAAGGGAGTCATAAAATATTTTTTTATTTTAGCATAAAAAAAGATGTAAATTATTTTGTTTATATATTTTGGATAAATTTACAACATAAATTGGAGATATGATTTCAAGTATCTAAACATGAGAAATATATCATATTTAATACTTGGGTGGAAAGTCCAAAAAAAATATCATACATGAATGGAAAGTCTAAAAATGCCTTCCATGCCTTGGAGGGTATTTTGGGCCGAAAAATATCAAGAACTACTAAAATTACATGTTCATGACTGAAACATCAGAAATTGTTTATGTAGACCACTCTTAAATTTTATACTAGGAACGCATCGTTGATGACACATCCAATGAAATACATAAGTATGACATCCAACATGTATAGCGTGAGATCCGCGAATCCTATGTGTGTGGATCGAAATAGTTTCCTTTTCTACACTTAATTAGGACTATGAATGTAAGGAAAAAAAATCTCAAAAATGTTAGATAATTGATACTTGGTGTCCAAGAATACTTGGAGCACTAAAAAATGTTAGATAATGGATACTTGGTATCCAAGAATACTTGGAGCACAAGAGACTTGGCATAGTGCCCAAGAATACTTGGAGTCCAAGATACTTGAGACTTAGTGTCTAAGAATACTTGGAGCACAAGTTCTATAATCCTATATAAATGGTAGTACCTATTACTGAATAAAATGATCAAGCAATCACTGAAAACTGAATCTCTCCATTCTCTTTTTCTCTCTTATATTTTTTACCATGCATTGATACATTCAAGAAGCAAGTTATGTGGGGGACATCACAAATTAATTTTGAAAACTAAAAAAAAAATGTTTTCAGAACTATAATAAATAAACAAAACTAAAACAAGTATAGGTTAAATAGTTCCACCTTTCATACGCACAACTTAATTTTAAAAAACTAAAGATAAAATTTTTTCAGAAAGGTTCGTGTTAAAATAACAATCTCTCTTAAAATAACACCGTGACACCACTTATACAACAATATTATAAACGCTACACAGCAATATTCCATACGCTAGACATCAATCTATAGATTGTTGTCTAGCGTGTTGGATATTGCTGTATAGTGTACAACATATTGTTGGCCGTCTTTTTTAATTTTTATTTTTTTTTGCCACATGACAGCTTATTATTCGTCCACGTGTACAAATGATTGGCTAGAAATAGTGATATGATGTTATTTTAAGAGGTAGTGACACCCTAATATGCCCCTTTTCAGAAATATAATAAATAAACAAAACTAAAACAAGTATAGGTTAAATAGTTCCACCTTTCATACGTACACCGTACGTGTTACTATACTCTATTTTCTTGCGTTCCATCTCTGATGCCCTAAATGGAATAATTAATTTTCAACTTCCTAATGGTCCACTGGTTCAAGCCCATGACATTCAAAATTAATAGCACTAGTACTATTACTTAATGAATTAATAGTGGCCCATGCCTTGCACGGACCAATAATAAATAAATATCAGTGGTAGGTGATATAATGAAAAATTTATGTAGAAATTAGGATATAGTCATGGTGAAAATTAATTGAAGATTTGACAAAAAAATTGGGTATGATTAGAATATTGATAAGTGAAATTCACGAAAAAGTTTTGACATCTTCGTCGAAGATAGAAGTCTTATCAGTCTAGTCGCTGTAATTTATAATTTTTAAAATTTATAATGTCAATCATCAAGTTGAGTGTATATTGATTGCTATTATGCCAAAACTTTCAATTGTGATTATGAATAATGGAAATTTATAAAAGCTTAGCATAGAGGTTATATTTTATATGCAGAGGGTATCAGAATAGATAAACATTGAACCAATTATAATTTTATAAGTACATAATTTTTAAAACATGTCACTAATAATATGTATTCACATTTTATTTCAATCTTTACGGGAATTGCCATTTTCATTGTTACACATTTCACAATATATGCAAAGTTGTAACTGATTCAAAATCTATACTAGTATAATTAACATTGTACTTATAATTTTTGTCATGTTTTTCTTTAACACAACAGATTTAAAACCAGATTAAACAAGTCCCATGGTTTTAATATTAGCTGAAATATGATTTATTTTTTTGTTTAAAATTCGACTGCTCGTGATTTTAGTTAGATGTGCAGTGTTTCAAATATTACCAGTGTATCAACATATATTAAATATTAATCTTCTAAATTAACATCCTACTTTAAATTTCGAATAGTACAAAAGCAATATATACATACATGGAGTATACACTACAAAAGCTTTTCTTTTAAGGACAAATAAATTGAGACGTGCGTACTAGCGTTTGAATTTTTTTTTTAAATAACAATAATTTAGGATACAAAAGAAAGTGTCTTCAAATTAAAGGTAAATTATCTATTTTTTTTTGGTTTTTAGGACACTTTTATTTTGTGTCCCCTAATTTTAATTGGGACATCATTGAGGAGAAAAATTCAGTGGTCTCAGTGTAAAAAGCATTGATGGTATAATTATATATGCAAAAAATTCAGTGGTCTCAGTATATACACCACATATGCTTTCCACCGTGGTATACTGAGACCACTGAATTTTTTCTCCAATAATAACACTTTATAAAGTATTGATGGTATAATTATATATGCAAATTAGTGTCCTTAATAGCATTAATAAATGTCCTTAGACAATATTTTTTTTATCATAGTCATATTATGTAGAAGTTCAATAAGAACGCACATTTTAATTAGGAATGTGAAACAATTTCAATTCTTTTGATCATGAAAATCTATTGTAAATTCAACTCCTTACCAATGAGAGGGCAACACATTTAAATGCTGAGATTCTATGCTGTGATTGTACAATGAGATACTTCCATCGTCCCACAGTAAAAAGTTAAATTTCAATTCTACTATAAATAGTAAATTTCTATCAATTTATTCTACTCATATTTTATTATAATACTAAAATATATATATAAACTAACTTATTCAATTCATATTTCTTTACATTTTTTAAAATTCGTGCTATTAATCAAATAGGAATCCTACCGTAGAATGAGTGGTTACTTATCAAGTATATTCAAGTTACTTGAGACACTAAATAACAAAAGTAGTAACACTATTACTATGTCTGTATCCTTAACCGTCTGAATGGAATAACATATAAATAGCCATTAATGGATATAACGCTATAACATAATCATTAGTCAATGAGCATGTCTAAAATGTATATGACGCAATATTATTGGTAAACAATGACAATACACATGAAGTTGGACTGTTGGACACTACTTATCCTATTGGAAATGTTATACTAATAGATAGTGCTGCTACATAATTAAAAACATCATTACCGATATTTTGTATAATAAATTAAGGACATTAATTTATATTTTTCTAAATATACCATCAATATTTTAAAAACATCTTTGTTGTTGATGACTCAACTAAAACTAAAGAATACAAATAGAAACATCATAAAAAAATTAAAAACATCAAATTAATTTGTCCTTAGTTTAAGAATGCTTACTTTTACGTCCTAAATTGTTACTATTATTTTTCAAAATTTTCCATTGCAAGTAATTGTGTCTCTCATTAAAAGATAAGTTTTTTTATTGTAGTGTACAAATGAGCATCATCTATGAGCATGGTTGTAGTTTAGTCTTTCTTATAACTATTTATTTTATTTTATATGTTTATTTTCATATCAAAACCTACAAAACCATTATGATGACATTAGTTTTATAAACTCAATAAAATTAAAGTTTGATTTGTAATTTTATTAATTTATTGAAAATTATAGTGAAAATGAATTGATCAAGCTTTAATTTTAATTAATTTCTAGATAATTTCTAGAATTAATTATATTAATAATATTTTTTAGATATTAGAGTCAAAATAACTAGTACTACTATAAAATAAAATAAATAACACCAATAATGACTAAATACGAACAGTACTTGCAGATGACGGTCACATAAGACATGTAACATGATACTAATATATATTGGGGACAATAGATAGTTCAGAATAAAAAAATAATAATAAAAAATAATGAAATCAATACGTAGATAAAAGCTATACTCTATACAAAAGCATTAAAAACATTGAATAATTATAAAACAAAAACAAAAACAAAAACAAATGAGCATCACATTATCCACAAATCTTAATTCAGAGTTAGCCATTACAATCATGATTAACTCAACATTAACACAATAAAAAGACATATATACATGCACCTACACGGCATTGCATAGTACTATATAGTATATATATGCGTGTTTTCTCACACCATGTTGGTAAGATATTAGTCCACTCAAATAAGTTGCAAAATTGGACTTTGAAAATAAATGATAATCATAGATATGAATATATTGTTGTTTCCTACGTCACACTGATACTATACTGAAGTAAGAAGTCACTGTTATTAAGGATATTAGTTAATGTTTTTACGAAAACCACTTTGGTGAAATTACTTTATACTTTATTATTAATTTAGTTTGTAAAACTAAATTAAGTCAACGACATCTCATGCACTACACTACTATCGTAATTTTCTTTTTATATACGCTGAATGATCATTATATTACCAAAAATCTTCAGTTATGTACTACTACATCAATTTTCTTTTTATTGCATGACGCCTTAAAGTTTCCTAAAAATGATAAGTATACTGTACTATTTTGCTAGTTAGGCTTGCTCTGGAAAGTGGAAACTAATAAATGGTACTGACTTAAAGTATGAAATAGATAATATCACATAACTTTGATCACAATTTTTGAAAGAATGTTAATAATTTGAATATTTACAAGAGTATAATCAGAATGCGTAATAGTTAATAAACACTTTCATAATTTAATAGATCACGATATCGACAGAAAAATCATTAATATATAATAATTATAGCACACTATTTCCTCTCACTGAGGAATATATGCATAAATTAAATTAAATATTGTAAACTGTTTTAATAGTTACAATGAAAACATACTCCCTTCATTCTACGATAACCGTTATTCTTATTGTGGGCACATATTTTAAGAAATATAAAAAAAATTAATTGGAAAAGTTAATAGAATGGTGGACCCATTTTTTTATATTAGTTTTATAATAAAATGTAAGTGAAGTGAGTTAGTGGAATGTGAGACATATTTATCATTTATAGTAAAAATGAAGTATGACAATTATTATGAGATTGATCGAAATAGAAAAGAGTGACAATTATTGTGGGACGGAGGAAGTATTATGTAAAAAAAACGTGTCATGTCACTCACTTAAGCGTAAAATACCAAACCCTCAATAAGTTAATCTTTGAAAAATGATTACTAGTATTTTATTGGTAAGGCACATTTTATACATAACGTCATGCTTATGGAGTAGCTACAAGATGGTTCGACATTCATGAATTAACTGGCCGATGTCTTTGTCCATGTATTGATAAGACCAACTTAATTAATTAAGTGTTGATAAATGTCTATTGTAGTGATTGTTAATGTATAAAGCCACATGCATTTAATTCAGCGATAATGAGAATCAAGAACACATAACTAATAAAAAGTTTAGTTCGAGGATAATCGAGAGATAAATATTGTGTGCTAGGAAATAATCATAGATAATATGAAATATAAAATATATAAATATTATTCTTTACTCAATTCGAAATTTACTTCTTGGGTGAGGAAAGTCAACTATTTTACTATATAAATTTCTAATGCAATTTAAAATAAAAGAGTAGCTTTATATAAATATATTAATATAGAAAATCTTAAAATATATATCTCTAAAGATTAATTAATTGTTCACGTTGAACCCGTTCAGATATTATTAAATTGATTTTTCCTCTGATATTATGAAACTAATCCCTTTGATAGTATTATGAAACTAAACAATAGCCTAATTAGATTTATGTGTATGGATATGGTTCATGGTACATCTCCTCCAAGGTCTTAATAATTTTCTTCATCGGCGTTGTTGCAGTTGTGTGATACGCAACATACTTGGATAACAACATAAATTGCGTTAATCATTTTTCTATCCTACAACTCCCACTCTCCATCATTTTGGATTTCGATTTTAAGGACTGATATATATCTTTATCGTATCATACAAGCATCCCTTAATCAACATCTTCCAAACTTGAAATCAAATCTAGGGAACTTCTCCTTATTATTCTTTCTGTTGATCTTCATTGTAATTTCTATTTGTCGAAGTCTAAGCTCTTGATACCAGTTGTTGAGAAATAATCGAAGATAATAACGAAATATATAAGAGATTGAATTAAAAAATTAGTATTCTATCTTATATGATATGTATCATATATGTTTCGGGTTTATGCCAAGTCAGAGATATTAATATATAATTTGAGGATGCAATTTTCCATGAGAGTGCAACTCTAAATATAAGCAATATAGAAAGCTATAACTGTAATTACACTAGAAAACATGATAAATTTAGTAAAAAAATATAGGGTAATTGGTCGGAAAAATCAAGAAATGTTGGCGAAATTTGGTACTTCCCACTACCATTGAAGTTAGTCGGATAAATCACAAACTTTAATAATTTGTGTAAATTTTCCACAGTGATTATTTTCAGACATGACTAAAACAGATGTGAATTATTTAATCTCATGTGACAGCGTATTAGTCATTTTCTAAACTAGATGTGTATTAATTATTCTCATGAGGACTTATTATTTTCCAAGTAATAATCGACGTGGGAATTCGCACGAATTATCCAAAAATATATTAGGGTCATTTACTTTACTTGACAAAATGAATCTAACAATTTCCCTCATTCCGCCGTAGTTGAAGTATTTTTTTTCGGCACGAAGATTAAGAATATGATGTTCATTATGTTTTTTGGAGAGAATATTGTAGGAGAAATAATAAAGTAAGAGAGAAGATAAAAAAATAGAAAATGTGTTATTTGTCGTATCATAGGAGCTTGTTTGGGGTAGGTTTTATGTAGTTGTTGCTCTTTAGCTCACCATTCTTCAATGGTTTTTTTGAGCATTTTTGTCTAATAAAAAAAAAAAAAAAAAATATTCTCTTCGTCCCACTTTAGGAGTCCCGGTGTACTATTTTTTGGTGTCACAAAATGGTAATAGACTTCACATTCCACTAAGTCACTAACCCTTTTCCATCCACATTTGATTATTTAACTAATATATAAAAGTAGGGCCCCCATTTCACTATTTTTTTTCACCAACTTTCCTTTACATTTCTTAAAACTAATGCCGAAATGAGACTCCTAAAGTGGGATGGAGGGAGTACCATATATGGAAATAACTCATAATTAAACTTTTCAAATTGAAAAACTGACTCAACAATGATGGAATGAAGGAAGTACAACTTAAATATAAAAAGTTATCAAGGGCTCGCGAATTTATCTACTATATGAGTATATTCTATTACTACTCATTCTGTCCGTGAAAAAATCCCATCTGTCTATTTCGGGGTATCCGCGATTTAAAGTTCTACTATATTTGTTTTTTTCCATTTTAGGTAGGTGGATCCTACTATTAAATTAAATCATTACACTCACATTCTATTATAAAACTAATGTATAAAAGTAGGATCCACATTCTAGTAACTCATTTTCCTATTTTTCTTCATAAAGTCAAATAATATATGCTTTGTCAAAATATGACTATAAATGGTGGACGGAAGAAGTATTATATACTCAAAATATTAGCCTTTTCTCATAAAATGATATATTATCTTCTCAACAAATATGATATGTATATACTAAGAACACATAATTTCTTCATATGTAAAATTTATTTCAGGTAGACTTAACGAAGGATATATTATATTATTATTGATGAGGTTTATTTATTTATTTATTTATTTATTATGTCTCTTTAATGCTATCTCTTCTGGTTTCTTGATTCTGGGCTACTAAAGATCCATTTTTTAGCGCGTGTTGTGCTAGATTGATTTTTACATTTTTTTAAGTTTTGTTTTGGCTAGAATGTCTATATGTGTTAGTTGTTGTCTTAATAGTTTTGGTTCTATTTTTGGTTAGGAATTATGTGTTACTAATTATTGTTTATCTAGATGGTTAGAGCCTTTTTATATATTAGAAAAAGGTGAATTAATAGTACTAGTATTTTTGATAAAAAAAACAAATCAGCGCTTTGAAAGTTTGATAGTAGTATTTTTTTTATTGACTTATATGAGCACTCTCGCACCATTTAATTCCCTTTGAAGAATCTAACAAAAGTATTAAATTGATGTCTTAAATATGAACGCTCAAAGATTGGGGTCAATAATAATTTATTTTAGTGGACTTTTTATTTGGCTCCACCCCACCCCACCAAAATATAAATCTTAACACTATATCTAAATACCAGTCAATATTTAAGGCCATTGACGTTGAACTTTTCACACTTCCTACTTCATTTCTGGTCTTTTATTTGATTTGCAGTTCTGAGAAATTAAGTTCGGCTCAGGAAATTCTGAACTTTTTAAAAATTTAATATCAACAAATAAAATCTTACAATATGTGCCTAACTAATTATTTGGTCAGTGTAAGCTCTCTTCATCCTTAATTATTTATGTTCATGCTCAATCTAAAATAAGATTATGGTACTCCGTATTACTAAACTTTGACGGAACTATGATCAAATAATTAAACTAAAAAATTACTAGTTTTTATTTTTGTATTATTTTTTATCTAGTTGAATGGGTATTTAGGAATTATAAATTTCAGGACTGACTTAGGAGATTGTATTAATTGACCAGATTTCTTGATTCCAGTGTCCATGTAGTTGACAATTTCTTGATTTCGGATGGCCTCATAACTAACGTTAGTCAAAATGGTTTGTCATAAAAGTCTATATTGTGGAGTTGTCAATAACTTGGACTGTATAAAATTAGAGTAAATTAGAGTAGTGCTGCTCAAAGGTTATAACGTGACGGTCATGAACATAAAATGTTATTTCGAAGATCGATCCATTTTTCTCTTTAATATGTTTCAATCAAGATGATTTATTCCTAAAAATAGAAATATTTTTATCTCTATTTTAATCTCACAGTCTCTCTTTATTCTCTCCACTTAACATATAAAACAAAACTATATAAAATCTCATGCCGCCCAAGAAATGTGTCATTTTTAATTATGATGGAGGATGTAATATTAGTATTATGATTTCTCTCCATGCCTACTATTTAAATAACCATTTTATCATTTTACTTTGTCCACGAGTTAAAGAAACATTTACTTTTTCAATTTTTGGTATACGGACCTCATATTCTACTAACTTTTTATACTTACAATCCATTATAAAACTAATACTCCATCTGTCCACTATTTAAAGAATCATTTTGTCATTTTGGATTGCCACCATATAAAAAATGGATCTCACATTTCACTTACTCTCTCCCTTTACTTTTTCTTCAGAAAGTCAAGCAATTTCTTAAAATTCGTGCCGAGTCAAAATGACTCTTTAAATGGCGGATGAGGAAGTATTAAATAGTACTCCTTCCGTCCCATAAAAAATGTCACACTTTCCTTTTTAGTTTGTCACACCAAAAAAATGTCACATTTCCATTTTTGAAAAAAGTTCTATCTCTAATTAATATAAAAATTATATTTTCTCACTCTATTTAACACACAAAACAAAATCTCCTAAAATCATATGACTTTCCACAAAATCTCTCCATTTAACATCTTTTATGGGATGGAGGAAGTACTAGTAGCGGCAAAAACTATGAACCAGAGTTCAAAAGGGCAATGTTTTCCTATTTTAATAAGTTCACTTCGGCAATCCACGTCAATTAAAATTAGCTAGAAAATCAACTTTATATGAGAAATCAGCACATTTTTCAAACCATCACTTTTAAAATTTGTGTGAGAAATATCAAACTTCAGTGAAAGTTCATAGTATCTCCACCACTTTTTAAATTCGTTAGTAATATTAGATTTCACACAGATTTGATATTTCTCACACATATTTTAAAAGTGATGGTTTGAAAAATGTGTTGATTTCTCTTGAAGTTGATTTTCTAGTTAATTTTAATTGAACTTATTAAAATAGGAAAACATTGCCCTTTTGAACTCTGGTTCATAGTTTCTGCAGAAATATCAAATTTCAGAGAAAATTCATAGTATCTCCACCACTTTTAAAATTAGTTAGAAATATCAGATTTCACAAAAAGTTCATAGTTTTTACTTCTATTTTTCCAATATATATATATAATAATTACACCCTTCGTCCCACTTAAAATGTTCATTTTTTCTTTTTAGTTTGTCTCACCTAAGATGTCTATTTTTTATATTTGATAATAAATCTCTCTCTCATCTCTCCATATTAAAATATTCAACTATTTTTTTCTCTTTATCTACATTTTTTTTTTCGCTTGTCCCAAACTACTTACTCCCTCCGTCCACGAATAAGAGTCTCATTCATTTCCGGCATGAGATTTAAGAAATGTTAAGAAAAGTGTGTAAAAGAAAGTTAGTGGAAAATGAGCCCCACTTGTTTATATTAGTTTTAAATGATATATGAGTGGAATGAGTTGGTGGAATGTGAGACTTTTTACCATTTATAGAAATAATGAATTGGGAATCCTATTCGCAGACGGACCAAAATGGCAAAACGAGACTCCTATTCGCGGTCGGAGGGAGTACTCTATTTCTATTTTAAGTCTGAATTAAGGTATTTGATTAATAGGAGTATATTAAAATTAATGTTCCCATATTAAATAACCACACATAATTTTTAATTTAATTATATTAAAAAATTAATCTCAAATTAACAATCTATAATAAAAGGTGTCGGTAACATGAGGCGGGGGAGTACATATCACTTCCTCCGTCCCATTGAAGATGACTCACTTTTTTTTTTGGTTTGTCCCAATCAAGATGACTCATTGTTTAAAATAGAAACCCCTTTATTTCTACTTTATTTCCTCTCTTTTACTTTACTCTCTCTCCACTTAACATGAAAAATAAAGTTACATAAAATCTCATGCCGTCCAAAAAAGGGGTCATCTTCCTTGAAACGGAGGGAGTACTGCATAATTGGATACACAGGTTTTATATGATTCGGAAAGAAACACTTTTTGGAATATAATATTATTGTTGTTGGTAAGCTATAGAATCCTCGTGTCCGGCATGGCCCACCTTTCTATGAAATTGATTGATGAAATTGATTGATCTAGCTAGCATTACCATATACCGGAAATACTCTTTCCGTCTCAAGGTAGACGTCACATTTGAAAATTGATATGAGATTTTAAGAAGTGTTATTTTGTGTATTAGATGAGGAGAAAAAATAATATATTTATATTGATATGAAAGAGAGTTTTTTCTAAAAAAAAGAAAATATGACATCTTTTATGGGACAAACTAAAAAGGAAAGTGTGACATCTAAAATAAGACGGAGGGAGTAATTTTGAATACAGAATTTTATCTAGTACTAGTAATATTTTGTTGTTAATAAAAAGACGGTGAAATAAGAGAAATTAAAACGTAAGATGGTGTTGTTTTAATTTTAAAAAATATTTCATTTTCATGCTATAAAAAGAACATGTATTAATATTATCTATTTAATTATATTTATTTATTTAATTGGTTATTTTAAGATAAAAAATTCAAGGCCATTTAAAGAAGGAGAGTAAGATCGTGGTGGTCTAATTTTGCCCTGTTGTGTTTCGCACTCTACCTTACTCAGTACTATTTGGTAGTTTGAGATTTTTAAATTATAAAATAAAAAGAGCGTATATAAATATAAGCCACGCAGCAAAACACGCCAATAAATGTAAACAAGAACTAAACATATGAGAACAACCAAACCAACAAGTAACGAGAAAACCAGCAAAGCAAGACTAGTCCTAAAGGACATGGATAACAAAATTTACCAAACAACAAAATGAGAAGATAAGTTAATTAAAGGTCATCAAAGAAATAGGCGCAAAGAACTTGTCTTCATTTTATATCCCAATCTTTAGTATCACTAACTTGAAAATGGGAGGTTTACATACCAACCTTTTATTTAAGCTTTTATTTCCATGTCTCAATTTGGTTTGTAATTAAAAAGATTACTTTATTCCTAATATTCCATAATGAAGGACAAAGTGATATAAAACAAGAAGTCCAAAGCTTGTTCTTTAACTTTTGAATGGGGTGCTCACTCAATAACTATATACATCTATAAATGTTGTAAAATTGACATGACTATGAAGATGATATTAGTTATATCCAAGATTAGTGCTAATCTCCATCTTGATTGTTAAGTATAAAAAATTAACTTTTTTAAGAGTCAATAATAATGGTTAAAGTGGTTGTGTGTTTGGCAAAGCCAATCTTACATGCATATATCATTTTCATACACCGCCTTAAATTTACTAGTTCAAACATGAAAATTCTAAATGTATCATACTACTAATATTTTTTTGGATTTTCAAAAATTATTTCTATATTTAGACTTCACTAAATATAAATTACATTAATTTTCGTGTATGTAAACAGCCAGTTTTCAAAGGTAAGATGAAATTGTCAATGGTTAAGAAGTCTAAACCAAGAAAAGGACTCAAAAAAATGATTAGAGGTTTATGCATCATAATCTGTGAATTCTTTTCGAAAATACTGATTCCAATTTTCTCACTTACACCAAAATCATATGTGTATATTCTAACTAATCTGTCTTCTAATATAATCTTTTCAAATTTATAATCTTTGAGATTATGATTTTAATAGGGTTTATAATGTCGTTGTGTGTTGACAACAAATTCAAATTATGATTATTATTATCATTACTATTATTATTATTAGGTTATACGCAATTTAAGAACAAACGAATGCAATTGATTAAAATCTCAAATTTTAAAAGTAAGAAATGGCGTTGTTTCAATTAAAATATGAAACGACATTTTCCCTTCCAAGCTACTTCATTTATAACTATTTATTTAAACTATGTTACCAATTTGTGAAATGAATATAATTATTAATTAAATATTCAATTATTGGAAGACAAAAAGAGTTCATTCTGTAATATACATGTCGATAGACTTATCATATTGGAAATACGTATACGTGCATAAAATGTAATTAAAAATGGTTTCCTAAAGTATTGAAAATGAATTAAAAAGGTGTACAAGATTAGGTGAAATAGAAAGCGACAGTTTGAACTTTGTTTCAATAATTTAAGACTGTTGATTGAGAAAATAAGTAAGCAAGCATCATTACTTGTCATGATATCTATAAGTTGGATCAAATCCTAAAACTAGCTGTTTTTGTGATTGGATTATGTTTAACTTATTTCGCTTTTTCATATTTTATTTTTAACTATCTTTTCATTGTTTACTTGCACTCCATACATAGTACCACTTCATAGATACCAATTATTGAACCAAGGATTCATCTAAAACTACTCTTTTTATAAATTAATATACTACTAGATTTAATAGCTTTGCCCCAAGAGTTTGATTAAGAGAGAATTACTAATACTAATTAATCATGTGATTGGGTTTATATATCGATCGATCATGAAAAATTAAAATGTAGGCATAAGTACTTTGTTATTCCCAAACAATAAAACAGCATAATAATTAAATAATGTGAATAAAGTTAAGAGAAAATAAAAGATCCAAAATGGCGGCATTCACCAACTTTTAATTAGTACTATATGCTAATATACTATTTGGACCTATTCTTGTATGTCCAGAGGTTTCCAGAAGTAATTATTTGCAGTTTTTTCGAACATAGAAAAGTAGTATACTTGCATATAATGTCAACTTAAATGCTTTAAATTTGAAATGATCGAAACTTAGATAACTCGACTAAAGAAGCAATAAATAGTTTATTAATTAACCTTTTATTTATAAGTTCATCAATATAGCTTTTGCAATGTATTTAAGTACTGTGTATTTATAATAGCATTAACTTTTTAAAGTGTTCGAGTTAAAAAAATTATAGTATTCGTTTCATACTCTTACCTTTTACTTAGGCCACTTTTTAAAGTGTTCGAGTTAAAAAAATTATAGTATTCGTTTCATACTCTTACCTTTTACTTAGGCCACTAGTACAAAGACAAATAATGTTATAAGGGTTAGTACGTGTGTAGGTCTAGTGATATATTGGTTAATGTTTGAATTCAAAGATCTCCGTGACCTTTCTCTCACTCACACACACATAGGTAGCACATGCATCATTTGATCTACACAAATATACATACATTTGCCTTTCTGATCATGCCATCAAAGTCCAAGTAAAACCAATTAATTTGTATTTAATAGGAGTAGTAAACTTGTATTTTTATGAATTTCTTCTATATATAGTCTCGGAAAAGACGTGCATTAACCCAACTTCATGGGTACGAATGTCCCAATAGTTTCGGAATATTTCAAGAATCGAATCAAAGAGGCACATTTAAATCATTCAAAAATATCCTTTTGTAGAAAATGTTATACTTGAGATAAGGTAACATATAAGTTATAACATTGAAATGTCGAAGTTGCATGCATTTGAGCATATTTTATTCAATTCCACACCTAAAAGTTAAACGTTTATGACAAAATATATAAAAGGATTAACATGGAAACACTCAAGAAAAAGGGCCTTCTTAATGTATGGGTAAGATAATTACTTCCCACCTCATTCCCAAATTTAACATGTAACACATATTTCTCCATGCTCCCACCCAATTCCTTGGATTTATTCAAACCCAATAAATGAAAATGTGCCCATAAATAATAAAATAATAAATAACACCCCCACTGCGTGAAAAGCTACCATCACCTCTCCACTATATAATCCCTTCATATCATCCCACAAAACTTGGCAACCACACCATAGTTGCTTGGACCACCATTGTTTGTGACAAATTCTCAAACAATTCTTTGTAAATTAATCATGGAAAATAAAATGATTAATCTTCTCAACTTCCTAGACTCCAAACCCTTACTAATAATCTCCCTCATAGTCCCTCTCTTTGCTATATTCCTCCTATCAAGATTTCGCCGTAAGCGATATCCGCCCGGGCCTCCTGGCTGGCCCGTGATAGGTAACATGGGCCTTATGGACCAGCTCACCCATCGCGGGCTAGCCCAATTAGCCAAAAAGTACGGAGGAATCTTCCACCTCCGTATGGGCTTCCTCCACATGGTGGCCGTGTCGAGCCCGGACGTGGCCCGGCAGGTCCTCCAGGCCCAGGACAACATTTTCTCCAACCGGCCCGCTACAATTGCGATAAGCTACCTCACGTATGACCGGGCCGACATGGCATTCGCCCACTACGGGCCCTTCTGGCGCCAGATGCGGAAGCTCTGCGTCATGAAGCTCTTCAGCCGCAAACGGGCCGAGTCCTGGGACTCGGTCCGGGACGAGGTGGACGACATGGTCCGGGCCGTGGCCATGAGCAGCCGGACCGTTGTGAACATAGGCGAGCTCGTGTTCGGGCTGACCCGGAATATAACGTACCGGGCCGCGTTCGGGTCGGTCTCGCACGAGGGACAAGATGAATTCATCAAGATTTTGCAAGAAATCTCCAAATTGTTTGGAGCTTTTAATATTTCGGATTTCATTCCGTTTTTGGGGTGGATTGATCCACAGGGGATTAATGGGAGGTTGATCAAAGTTCGGGCCCAACTTGATGGATTTATTGATACTATTATCGATGATCACATGCAAAAAGCCCGGCCCGAAAATGGGGGCATTGAGTCGGATATGGTGGATGAGCTACTTGCTTTTTATAGTGAAGAGGCTAAGGTTTCTGAATCGGAGGATTTGCAGAATTCGATCAGTCTAACAAGGGACAATATTAAGGCAATTATTATGGTGAGTGTTACTCATACTATACTAATTAATTACACCTATTTTTTGGTTTATTATTATAATTATTATTGACGTCGTTGTGTGCATATTGATGATATCATTTAGTATATAGTAATTCGAAACTAAAAATTAAGCTGCTCAGGATATACTATTTGATTGCTTGACTAAATTTGATGATTTCCAAAATAAAGTAGTTTTGTGTATAATCGAATATGAAAAAGGCCTTAAATGAGCAATTTTAGTGTTCCCTCTCGAAAAGGGAGCTTTCGTTTTCGAGTATTCGGAAATGAATTTGATGAGAAATCAATTTTCAGCAGGGATTGTTAGATGAAATTAATATAGTCTTTTCGTATAGCTTCTGGTTATTTGGTTAAATACGCAAAAATTTATTGCTCAACCGCCATACGATTTCTATCTACTATACGATGTCGTGTTGTAGTATTAGAGGTGGAGCAAAGCCCTAGCATGATGTCTAGACAATAAAAACATTTATGTTTAGCTTCCTATAGGATGTGTATAAAGATAATTTTTTTTATTAAATTGCTAACTTGCTAATTTAATTATACAGTATATTAAAAATATCAATACGATGACATTAGTACGTCAACGCAAATTAAGTTGATATACATACATCTCTGTATTGACTTTTAAAAATAGATGTCAAACACAGAGACATAACTATATCAACTAAATTTGTGTTGACATACTAATATCATCATGTTAACATTTTCAATATACTGCGTTAATGTATTAGCAGGTTAGCAATTTAAGAAAAATTAGCAAACGAACGCATCTCTTGCATCCTATAGTAGTATAAATGTATTCTTATTTCTTTATAATTATTCTAAAACATGTAAATATAACCTCACACGTTGCACTTAACATCCTATCATAAACTATGTACTATACCATTAATCTCTTTTGACTTTGGAGAGGACATAAAATCAAACAAGCATTGAAAAATACGTAAATATATTGAATTAGGATACGATAAGTCCACCATTCCTTTCCGAATTTAATTTTTAGGTAAGAAAAGTATATGATGTGTAAATTATTACGCAAATTGAAGGACGTAATGTTTGGTGGGACCGAGACGGTGGCATCGGCGATAGAGTGGGCTATGGCGGAGCTAATGCGAAGCCCAGTGGACCTGAAGCGGGCCCAGCAAGAGCTGATGGACGTGGTGGGCCCCAACCGGAAGGTGGAGGAGGCCGACTTCGACAAGCTGACATTCCTCCGCTGCTGCCTCAAGGAGGTCCTCCGCCTCCACCCTCCGATCCCGCTCCTCCTCCACGAGACGGCCGAGGACGCCGTCGTGTGCGGGTTCCACGTGCCCGCCCGGTCGCGCGTGATGATCAACGCGTGGGCGATCGGGCGGGACGAGGGCGCGTGGGAGGACGCGGAGGCATTCAGGCCCTCGCGGTTCCTCCGCGACGGCGCCGCCGACTTCAAGGGCGGGAGCTTCGAGTTCATCCCGTTCGGGTCGGGGCGGAGGTCGTGCCCCGGGATGCAGCTGGGGCTCTACGCGCTTGAAGTGGCGGTGGCGCACCTGCTGCATTGCTTCACGTGGGAGCTGCCGGACGGGATGAAGCCCGGGGAGATGGACATGGATGACGTGTTCGGTCTCACGGCGCCACGCGCCACCAGGCTCATGGCGGTGCCCACGCCGCGGCTGCTGTGCCAGCTGTACTAGCTAAGCGCACGTTTTCGTTTGTTTTTATTAATTTCTGCTGGTTTTTGGATATAGTTATGCGCATTTAATTATGCAACGAAATAATTAGCGAGTTTGGGGAAATATGTGAGATTGAATTTGTAAAAATATCTATGTAACACGGTTTGTCTGATTGAATGGGAAATGTGCTTATTATTCTATTTTATCAATACTTTGTTTACTAATTTATTTTCATTTTGTAAATATCATCGTAACCAAACAAAATTAAATCGAAAAGAATTATAAGATAAATTTATATCTATACATGTACTAATAGAAAATTAGTCGTTGAATGTGGAACTCATTTATCCAAAATAGTAAAGGGAAATGAGACTTTTATTTAAGTCTGATCAAATACAGAGATATGGAATATTTAATGGAGACCGGCCGGTTTGTTATCATGAATTAATTTTAAGTTTTATACGTACATATAGTGGTTGTTCGGTTCATGAAACAAAATTATCTTGAGATGCAGTGTAAGGTACACTAAAATAGACCTTGGCTAGGATTAAATTAGTCTTATGCATGGTTGTAGAGTAGGGTGGAGAAGAGAATAATGAGGAGAGGGAGATGGATAAATTAGTAGGAGGGGTGAGGTGAGATGGTTAGTTATGAGATTAGTTAGGTGAAAATGAGTCCATTCAAATGGACCAAAACATGCTCAAATCTACAATTGTTAGCTAAAATTTGGTTGAAAATGTGAATGGAGAAGATAAAAGTTATCTTGGGAACCGAACGGGCACATATTGAATGAAGTGAGACGCATTGTTCATTAATACTACTTCAATTCTTTTTCTTTATATCTCTCTTATTTTACCAATTGTGTATTAAAATTTATGTCATTTAGTGTATATATAATAGCGAGTTAGATGTTGTAAATAAATTCGAGTATAATTTGCATATTATATTCTCTTATCATTAGTATAGCTACGTACTGATATCAAATGCACTGTGTATTGGGAATGGATCCCCTGTTGCTGCTGTGGAACAAAACGCAGCCTCTTGGTCATTAAACGCAGATAAACTTTTCTTATCCCTTCTTCTTTCATTTTCTGTTAAGTATAGTCATTAACATTTTTTATATTCTTTGCATCTTTTATGATTCTAAATATTAGAATTAAACCCATTTACATTCTTTTTGCTTTTGATTCTTTCTTTGTCTATATGTTTTAATATTATGATTCATTCTACAGTATATTTTTATTTTTGAATATTAGCAAATATAAATAAAATAATAAACACTTAATAAAAAATGAAAGAAGAAGGGATAAGAAGAAGTTTACCTGCGTTTAATGACCAAGTGGCTGCGTTTTGTTCCACAGCATCCCCTGCTGTGATTTTGCCACAGTAGGGGATCCATTCCCCTGTGTATTCTCCCGGAATTGAAAATGCATGCATTTGGCCTCAGTCATATGTCTTACATTCTGCTAGCTGAAATGTGTTTATTGAGGTCCAAATATTTTTGTTGTGATATTCTACAATCAACGTTCTATCAATGTTTTAAAAATCGGATCAGCCGGTGAACCGGTGAGGCTACTGGTTCACGGTTCAACCGGTCCGACCGGTTCAATCACTGGTCGAATCGTTTTACCTTACAAATATAAAATTAAATTTGCTCTTACAAAATATATTAAATCTAGTGAGTAATATATTACAATTAATATTAACATATAACAAAAACATATATTAAACATTTTAAGTAAATTAAATATTAAGAGTATTTAAAGTAAGTGAATGGTAAAATTTAAATATTTATTAAATATATAAACTTTTAATTAATGTAGCCAAAAAAAGTAATATTTTACATATAATAAATAGATAAAATTCATATTATCTCAAAACATTTATATGGTGAAATAATATTATAACAATATATAAAACTAAATATCAATTTTTAGTTAATTTGGATAATATATACTATAATAGTATTATTAGTTATTACATAAAATTAAACTTGAATTATTAGTAAATATGGAGTAATAAACTATATTAATAATATATACTCCATATTACATCAATAAAAATAAAATTTAGTGGCTTATAATTAAAATTAAACATATCATAACTAAAAATTATTTTAAAGTATAAAACTAAACACAAATTATTAATTTGTGTGGACAAAAAATTATGGAGTTAATATATAACAATATTTAATGCTCACAATATTTCATTCAAGACCATGTGGTGGAGTGGTAGAGGTGTTAGTTTCTTACCTAGAGGTCTAGGGTTCAATTCCCTCTAGTCTCATATTTTAAACAAGCTTTTAAATATAAAAACCGGTTTCCGGTTTCCGGTTCAACCGGTCCGACCGGCCGGTTCCGGCGGTTCAGGGCGGCTCAACATGCCAACGGTTTTAGGGGCCGAACCGGACCGGACCAGCTGCCGGTTCGCGGTGCGACCGGTCGAACCGGCCGGTCCGGCCCGGTTTTTAAAACACTGGTTCTATATATATGTTTTATAATATCTATGACGTAATATATAGTTAACATCAAAATTTACTAATTTTGTAGTAGTAGTATTTTTTTTCTAAATTGTACTCTAATATAAATAATGGAATATCGGGTTGATCTTTTAAATAAATTCAATCACATTTGTGCTTTGCACTATCGGCTACCCTAATAATTTATTGTGTATAATATTTATTGTTCAAAACTTATGATATACTTCTTCCGTTTCATGATAAGTGAGTCATATTTCTTTTGGGATGTTCCACTATAAGTGAATCATTTGCCTTTCTAGCAAAAAATCTTCACTTACTTTATTCTCTCTTTACTTTTCTACTTTTCTCTCTTGTATTCTCTCTACTTTAACTATTTAAATATTAAATACTTAAATCTCGTGCTAAAAAAAGTTACTCCTATTTGCTTATCAGGACAGAGGGAGTATTGTTTTATTATTAACATGAGGTATGTTTTATATTTTTAAGTTTGAAGTTGATTTTTTTTAATGTTATAATATTCCAAAGCGTGATTATTCTCTTTGTGACAGATATTCATTCGTGTTATAATCAATATTTTCTTTTTTGAAAATTTTTAATCGTATTTTTCTGTTATGTAAATTTTTACTCCTTCGTTCACGAAATAAAAATGGACAAGTTTAGCTATTTTGGTCCGTTCACAAAATATAGAGTAAGTTCAAAAAGGAAAGTTTTCAACCAATATTAACCCCTACACATCATTTTAAATATGAACCCCACAATCCACTGACACTCATTTCACTACATATTCCCTCCCTTTCTCTTACTTTTTCTATTTCTCTTTTATTTTACCAATTATACATTAAAACTAGTGTCATTCACAATCTTGTCCATTTTTCGTTAGAGCATTCACAATGGAAGGACCCTCCCATAGGGCCCTTCTTGGAGGGTCTTTTTTTTTCTTATTATTCCACGTCATCATTTTTTGAAAGGGCATATCTCCCTATAATGGAAGGGCCCTTCCCTTTCCATTTCATTTCCACATCATCGTTAGTTTATTTTAATTTTTGGGCACTTCTATATTTAATACAATACTCCTTCCGTCCACCATTGGGAGTCTCGGTCACTTTTGTGCACCGGTTTTATAAAAATGATACTCCATCTGTCCCACAAAAGATGTCACATTTCCCTTTTTAGTTTGTCCCACAAAAGATGTCACATTTCCATTTTTGAAAAAAGTTCTCTCTCGCATGAATATAAAAATTATATTTTCTCTCTCCATTTAACACACAAAACAAAACCTCCTAAAATCTCGTGCCGTCCCACAAGTGTGACATCTTTTGTGGGACGGAGGGAGTAATAAATAGTTAAAGTGGAGAAATGATAAAGTAAGAGAGAGAATAATGTTAAAATGACTCTTCTCAATATTATTCTCTCTCTTTACTTTGCCATTTCTCCACTTTAACTATTTATTATCATTTTTAGAAAACAAGTGCGAAAAAGTGATCAGGACTCCTAATGGTGGACAGGAGGGAATATGTTATTAACTTAATTAAATTAAAATATAAAAACATTATAGTACATGAAATAAATTTTAATTTATCTCAAATATGTGACAACTTATTAATTAACTAAATGAAAACCTTAATTAACTCATCTCAAATATAGTCCATTAATTTAATAAATTATTGGCCCATTAATTTATAGTCCGTCTATTTAATAAAATTATTGGCCCACTAATTTATAGTGTAATACTCCCTCCGTCCCTCATTAGCAGTCACAGTTTGACCGGGCACAGGATTTAAGAAATGTAAAGAAAAATTGGTTGAAAAAGTTAGTAGAATGTGGGACCCACTTTTTTATATTAGTTTTATAATAAAATGCGAGTGAAGTGAGTTAGTGGAATGTGGGACCTACTACCATTTATGGTAAAAATAAAGTGTGACTCTTAATTGGGAACGGACCGAAATGGAAAAGTATGACTCTTAATCGGGGACGGAGGGAGTATAAATTAGGGTTAATCTTCCTCACAACAGCTGCTTTCTTCTTTTTCTTCTTCCTCCATTCTTCTTCTCTTCCTCTACGTTTCTTCCTCTCTCTCATTCCGTTTCAGCAAAAAAAAAAAATCATAGGGCCGATCGTCGGCCCTCTCACCACAATGGAGGGCCGATCGACGCCCCATTTGGATCGGCCAAGGCCGATACACCAAACTTTTTGGAGAGAGGGGAGGGAGCCGACGGACGGCCCGTCCGCCGCAGTGGTGGAGCGATGGAGCCCGATGAGGAAGGCTCCTCTATCGGACCTCAATTGTCAATGCTCTTAACTGAAGAAGTATTATGTATATTTATTACTTCCTCCGTCCCATAGAAATTGACGATATTTCCTTTTTTGTATGTCCCGTAGAAATAGTTCATGTTCATTTATTAAAATATTTTTCTCTTTCTTTTTCCTTTATCATTTATGGGCCCACAATTCACTATATAATTTCAACCATTTTTTCTCCTTCTCTCTTACTTTACCAATTATACATTAAATTTCGTGCCAATCTCAAATAACATATTTCTATAGGACGAGGAAGTATATTCCATTAAATTCTTGTAATAATAAAACAATGTTACATTAGTTTCTGAAAAATTAATTGAATCATATCGCGGGATGGATGCTAGTTATGATAATGCAAGCGTCTATCATTTTTTCCGACTCAATAAAAAACACTATCAAACCAAGTAAATATACTTCTTTGACCTCACTTTATTGGGCATCAATCTTATTAACTAATGATTAGATTAAATAAAAAAAGGCAGTAGTTGTGCGTGGATTATAATTGACAGAAAATGTAGGTGGGTTATTGTGGAAAATCCAGATATGCACTCATTTCTTCCTCTCTCCTAATTATTGTTATTACTTTACGATATGCTTCAATTTCAATTATTTTCTTAAATGTCTCTGTATAGTGTATACTATCGAATATACAAATCTCATTCATTGATAACAAACATACTTTCTCTATTTATTTATCATATGTATGAATGCATCTCTAAAAGACCTATTAATGTAATTGCAAAACCAATAAAAACTTGTGAAAAAAAATCTAGCGCGTACTTGACTTTCATTTCAGAATCAAGAGGTGGAGAGCATTTTTGTCCACTTATAGTACTAGTATATTTTATCCTGGATATTGCAAAATAAGTGTCTGCCATTTTCATATGTTGCAAATGCCACAATCAATACACAAAAATCCTGGAGAGGTGTAGCATCAAATGTATATTGTGTTGGACAAAGTTATACTCTCTAGTCTCTATCAATTAGTGTTGAGTCGATTCTTTGATTATTGGTCCATCCCATTATAATTAAACCACTTCATCAAAATTCAAAATGCTTGATCTCCTCTAGTACTTTATAAAAGTGTCCTGTCTATGCTCATTTTCCTCTTGTCACTTAACATTTTTTTCTTTTAGTACCAACATGCAATAGCGCCCTAAATTCTGCTCTTAAAATCCACTTATTCCCATTTTCACCACTATTTTCATTTTTAAAATTTTTTTATGTTATCAAATAAAATAAAATCACAAAATAACATAAATAAAAGGCTGGGAGCATCGGAGTTCGTTGAGATTAGTTGAGAAATCATAGGAATTCATTTTTTGTTTTCTTGAGAGAGATAAGTGAGATGAGAGATGAGAGAGGAGATTGGAGTAAAACGGTGATAAATGGAGTGAAAAATAGTGTATTTATAGAGTGAAAATAGTGTAAAAAACTAAGTGAAAATCGGCTTTATATTCAGCTGAAGGCGCTACAATAGTGTCGATCTACCCACCCTAGCCGATCGGCGCGCCCTATTCCAAGTAGGGATGTCAGTGTAGCCCGCAACTCGTGGGCTGACTTGAATAGCCCATCAAATTTATAGCGTTAGGGCTGGAAATTTCTAGCCCGATAAAATTAAAACCCGATTTGCCCGCACCCGATTAACCCGCAACCTGTTAGGGCCAAATCCGAAAACCCGTTGGGCTAACCCGAAAATTCGATAAAATTTTTATTATTATGTTTTATGTTATTCCTAATTCGACACTTCATTGATTAATTGTATAATATAGGAAACTGAAAAAATAACTTCCAATTTTATAGTATTAAATATACAAATTATATATTAAATTAATATTATTATAATAATTGATAAATAAATTAAAAACTTCAAATTCACTAAAAAATATTTAAATTTCTAAAACATGCATTATAATTTCACGAAATATCTCAAATATTAATATTTGATTATGTTTATATTCGAGTTTAAGCATACATCTCAAATTTATCATAATTAAATGTTTTACATTTTATAACTGTAACTAATTTTCATCACTATTTATTGGATTGGTCGCATGTAAATCTTATCGGTAGCAACTCGATTAACCCGCTGGGCTAACCCGAAACCCAAGCTTTTATGGTTAGAGTTGAACTTTTATAATCCGAAAGAAATCATAACCCGATTAGTCCACACCAATTGGTCTGCAATCCGAGTAGGGTTGGCTGGAAACCCGATGGTCCTACCCGATTGACATCCTTAATTCCAAGGGCAGATGGCTAGGCGGGTTTATCGACCAAACCTGTGCAATAGTGCTGCAATAGTGTTGATCTACCCACCCTAGCCGATTGGCGCGCCCTATTCCTAGGGTGTACGATTAGGCGGGTTTATCATCCAAACTCGTGTAATAGCGCCTATAAACCCGACGACACTTAAGGGCGGATTTATGGATGCTAATGTGAGTGTCCTTAGTTATCTACTTTATTTTTATTCTACTTGGAACACTAAACATTTATTTATTAATTTCAATTCCAAAAATTATTTCAACACTGTGGGAGGGAGCTAGTACTTCCTTTGTCCCATGATACTCCCCTTTTTTTGTTCGTCAATTAAGGATTGAATAATTAGTATAATTAAATTAATATATTAAGTATATAATAAGAGAACATTTAATATTATAACATTTAATCAACTTTAATATTTTAATTCTTATTTAAAATAGGAATAGTGCAAGTAGTTTAGAATGGACTGAAAAAAAAAAGTCCGAATAGCATGAGACATTAGTACAATACCATTTAATACAGTAGTAATATATTTGCAATTATTATTACGCAACAAAGTTGGTAAGATTTAGAATCAACAAGGTATCTGTATTCTTTCGAGAAATGTACCTAGCATTGGACCAACGTTATCCTTCAATGCTTAGATTGCAGGGATATTAATCTTCTCATCTAAAACTGCCAGACCCCAGCCTGAATATTCCTAACCGATCTGCTTCAAAAATTTCTTTCTAGGTTTTTATGTATATCAACTATTTTTTGGAATCGAAATTTTGTTTAAACTTTTAAATGATAAGTTGGTTAACTAATGGAAAATTAATAATTAATTTTGTTATCCATAATATCAAAAACTTTTTTGTTTCTCATTCCCAAGTTATTGAATTTGATGCTATTCAAGAATAAAGTAGATTAGATTATGTTTTATTAAAAAAATAAAATGATCCATTTAACTAGAGGCGTATCCAATAAAAATACCAATCGATTAACATGGAAAAAAGAAGTAAAAATAACAGTAATAATGCACACAAATTATATAAGGATATAACAAATTAAATACTATTAAAGCTCGGAGGGAGGACATAATAATGTGTTTTGCCTTAATTAAATAATAAAAAATTTTAAGACACCATATTTCTCGTTTGGATTGTGGTTAAAAAAACATTGTGTTCTGAATCAGCCCAATTTCTTTGTTCACAACCATAACCATCTGTGAAAAATTGTAACCCTTGTAGTACAAATCCATTAACACTGTTACTAATAGGGATATGATCAAATGAAAACTTTAAATATTATACAAACTCAAAACTATGATCTAGACCATTGAAAAATGTCCACGGATCACAAAAAAACATCAACAGGAAAATATCAACAGAATTTCAACGGTAGTCAATGATTGATGCTGTGTTGATATTGTGTTGACATTAAAATCTTGAAATTTTACACTGTGTTGATATTATATTGAAACTGTGTTAAAGCTGTATTAAGAAATTTTGAGTTTATACAATATATAAATTTGCATTTTATCACTACCCGTTACTAATATCTACCAAGTACTATAGTATTAAAACGAACAAACAATACAAAGCTTTTTAGTCTCCTTTGGTCATTCTTACTCAAGGCACAACACACTCCAAAATTAACTAATTTCTCTAATTTACAACTTTCTTGATTATAAATTGAGATGGAAATGTACATAATAAAATAGCCTTTTCTTTGAGAATCACCATGAAATAAATAGTACTCCTAATAAAAGATTATAAAGGTTAATTTTTTTTGCATATAATAATGAATTTTACAACATCTTGAAACAGATAAGAGACCTATTACAAATTACAATATGCTTTCAAACAAAAGACCAATCAATAAATACATTGTTACTTGAATTCTCCTAGCAGTGTTTTGTACTGGTCAGGGATTTTAGACATAAAAAATGAGAAAAAAATCCCCACCAAAACCAGACAAATGGTGTGCCTGTTGGCTACATCAGAATTCGGATTACAGCAAGACCAACGGCAGAGACAGAGGCAAGCGTACCTATGCAGTACTTGATCACATCATACTTTGCGGCTTCTAGTTGAGCTCGCAGTGTATGGATTTCCTGTGATCTCACAACGCAAACAATGGAGTCGAGCATAAATTTAAGTTTAAGAAGTAGTATCAACTTTCAGCAACTACGTGTAACAGTACTCACTCGATCAAGTTTGGTGGTGAGGTTTGTCGTTTCTTGATTTTGATTGTTCAGCTCATCTCGAATTCTCCTGCAAAATTGGGGCAGACTTTCAGTAAGTACTCTTCATTTGGTTGGAAAATTGATATGTATACATAGATGATCAATGCATAACTGATTCTTAATGCATAACTAGAGACCAAATCCGTGTTATGAACTAAAATGCCTTTATAGTGAACTAAAACGCTATTATTGAACACCGTGTTTTGGTATCTAGTTATACATTTAAGTAGTGGTTGCCCTATATCACTACTCACTCACTCTCTCTATATATATATTGGTACATACTTACCCCCTTTCGAGATTAAGATCCAAGCGCTGCCCGGCTGTGACTTTGTCAATTTCATACCTGTGCCAATGTTGTATTTAGTGTCAATCAGAATTAGGTGTGAAAAAAAAAGTCCCTGATCGATGAAGTTTATTTTATCTATACATTACCTTAACTCACTTCGCATCTTCTCTATATCATTCTTAATTTTTTCCATCTCATGTTGCAACATAGAGAAATGGTGATCCTGCACTTGAATCAAATGAATTAGCTACATCTTGGCTAATCATACGAGTTTCTCTAAGCTTGGAGTATCCAACACATCATTAACAAATAAAAACATACATTTATGAACAAACATCCCAGCTTTGTTAAATCTAAAGCTCGGGTTTTGGGATATACGTAGGCCCTTTTACTTTGCAAGTTATGTGAAGAAAAGAATTTTTACATGGATTTTACATTTGTTTATTTTGCAAGTTACAATTTTTTATGGACCCTCGAAACGACCTCGGGCTCAGGCTTTGTTCATGTTATAAACTGCAAACCAAACAACCTAATAAAACAACTATTTACTATATGCTCTAAAAGTAGTTATAAAACCTAACACTATCTTGACTTGTCATATCTATCATCCAAAGTAAACAGGCCCGAGGATTTTACAGGCCAATATTCTATTTTGAGATGTCTATTATTACAAATGGTACTTGTCTTTCTTGGTCACCCACAAATATGCCCTTTCTTTTTTATCAGAAATTAATATCATTACTAGATGCTGTTAATGTCACTCATTTAAATTAGTCATCTAAATATCCACAACACTCGTCGTCCTCAAGGGTTTTCTTAAAGTTTCCAAGAACCACGGTCCTACTTATATACATTCAGGAGAGTAGAACATACAATAGTTTAGCTAAATAACAAAAAAGTTCCATTCAATACAACATTGTTGATCAGTATTATAGACACGGAATGAGATGAGTCGTCTATAGTCAGATGAATCAACTATAACATGATTCCGTATCAAGGACAAAACCAACCAACCTCTACATATTTAACAATCAAATCCATAACATATTTAAAAACAAGGCAATCATAAGCTTTGATCATACTAGCAAAATATAACATCCATTCCCACTTTAGCAACAAAAAAGGACTCACTTCCCTAACATCATACGACAGCCTCAGTATCTCAACATGACATCAATTTCCAATAAACATGTAAAGAAACAAAAGCTTTCTTAGCCATACCTGGGAGCTCTTGACTTCGGTCTTGAACATGGACAGATTGTTTTCCTGAAACATCTCGCTCTACACCGAAAAACAGATAAAAACACAAGTTTACAAAACAAATTTTCTTCTTTACCAACAAACAAAAACCAAAGAAATGGAAACACAGCTCACCTTTTGCATTTCACTCTTAGAAACATAAGAACCTGAAACATTCTCCATGCTGTCATTCAGCACCTCCATCATTGACTCTGTTATCGCCTGCGCCTGCCTCGATTCCACCCCCTGCGCCTCCAATTTCCTCACCTGATCAAAACCATCACATCATCAAAGGCCAAAATGTAACTACAACTATCACATTCCAAAAAAACAAGAATGAAACTAAAGCATCACAACACATAATAAACGCAAAAATGTAACTAAACCATCAACAACAGAAACAAAAAAAATTGAAGCTAAAATCATCCAAACAGAAACAAAAGTTTGTAACTAGAAGCATCACTTCCCAAAAAGCAAGAAAGTGCCAAATCATCACAACACAAAAAGGCAAAAAATGTGACTAAAACCATCATAACCTAAACATAAAAAACAAGTATCACAGCCAGCAATCAAACAAAACCACCAATTTCAACTCCAAACACAAATACAAGGATGAATTACAAGTTTGTAAATACAAGAATCACAGCCAGCAATCAAACAAAAACCACCAATTTTAACTCCAAACACAAATATGAGGATGAATTGAATTACAAGGGCGAGAGTGTCGACGAGGTAGACCCGTTTGCCGTTGGATTTAGCAAGCTCGGAAATGGGTCGGGTCCCGGCCAACTCGGGTCCTAATCTGAGCACCCGCTTACACGCCGCCGCGTACGCGGTCATTCTTATCCAACCGGCGCTTCGATCAAGAATTGAAATTTAAACAAAACCACCACTAAAACCGTTTCAACTGCGATATGGGATTAAAGATTCTATCAAAATCGAGGAGAGATTCGCTTCTAATCAACGCGATCCGGCTGGAAGGAGCTGAAAGATCAAATTTTTAGGCTTGAATCAACAAAAAGGGGCGGAATTAAAGAGAAAAACTCAAGAATTGGAGAAGATAGAAGGAAGGTGAGGGGAAGTTTTCCTAGGAAAACGTGAGGATTAATAACTGGATTGGAAGTTGGGTTTGAGTTGACACCCTTTTCGTGCTGGAAGTTGGAATTATTTATACTCAACGCTGAGGAATATAAAAGAATTTTAAGAATTCAAAAATGGCGTTCGACTTTGTTCCAGCGTGTATTAACACTGTCTTAATCATTGACATGGTAAGAATTTTTTATTACAATAATTATTCTCTATATATTTCTTTGAATAATGACTCGAATTATTCTGTATATATTTCTTTGTATAATGACTCGAATCCTCAATTGCAACCGCCTCTTGGATTAAGAATGCATTTTTTTCGTAAAGGGCAATATTTATTAGTAAATTTTAGTGTATCTGGATTTTAATTTTTAAACGATGGAATAGTTCTATTAAGTGAAATATGTTAACTGTCTATATTCGCGGAAATTGGACTTTGCGGAATTTATTATTATATATTCCTATAGAATCCTCGAAATTTAGAATGTCAATAAATATGAATGGCACTTGATGGAAAAAATGAAAGATTCTTACTACACTACATAACATTTTAGTTCACATATGATAAATATAAACTTTGAGATAATTCACATCACATATTAAGTTCATTAGGATAGGATTTAAGTAAAATAAATTTTATGTCGGTAAATATGGATGGAAATTTAATTGTTTCGTGTACAATGATTCGACTGAATATTGGATTATATTCATTGAATTTAGGTCAAGGTATTCAAGGCATAATATCAATGTAAGGACGAGCACTATATAATGTAGGTCGCTATATATTGCAAATTTTTGATAAACTAAAACATTTATCAATTATTCTTTTTCGCTCACTAATTCGTTTGCTAAATTCAGTTTTTTACTAGTTTCAGTCTTTCTCTTCGATTTATTAAAAAAATATGTTATCTTCATTTTCATAGGGGGCAATAACTTTAATTTTGAAATTGCATTGTGTAGAAAGAATCAAACCAGGGTGGTGAAATTTGTGTTGTGAAAAAAATTACACAACTAACAAGTCCAAGCAATGCATAATCAATCTAGGGCTCCCACTATGCATATTAGTTTTATTATTTCGTGTTTGATCGTTTGGTTTCTTTGGATGGAGAGGAATGGCTGCAAGCATCGTGGTTGTCCTTTCCGTCACACTCATGTTATTTGGCAGGTCACTCATCATCTTCATACGTTCGTATTGGCCGGCAAGATTACCCCGTTACACTGGAGGGGTTGCTCGACGTCGGTGGATTTCATGTCTTCTTCTCCCAGACAGCGTATTCTGCGATCACTCATGGTCCTTTGGCATCCCCCGATGCCCCATGGGTGAAGCTGAATACAGATGGTGCCTTCTCATCAGCAACTTTGCCAACTTATTTCTCCTTCATGTTCTAGTTTTAGATACTAGTCACTTTTGGGCTAGGATCATGTTTTGGAACGTTATATTTTGATTTATTTACGGGTTGGGGGTCTGCCTAAACCCCCCACCCACTAGGGGCGTTAAAAAAAAAAAAAAAAAAAAAAAAAAAAGGGCAGCAATGCATAATCAATATGGCATATTTAAAGTGAGATTAAGAAACAAAGAATCTTAAAAATGTTACTCCTTTTATTCCACATGAAACATATCCAATGCTATACCACGATCGGCTTCATCGACCATATTCCTGAAGAATGTGTTATAATGGTTTGGATTTAAGCAGCTAATATGAGATTTATTGTCAGTAGTCTACTTTGATCAGAAGTCTTGATGTAATTCTTATATATTCCATCTAGAGGTTAGAATTTTGTGGGATTTAGTTTTGTAAACAGGTAGTCGTCGTGGACCAAGGGTTAATATTTATCAAAGTTTTGTGTTCGGTTTCATACAGCACATTCGCACAATATCCACCACGCATTTCGATCCGCCTTCACTTACTTTGGTCTTTTTCCGTAGGGATACATGATATCATCCAGGCTTCGCTTTATCTGGTTCCCTACTCTACGAATGTTCTTCGCCACCCCATTTGCAATCAGGTTTGCATTTCGCGTAAACCTGCACAAAGAAAGCACGGATGAAATCGTCAAGAATACCTAGAGCGGAGGAGCATACAAGACAATGCTAATGCCGATGACTTTCAGATCAAATTTCACTCAATTGGTTTCTAGAACAAATCCAAATACTTGGTGTAAATGCATGAGGTGATGAGTTTGAATAGTAGAAATTGAAAGGCACTTGCCTGCTCAGAAACTCGTCCCGACTGGAATTAGCTGGTTGAGGTGACCGATGCTGTGGTACTGGTAATCTGTTTCCATCTGTAAGAATAACAAGATATAGATCACCCGGGTATTAACTCAAGAAGGTTTGTGACAATAATATAACCAAACAAGTTTCATTTCATGATCAATGTCATGCAAAAAACAAAACTCCACTTCCCCTACCTTGTGGGGTTTCCAGAGATGGTATCGACAGTATAAACTATAAAAGTGCATATAAAAAATAAAAGACTAGTCAGAAAATTTGTTCTAGTGCTCAGTCTATCTATTAGAGGATGTCTATTAGAGGATGGATGCTACCAAGAAGATTTTTCATAATTCAACAAAGTTCATTTTCTTGTGTAAATAATTCAGCAGCACCAACATGTCTAGTAATCTTCTCCATAGTGATAGATATTCAGAATACTTTGACTAGAGTAAGGCATCTTCATGCAATGACACACAGATCATTCACTGATATTCCATTAATTGACTGTCGCGTATGTACAGCTCACGCTTTTGTAACTTAAGCCATTAATGCAGTAGGTAAAAGACATTGTAGAAACCTTTGATTAATCTCACTTACCAGGCAAAGATTCTTTGATTTTCCGATCCACTAACACCTGATTGGAATACATGTGAGAAGAGGAAGTAACAGATAGAGGAGAGAAACAAGCAGACAAGACATACTAATGATAAAATTTAACTATGAAAAGCTTCAAAGCCACACACGTAATAAGCAGAACCCGCCCCCTTTGCAATCACCAATTACTGTTAATCCATAAAAATGTATCCTATATCACAATTCTTAGCACTAACACAATATCCCTATTCCACCAATCAGCTCTAGCAATTATAATGGTGAATTGAACAGAACAAATGCAAAATCTTATTGCACAGTGCCATAATGGGAGAAAAAGGTTACCACAGTGTACTATTTCTTCTTGAATAAAGATACAACAAATTATTCCCAAATTTATTACCTCACACAAAGCTAAATTGAAGCAACTAAGACACCTAGAAGATCAGTCTATGACACTAACCTCAAGTCCCATGCAGATCGGCAGTTCCGGTTCAGACTGTTGTGCATCAGGGGTCCGGTTCTTTTGGTCGGCGTAAATAGAATAACCAACGCAACCGTATTTAAAATCCCTGAGGATCTTACCCTCTTTAGATGCTTCCATCTCAGATTTCCCAACAATATATCGAGGCGCTAATAAATCAAACATTAAATCATTATCGATTACCGCATTAATCCAGCACACACAAAAAATGTATGAGATTGGATACTTACATAACATAATATCAAAATCAAGCACAAGTAGGAGAATTCCAGTGTATGCAGAAATTCATTTCCTTTCATCTACAACAAATGCACAAAACTTGAAGCACATGACATCCTCTAAATTACTAACACCTTAACTTTCTAAATTCATCAATCCATTATGTGTTCTAACAACAATCTCCTAAACCCTCGTAACGATTCTTCAAGAAATACAATTCAGAAAGCATAAATCTAACACGCTGCCCTCGTCATGATTAATCAATCAGCAAAGAAAACAGCTAAAGAGACGAATCGAAATCGAAATCGAGATCGAAAAATGGGGGGAAATTGGGGCTATACCAGCAGGGAGGGAGCGGGAGAGGCCGATGCAGAGAGGATTCCTCGAATCGGATTTCAATTGCGAAGAATAATAGAGGCATCCTTTGCACGATCTTCCCTTGTTCCCGCCATTGGCAGGGGATTCAGCTTGATTCGTTTTCTTCGTTGTGAAATCGTCCAGTTTCGGTATTCTCGGTTTGGAATTGGGAGGAGCGTCAACTGAGTCGCCGGAGTTGGGCGATTCCGGCATTTTAGGGCGCGGTACCGCCTTCTTTTCTTCGCAACTGTTAGCTCTATCTTCCGCCATAACCTCGATCTCTCTTGTGCTGAACTTTTCTTTTATCAAAAACTATGTCTCTCTCTCCAATTTAGGTTTATTAATTTGTTTCATTTGGAGATTTGGTGTCAATTCTTCTATTTATAGATGACCACATTACTTCATTTACAAATGTGTTAGATCAAAATGAAAAAGAAGAGAAAATGACTAATTAAAAACAAAAAAAAAAAAATGTGTTAGATAATTTTCCTCAAATAGAAATCGCCTAATTTCAGTAAGAATGAAAATAGAAAAATGATACTGAGAAGGACCTAGACTTTCACTTTATTTCGAAAGTAAGCTAATAATCTCTTTGTATAATTATTTAATTTATTTTATAATTTATTATTAAGTTGTTATGATTTGATTTAAATTTCCTAATTAGGATTTGATTTGTTTTCTAAGATTTTTTATGAAACATGTATAATAAATATGTATGAAATGTTTTATTATCGTTAAGAAGAATAAATTAAATAAAATATTTATCACTCAACTAACTCAACACGAACCAGATAGTATGGGCTAGCCAATTCGGCCAATTTTAGAGCACTCCCAATGGGTCGGCGTTAAATCCGGCAAAAAATCGCCGATTATCGCCGGATTATCGCCGGGCGTTGGGGAGAATTCGGCGATAATTCGGCGTTAATTCTACCGAATTAACGCTAACTCCCGAAAATTCGCCGGATTATCGCCGACCACTGTGGGCGATAATCCGGCGATAAAAATAGTTTTTTTTTTTTTTTTTTTAATTTCCCCCTATAAATACACACCTTCTCTTCATTCTCTCCCCATCCTCATCCCTTTTCTCTCTTCATTCTCTTCTCATCCTCATCCATTTTCTCTCTTCATTTATTTCTCTCTCTCCATCTATATTTAATGAATTCTGAATCATCTTCTCATTCTCGGTCCGACGAGGAGATATCTCATTCTTCTTCCGAAGAGGAGGTACCTCCCGCTCCCACCGGATGGGATGTCGCGGGTTTCGCCAACAACCCAGTCAACAACTATATCTCCCGTTTCATACAAAGCGAGCTTGCTCGAATGCAGCAGCCACCCCAACGGCCAATCCGCAGGCGGCGTCGATACATCCACCGCGACCACGCTGGTGGGCACGATCGGCTGTTCGCCGATTATTTTGCCGAGGAACCACGTTATCCGGCAGATGTATTTCGTCGCCGATTCAGAATGCGCCGCTCCTCTTCCTGTGCATTGTTAATGCGTTGTCCGCGCGTTACCCCGAGTTCCAGCTCCAGCGAGACGCCACAGGGAAGCTCGGTCTATCGCCCCTGCAGAAATGCACTGTTGCCATCCGACAATTGGCATATGGAGGGTCCGCCGACATGTTCGATGAGTATCTGCAATGCGGCGAGACGACCGGCAACGAGTGCCTGAAGAATTTTTGTCAGGGCGTGCGAGAGATATTTGGGGGGCACTACCTTCGCTCGCCGGACGCAGCTTGACTGCCGGCCGCTGGATTGGCACTGGAGGACCCACGGCTTTCCGGGGATGCTCGGCAAAGCATCGATCTGTATGCACTGGCAAAGTGGAAGAACTGCCCAACCGCGTGGCGAGGCCAGTTCACTACCGGCTACAAAGGTACGCATCCCACCATCATTCTTGAAGCCGTTGCCGACCAACGGCTTTGGATTTGGCATGCTTATTTTGGTATAGCCGGGTCGAACAACGACCTAAATGTTCTCAATTCGTCGCCCCTTTTCAACGAGCGGATCAACGGGTTAGGCCCCTCCATCGAATTCACGGCCAATGGCAATGTGCATAATATGGGGTACTACCTGGCTGACGGCATCTATCCGCAATGGCCCGTGTTTTTGAAGACGATCAAATGCCCAATCGGAGATAGTAGAAAGTATTTTGCCCGAGCGCAAGAGTCTGCGCGCAAGGATGTGGAGAGGGCGTTTGGGGTGCTCCAATCACGATTTGCACTGGTAAAGGGCCCGACGCGCTTTTACTACCAGGGGGATATTGCCGACATCATGTATGCGTGCATCATCATGCATAACATGATCATCGAGGATGAACACGAAGGCGTCCTCAACGTCACCAACGACACCAGTGTTGCATCATCGAGTCACGGTGTCTCAACCGAGTCCGAGTCCGCCCGCCGGGGTGTACCGTACAACGAACATGAACGGTTCAAGGCGTTCATGGACATACACCAAAAGGAAGCCCATCGAGCACTACAACACGATATGATCGAAGAATTGTGGGCAAATAGAAACCGCGCCCACCGCCCTTGAATTTTTTTACTTTGAATTTTTTTTTCCGTTCCTGTACTATTTTTTTTTTAATTTTCGTCGTTGTAATTTTTTACTCGTGTTTAATACAACGAACTTTATTACTATTATTTGTCTTGTCTTATAAATTAGCTAGCTTTATTATATACAAAAATAAAACAATTAAATTAGTAATGATGTAAAAATGAAATGTTGAGTTAGGGAGAAATAAGGGAGAAACCATTGGAGCAGTTGGCTAAAAACTGGGGATAAATTTTGGTGCTGATGTGGCGCTGATGTGGCAGGAGTTAGGGAGAAATAAGGGAGTTTTTAGCCGGACCATTGGGAGTGCTCTTAAAACTCAGGCCCTAGTCAGGCCATGCACAAACTATTAATACTATATTTTAATAACTTTTACTATGATTTTAATCTATTTTATTCTAATTTTTTTACTCTCTCTGTCCCTTTGTAGAAGACATATTTCATTTCAGCATGAGATTTAAGAAATTGTGTTAAAAGTGTGTTGATTGGTAGGGGGTAAAAACCCATAAAAGGCCGAAAAAGGTATTGTGCAACCTCCTTCTCCCACGTTTGGTACATCTTGAATTTTTCAGAGGACCCAGAATAAAATAGTAATGCTGCATAACTATCTGCGATTGTGGCAAAACACTATCTTAGGAATTTTGTGGTATAAGGTTTTACTTACTTTGCCGAAAATCTGAGAGCAAGCTTTATACCTAATTTGTCTTCCAATTTTTCCGCCACTACTCAGCCTGCCGACCCTCAAAAGCCCTGCCTCCAACCCCACGGCAGCCTTCTGACGTGAAACTAAAGTTTAGAGAAAGAAGGAAGAGACTCAATAGAAGAGAAGCAGATAAGATTTCAATAGGAAATTTGGAACAAAGAAAAAGGAGAGCTTAGAATTTTATGGAAGAGAAGTTTGGGAAGAAGATGCGTCGGTGTTTTAACTTATTCGATTCAGCCTTCATTCTGTAATTTGATATTTGGGCTTAAAAAATGAGAAAGTGGGGATTTGGGTTGTCCATATTCATAAATGAGTTTTTCTTGCAGTCAAGATCGATGGAGGGTGTAGCTGTCATTTCCTTCCCAAAAGTAAGACCATTTTAGTCATCACATAATGTAATATAATGTTGGCCTACAACACGTAAATCATACCAAACAATGGAGTAGGTGTATAAACATCTTCTATCAAACAACAATTTATAAATAATTGCCCCTGATCATGGGAAAAACGTGTAATCTGTAAACTTAATAAAACCTTTTCAACGAATCACTCACACCCTAAAGAAAAAAAGTAGAGAGATGAAAAAAGAATAAAGTTAAGTACTTAAGATAGAAGAAAAAGGTTATTTTTTCAAAAGAAAAAAAATGACTTAACTATAGTGGAACAATAAAAAAAAAAGAATACTACTACGACTTAGCTACAAAGGGACGTAGGGAGTATAAATTTTTATTTTAAAAATTTCCCTTGCAGTTGAATGTTCTAAAAAGTAATTCCAATAACATAAATTTGAATATGCATATTAATATAAGATTAATTATCAATAAAATCGTGAAGTTTGATAAAATTCTGATTTATCTCACACTTTTTCAATTTTTAATGACAAATAAATTAAAAAAAATCTCAATTGTCCGTCCCATTTGAACAACTTTGTGCTACTCCTTTTTAGCTTTTTTAAGCTCAATTTTACGTTGTTTCAACATATTAATATATATTTATGTCATTATTCATTGACAATTTAGCACCAAAATTTTTACACGTATGCACCAATTTAGCATCGAATTTGTCTTTAAAAAAGTTATTATGGGACAATTAATTTTTTTTTGAAACTTTGTAATTTATCATTTATACTTTAAAAGGTGTAAAATAAAACAGAAATTGGCCTAACTTCGTGATTTTATAGTCAATTATCTAGTTACATATAATAAATAAAAATTTAGTATTTCATGTCATTTTAATGTACAACGGAAATATAAAATGTTATATGAGTAGTAATTTAATTCATTTCTTTTGTGAGAACTACTTGCAACTGACATAATTTGAAGAGTCACAAATGATCTATTCCCCCACACTGAACCGCTCGACGGCGATAAAGGAATGAGCCGGGCACTGCAACATGGACTATGACACTACGATTTTTCTGTTGAAAACGGGAAAGTATGTGTCAAGCTCAAGTTGTTCGAGGATATGGTGGGTTCTCCATAGGTACGACGAGTGCCCCTCAATGAGCTCAGTCACGTCCACCTGTTCGCACGACGGTTTGGAAGTGAAAAATCGGGACATGTTATTCTTTGCAAAGATGGAGTATATGTCAGATCGAATGACAGGTTAAGACTCTGACAGGGTTCGAAACCAATCAGAGGTCTGATACATGTTTTTGGGAATGAAGAACGATAGTGTTGAAAGTTACGTACATTTTCAATGCCGGGGACATCAACCGGTTGAATTCCAGCTAATCCTTGGGTGAGAAGACTGTCAAACACACAATGGGCAACATTAGATGAAAACCCAACCAGAAGAGGCGAAAGATGCAAGATAGAGCATCGGATTCTCGTTGCAGGAAAATGTAATGGTGGAACTAGAGTAACAAAAGGAATAAGAAGTTGCATACTTGGCACGAAAGGCAATCCCAAGCATCCAATCATTCGTAGAATAGACGTTCACGTATCTCCCAGACACCACCTGTAATGTATGGTACTTCAACTTCAGAGCTCAAGACACTAACAGAGATTGGCATTAGTAGGCTTTATTGTACCTTTCGCGTGGCTTCCCAGTTCATGTCCTTGATTCCGATGGGAGCTCCAAGAAGAACAACTCTCTCCACAAGTCCAGCTGACGAGGATAGGAATAAGAGGGATTAGTTTCAGCAGTTGTTGAGTAGATTAGAAGAAACCATTAGAAGCGATGAAACGAGAGTTAGGAATAGAATAGAATAATTTAATAATGATAATAAGAAGTTGAATTAACAATGATGACAATTCTTATTAAATTTGGACCTATTCGAAGAAAAAGGAGTTCAACGCTCTTAGTTTGATTATTCTTCATTATTTCGATCTTGATTGAAGCTATAAAACCAGAAAAATAATGCACATAAACCTACCGTGATAAGATTATACTTACCACTATTTTCACTTTCAGCCAGAGTTTGGAGGCACCTGAAAATCACCCTTGCTCCAAGGGAGAAACCTACAAGTGTCACAGGCCTGAGAAATTTTTGCACATAACTAAATTAGAATCGAAAAAAGGAGAGAAACTGTAGGTCTGCCAAATTTCAACATTTTGGGATGGTAACTCTTATTGCTATCGCTTCTACACGTTAGTATACCTCTGACCATGCAGCCCCTTCAGTAATACTTCAGCTAGCAACTTCCCTGCCTTGTCAGACCTGCAGATTATTGCAGCCCTTAGAATTTAGATTTGTCCAAAATAGGATCGTAATGGTAGACATTAGAATCGAGATGGTCTGTCTCCTTGACAAGCCTAAACAACATAATACTAGTTAGATAAAATCACTGTTACGTGTTTTCACCACATGCCATCATTGTTACAATATTGATTTTCCAGAATTCAAATACATTTCCAGCTTTCACCTATATGATAAAATATTCAGGCTGTAGAGATAGCATTAAACAGTCAAGTACGAGGGCAAACCTGTTCAGGGCAATCGTCCATTTGCTGTCAATAATATCAGTGAGATATAGCACCGTAGCTGGCCAAGCCAGTGCTACCAAAAGAGTGCTTAGAACAGTCATCATTGCGCCGTGTTTCATCATTTCCATGGCTAATGCTGCAATATAGTGATTGTTTCTACGTCAATGAAAAATACCCTAGGTATATACTTATACTCATATTTAGTTGCGAGTAAAATCCTTAACCTGAAGTAAGCCAGTCTTGAATAGCTGTGCTTACAGCAATTAGATGCTTGGACTCCCACTGCAGTACATAACTAAGGAAGAAAATAATTATATTGCAAATCAAGAAGAACAGCAATGACGTGATTGTAGCAAAATCCCAAAAGTACAAATTAGTACAATAATGTGTCGACTACGAGTGTTATTTTGAAAAAAAGAAAAGAGTAAATTTATATTTCTTAGTATAGGAAGTGAACCAATGATTATATTTGTATTTTATAGAACTGATTGCTCAATAGGGTGGTCTACCACTCTACCTTTCAGAGTTGTCACATTGTCCATCCCAAGGTCTCTTGAAGTCATCTTCCTCAAAAACAAATCCAGATATTAAGATCTGAACTGCTAGTCGCTGACAAGAAAAGAGAATGAGGAAGTGCACAGTAAAGGCAATTTTTTAAATCTACAAGATCAAGAAAAACGAGGTGCATTTGCTACAAGAACAGTAGCCTACATCACTTCATATGGTAGATAATGTATGATAAACCCATTTCTTAACTTTTAATCGATGTCAAGCTAAAAATACTAACCCCTTGGTTATGATTTCCTCCTATAGCTTTGAACTCAAATTCATCAATATCTCCGATCCTTCTGGCCATTTTGCTTCCTGTAAGTCCAGCTCCAGCAGCTATTTCAATTCAACATCAACATATGAGATGGGTAAACTAAACAAAAAATAAACAAGCATTTGCAAATGAAATGAGATTAGAGGAAGTCTGTTTTCAGACCAAGCAGGCATGAATTGAGAAATATGTATGTAACAACTGTCAACATTATCTAGTTTGGAGATATATACAGTTCCAATAGATTCACGCAATAAATATCATATGCTGCATCTTCAACTTACCTCCAAAGGAAGCTGCCACTGCAACAGAACCTGCAACAGTTCCAGCAGCACTAGCAAAAGCAGCAGCACCTGCTCCAACAAAGGGAATTATAGTCCCTAATGTAGGTGCCAAGGCACTGAATCCAGCCGCAATAGCTGGAGCAGCTAAACCTGTTCATGTTTTGTCAGAAGTGAATCCCAATCCAATTTGACATCTTTTGGAGAAATTCAACGACTTAAACAACCATACAGAAAATCACAAGTGACAAGACAACTGAGAATGAAATAACATGATCTTACCTCCAGTAACTGCCAACAATGTTCCTCCGGCTAACGCTGCACCACCTATTATTCCTCCACGTTTCCACTTGGCCCATTTGCTTTTTGGATGAGAAACATCTTCTGTTTCCTTTTCTTTTAGAAGAGCCATTGCAGAGCAAGCAACAATAGTTTCAATTGACTCCTGCAAAAAAAAAAACAGTTCTTTTAACAAGGAAAGGAAAAGAAAAAGAAAAAGAAGCCGGCATCATATAAGTATAAAAGTCTCCCAATTTAGAAAACCGATGATAGGCATGCACTATGATTGAGATCAATACAATGAACTCTATTTTCATATATCAAGATCATATATGCTATGTAAGAGGTCTAATAAGGGCCAAAATCGTGGGTACATAAACTTACTATACCTTATAATTTATAAATATTTGCAACTGCAGAAGAAATTACAGTTGTGACAAACAGAAATAAACTGAGTGCACACACATTGCATAAAGTCATAAATTTCAACAATTTAGCAGGTCTCAGAATGTACCACTGTTATCCACTTTAGATCAAACCAGGCAGATAGCAACCTCAGAGCCACGCGATGTCTAGCATCATAACCTTTGCTTTGTCTGGTAGCGGCCTTTTCGTCTTCAGGTGCATTGGCTAGACAAGCAGTAAGAAGCTCATACAGAACTGTTACTTTCGTTGCGTAACTAAGCATTGTTATCTCTTCCAATGGTTTCCGATCAGATTCAGTGACAGACTGTACATGGGCTTCCTCAGCTGTAGTGGCATCCTTTTCCTCCAGACGAGTAGTAAAGAGATCATTATCTTCAGATTCTGGCTCTGCCGTCTTTTCTGAGGTTTTCAACTTCTCCCGACAAGCATGCTCATATTCGCGTTGCTTCTCCTGCTTAGCCGCATAATCTCCATGACTACTTTCTAGACTCAAGGTCATAGCTATTATAGCATTTGCTAAAGCCAGTTCCTTCTCAGACGATTCTCGAGATTCATTGCTACTTTCCTCGGCTAGCAACCTTATAAACTGATGGAAAAAGTGATCATTTTCTCATTATCTTCATTAGGGCTACAATTTACAATAAAACACATAACATTCACCAATTCACATAGCAAACTTGAATTAAAATAAAAAATCTTAAAAAATGAATAAAAAGGAGAAGAGAACTAACAGCTCCAACATGATGACTAGCAGTTGCATACGTCACAGTCTCCTGCAGCCCATCCCACGCTCTGATATCAATTTCCAAATACCTAAAATAAAAAATCCCCAAAATTCATCTCCAGTTTTCTCACAATTCAATCGCGAGAGAGAATAGAGCAGTACTTGAAGATAGGACGAAGAAGACCGGAGGAATCGTGCGCCCAGAGCTGGGGATCATCGGCGACGGATTCGCAGCTACTGCCAGAGCTGATGCGTTCCTCCGACAAACAGGCAGAACCGTTGTCGGCGTCGTCGTCTGGCTGGGAGGGGAATCCCAATGGACGGCTCTGATGGATCTGCGCCTGGTGCAGGGATAGAGCAAAAAGCGCTGCGGCGGCGTATTTCTGCGTCGCCGTCAGTAGTGACGGTGATGACGACATCAATTTTCTTCAGCTCTTAATTCAGAGCAGGAAGAGGTGTAATTGCGTTTGAATTGTAAAGGAGAAGTGGATTGGTTGGGGCAATTCGTCGAATATCATGCGATCACACACTACTACCTTTCCGTTTCCTCTCCTTTCCATTTCCACAGTTGAAAAAAACGACGCGGTCAGGGACGACGTCGTAAAACGATTGACTACGACCCCTTTGCAAATGTCGGTTACATACTCCCTCCGTCCCACAAAAAATGTTACACTTTTTTTTTAGTTTGTCCCATAATCATATTTTTTTTTTTGGAAAAAGTTCTCTCACATGAATATAAAAATTATATTTTCTCTCTCTATTTAACACACAAAACAAAACCTCCTAAAATCTCATGCCGTCCCACAAGTGTGACATCTTTTGTGGGACGGAGGGAGTACAACGATTATTTTAGTCTTTTAGATGATAAGAAATGATTTGTTATACTCCCTCCATACATGAAATATTGTCCAAATTAGGCTATGCGAGATTTTAAAAAATATGAAAAAAAGTGCATTGAAAAGGTTAGTAAAATGAGGATCCCACATTTATATATTATGAGTATAAAAAGTTAGTGAAAAGTAGGATTCATTTACCAGAAATAGAAAAAAAAAGCAAAATAGACAATTTTTCATGTGCAGAACAAAATGGCAAAGTTGAACAATATTTCACGGACAGAGGGAGTAGTAGTTGATTGCGGTTTATATCTTAAGGGCATTCACAATAAGGGCCTTAAATCCGGAGCCCATATGGAAGTCGACCCTGTTAGGATTAGTATACTAAAAAACATATTTCGAGCAAATTGCACGGATAGAAATGTTTGCTTACAATAAATTTTACAATCCATTTTTAACCCAAGGCGAGAAGAAGTAATTTTATCGCATTGGTGTTTGTTTATGCATTAATAAACAAGGTGTTTCCCAAACATTTAAAAGTATAAGAAGCAAACAAATCTAATTGTGACAACGGCGGGAGTATTAATTAATTAAAGACAACGGCGGGAGTATTAATTAATTAAAGTCAAATAGCAAAACTTAAATTATTTAATCGCTATTTATATTTTACGGGAAATAATAAATTAAAAAGGTAAAGCTCGTATTACTCGTAATTTGGGATTGGATAGGCAGTCAATATTATTATACTCCCTCCGTTTCACAAAAGATGTCACACTTTCATTTTTAGTTTGTCCCACAAAAGATGTCACATTTCCATTTTTGGAAAAAGTTCTCTCTCTCACATTAATATAAAAATTATATTTTCTCTCTCCATCTAACACACAAAACAAAACCTCCTAAAATCTCGTGTCATCCCACAAGTGTGACATCTTTTGTGGGACGGAGGGAGTACTATAGTAGATGATAATAATATTATGTTCGTTCTCTCCTCTCTCAGATTGGACGAGATTTTCAGTTCTCTCCTGAACTGAAATTCTGTATTCTTTTCTAATCAAGTCATTTTCGATTCTGACAAGTTTTTCTCACCCAAAAGTCATAATTTGAGTTCAGGATACATATTAGAAGATTCGTGGTCGAGTATGGAGAACATCATGTGAAGAAGGCGCAAGCAATCGACGATTCTTTGGAGAATCCGATCAGTAATTCTAAACCTAGGAAATTCATGTTTTAAGTTTTAAACACTAAAATGCAATATATATTTGTAGAAGCTATAAATGAATTTCGGCAGATTGCATTTTTTATTGTTGAGTTTTGCATTTTAGATATTGACTGTTTAATTTGCATTTTATATATAGAGGGATTGCATTTATATTTGTGAAAGTGCAAAACTTAACAATATAAAATGCAATTTATGTGAAAATGGAAAACTCAACACTATAAAATGCAATTTACCTACAACTAAAATGCAATCTGCGGAAATGCATATACAACTAGATTGCATTTTTAGGGAACATTTTTTTAAGTCCACGAACTTTGCCAAAGTATCATTTTAGGTCCGTAAACTTTGAAAATATCATTTTAGGTCCATCAACTACGGATTAATATCATTTGAGGTATTTTGAATTTTTTTTGGACGAAAATGCCCTTAAGACCTTCAAAGGTCAATTTGGACAATTCTTTCGCCAATCATCTTGCGTCAGAGACATAGAATCCAACAATTTTTAACGGCAAATTTTTATATTTAAATTCAATTTAGATGTTAATTGATCTCCATTTTGAAATTCATCTCCGAATGACAATCCAAATTAATAGCTATCTAATTTCAAAACAAATAAACTAAATAGAATTCACACATCACCTATAGTAAGTTATTAAAATGCAGTTTAGATTGAAAAAATAAAATAAAGTATCAAGTCCCAATTCACTATCATTAAATAATTAGTCATCTAATAATTGAAAAACTAACACATATTTTTTACGGAAAATTTTAATAATATTTAAATTCAATTTGGATGGTAACTAAATTAAATAGTAGTAAAAAAATTGTTGGACTCTAGGTCTTTGACGCAAGATGAGTAGCGAAAGAATTGTCCAAATTGCCCTTTGAAGGCCTTAAGGGCATTTTCGTCCGGAAAAAGTTCAAAATACCTCAAATGATATTAACTTGTAGTTCACGGACCTAAAATGATATTTTCAAAGTTCACGGACCTAAAATGATACTTTGGCAAAGTTCGTGGACCTAAAAAGATGTTCTCTTGCACACTCACGATTCACAAGTGAAATGTAAACATGCAGCAACCACCACCTGATCAAGCTGAATGACAACCTATTCAAGTCGGACGGCTACTACCAATCGTTGGATGTAAACGAGAGACGAAAAGAGCGTTCAAGACCTTAACCCACAGTACTAAGTAACCTAGTAAAGGGAAGTAAGGGTCGAATCCCTCAGAGATGGAGGCAGTTTGAGTTGGGAATGAGACATTTGGAAGGGTCGGTTGCGGCCACGCTTTAATTTTTGGGGGTTAAGACTAAACTAGGGTGAACTGATCAACTGAATGAAAATATCTTCTAAACTAAGGTCTCGACTGGATCAACTAGGCTAAAAGAGGAAAGGAATCAAAGGTACACGGGACCACTGACACATCCGCGCGCACACTCAGAAAAGCTGACAACGATGAAAAGGTGAAAGAGACGGTGATTTTAACTAACTACCTCCTATATATATTCTAAGCTACGGAACAGAAACATAAATAAATTAGAACAGGGCATCAGCATAAAACATAAGAACAGAGCAAAATAAAACAGATCCATGGAAATTGCACTTAAACGAAAGCAGATCTAAGATAAGGAAAGTAAATCATGCAAACTAGCGAATGGAAATGTAAATCTACATACCGGAAAGTAGTAAAAGAGCAGATCCAAAACGAATAAAAGCGATCAACACTGAAAACACTAGATCTAACAAGGCTTGCATAAAAAACTCCATTTCATTCAAGATCTCCGGAAAAAAAAAAAAAAGGAAACAGAATTCTTGCACAAATTAAACAACGATAAGAAGGAAAACTAAGTAACAACTAAAAGGAAAACATGTTTAAACTACAGAACCACGAAAGCGATGAAAGATAACGAAAAGTAATTGTTTAAAATCCTCGAAAACTATACAAAGGCTAAGCTAGGATGACTTCTACGCGGATCTGGCCTAGTCTCCCTTAATGAGGAAGAAGAGATGAAAGCTTGATGGTGGAACGACGACTCCTCGACAGCTGACTACTTCTACTCCATAACTAGACTAAACTTGAGTGACTGAAGATGGTGAGTGATGAGCGACGTGGAATCCATGCGATCTTGCCATATTTATAGAGCGCATGTTGGGCCCAAATCCCTAGGGTAAGCCCATTTATCTTTGACAATTGTGCCCCTTCTAGAATGACATTTGCTCTTTCTCTCTCCTATGACTCAGCACTGCAGATGCATGACTCCACTGGATCAGTTCAGCAATTTCAACGGATCAACTTTGCTCTTTTTCATGCTATTTCCCCTCTTTTCCTGAGTTGATCTGGTTGATCCTGCACTCTCTAGTTCTTCGTTTTCTGGCTTCTGCACACTCAAATTTGTCATTCTTTTTGCATATTATTAGTCATGTTAGTGTAATAAACTCAATAAAACCATGCATGTATCGAGGTCGATCAGTGTGTTAATTAAAATTTATTAATGTTGTTTTATCATCATTAGTATAATATAATAAAAACAACATATTTTTATAATATTAAAGAATTTAACATAGGTGATACCTGGTAATATTTGTTAAAACATGCATATGTACATTGAATTTCTAAAACTTTTCGAACAATGAATCTTTTGAAAGTGTGTTTGTTTTGGTCGAACAATATATACAAGTTGTTCTAATTAACATATGTGTATGTGTTGCTTTAGTTCTTGAACTTATTTAATTTTACATTTGTAATGATCTCATAAGGATAATATACATTTTTATATTTAAAGTGCATAAGATAATAGTATTATTTTCATTATTTCTCATTTATGTTAATTTATTAAGAATGTGTAACTAGTACGTGAAAATTATTTGCCCCGTGGTATAACACTAGTTAAAGCCAATATCCACACACTCAACTTTATTTATATAACAAATTCTTCAATTAAAATGAGAGAGGACACTTCTATCTCCAAAAATCACACGCTACGTCCATTAATATCGCAGGTGATTATAAATAATTAAAGTAAAAACATTTTGAACAAAATTGAGAGAAAAAGTAGAAAATACACTTGCGATCGCAGAACACCAAAGAACCGCCACCAAAGCAAATAAACCATACATCTTCCTCCTCATTCTCAACCTTCAGCCGCTTAGGCGGCGGAGGATTAGCCCTCTCCTCCGCTTCTCTCCACCGATCGTCGGAGCTGGAGCAGCGACATCCACCGCCAGAACCAGCTGACGCGCCGCCGAGGCATAATTTGGTTAATTAGATTCATAATTAAATTATTAATTTAAAGAAACACGTTTGACTGTTAAATTTAACGAAAATATTAATTTTAGATCAAAATATATTGTTAGAGACCAAACAATAACGCACTTAATTTATGAGACCAAATATTTTTTAATGGAAAATATAAGGAATCAAATTTCGACACTAGCCTTTTGATTTTGTGATGGATACTTCTGCATAGTAATTCTTACAATTCAATAATGCAGAAAAATGATTACTGAAAGTTTATGAGACGCCACATTGTTACTCAATTACTAGGTATCATGTACTTGCTATTTCGACATTAGCCTTTTAGATTAAATATACAATCCAACATGATGTTATAAGCTATTAGTACTATTTATTAACTTTTGTTCTAATATCAGATCTTAATCGGATTAATTTTTTTTAATCTATCTTAGAGTGTTATAAATCCAAACATCATTCAATATTCAAAGAAGTAAATATGCATAACGATTTTATATGGTGTAAATGGTATGGTAGTATCCAATGATATAATCTATCTTTAAATAACACTCCTAGGGTAAATTAGTCAAAGTAAGAATTATACTTATATCATAGAGACATAGGGATATTATGGCATAGAGATGTTATGACTCTAAATCACTACTCTTGTTAATGGAGAAATACATTTTCAGTTCATAGCTATTAGTTATACTAGTGTTGGCACCCGTGCTATGCACGGGCGAAAGATTTTTTGGTTAAAGGATACAAATTATAAACAATTAAAAAAAATTATCATTATATACACTTTATAAAAAGAAAAAAGAAAAAATGATAAACAATTAAACAAAATTATCATTATATACACTATATAAAAAAAATAGGAAGAATGATACTCTAGTTGTAATCTACACAGAATGATATCCTATTCGAAATAAAATTTAATATGAGTACATCTGTAATTTGTGAGAAGAATACTCACACAAAAATAATCCTTATGTCCCAAGATATTAGACTCGTATATTATTTGGGGGTGTCCCAACATACTTGAGCTATTTCTATTTATGGTAAAAAGTTACTTTATTATCAACTCCACTTACACCACTAAACAACACCTCCTAAATTCTTGTGCAAAAAAAAAAAATGAGTCTAATATCTTAGGACGGAGGGAGTACATTTTTATAAATAGAAACAAAACTTAGAAACAAACAATGAATGAAAAGTTCATACGTTTTGAACTCATTTCTAAACAACATTAATGTTGTACATGACTAAACACAGGTTTCTGAAAAACAACCAACATGAGAAAGCGATTAACCTTGACATTTATTAATGGGCATTACGTACGACACAACCAAAGAAGGAAACTGTAGTTGTTAAAATTTGAATGACAAATTTAATTAGATGGTATTAAACTCACTTAGAAGAATCTAACACTTTACTACCAATATTATGGCCACCCAAAGCTTTCCATCCAAAACATAGTCACCTAGTGTAATTATCCATCAGTGTCATTACACTAATATTCGGGGATACAAAATATATGTCATGGTTGAAAATGCATATTTGATATTTAAAATATGCAAAATTCTTTTAAATGACTAATATATTTCTTTTGTTCATAGAAAGACAGTTGTCTATCATTCTATTCCATGTTAACAATATCATTTATTTTATTTTTTATCCTTTTTTTTGGGTTTTCTCTCTCTCCTTATCTATCTTATGACAAATAAGCTTTTACACAAACATAATACTTTTTTCTTAACTTCCTCTCTCTCTCTCTTCACCTAAATTATATTAGTTCATTATGAAATCTTGATAAAATATACCTAAATTACATTAGTTCATATTAAAATTTTGATAAAATAATGCTCCCTAATTTTGATGATCTTGAAAAAATGGTGCTACCCTTTTCAATTTTTAGCTATTTAGTTCTTTAGTTATAATTTAGTTTGTAATTTGATCATATGTCTCTTATTTATGCTTTGTCCAGTTTAATTGTACCATATTAAAAACGGTTATGTTAGATTAATGTCTCAATGTAAAACTTGTTCCCCAAATATTTTTCTTTTCTATTAAAGAGTATAAAAATTAAAATGTTCCCCAAATACTTCAAACTATAAAGCATCAAAAATTTTGGAAGAAATAAATGAATAGGACTCAATTTTTGAATGTGATAATTTAATAAAGTCGAAACTATATACTCCCTCCGTCCCAAGCAAGATGATTTTAATATACTAAAGGGTTATTTAATAAATTAGTTATATAATTAAAATAAATTTAATTTTAAAAATACTTATTATAGAAAGTCCAAAAAATTAAAAGTCAAAATTAGAACCTATAATTTAAGACATGGAGTAATAACCAAACAAAACACTCAAATTGAACTCTATTTAATAAAAAAAGAACATCAAATTAGTAGTATCTACTACTATTAAACTTTAAAATAACAAAATACATTTACAGCTTAAAATAATACCCAAGTACTATTATACAAAATAAATAACATAAAGTCCAAAAATATTATAAATAAATTAATATACCCTCAAACCCTAAAAGTAGCCAGCCGCCTTTTTTCTCTACCAAATTATAAAAACATTAGTGTAAATTACTTCTTTTTCCAATCAATCCTTTGTGTGGATGCCATCTGGTAGCGGCAAAGGGGACAAGATTGACTCTTCCGCATCCAAAGCACGATGCACTTGGGGTGAAACAAATGCTTACACTGCATCAGCAACGCCACATCATCGGTCTTGATCTTCTCTAAGCATATGCAGCAACAACAGCCCCTCTTTCTCTCCTCCTCAACGTAAACCCTCAAGCCATGATACTGTCTACTCCCAACCATATGCACGTAATAGTACGTGACACATATCCTCAAATCCACGTTAAATTCGGCGTGCTTGGGTGGGGTCTCGATAGCTCGGGTCACCTTGTCCCATACGCACTTGATCGAGTTGCTACTTATGCGCTCGTAGCCTCCGAAGACGGCCTGGTTGAGCTTGTCGCCTTGGAGATGACCGCGGATGACTGTCCTAACCTCGTCTTGTATGGCATCATAGGACAAGTTTTGTCGGACGATGAGGTGGGCGGTGGCGGCGGGACTGGTGGCCTCGGAGGATAGGAAGGGAAGATGGCGTAGGGCGGTTCCGGAATCTTGGTTTATAAGATAGGTAGACCTTTTGGTGTGAAAGTAAATGTTTATTTTCAGACTCAGATGAGGGAATTTAGTTGGACGTAATCGATGTTTCCTTACCTCGAATCTTACCGAACGTTCATATATGCCGTTCGTTCGCATTTTTTTTGCTCTCGAGATTGCTTTGGAACTGTATATAGATGAACATAGCGATTTGTTATAACTATACCTATATCTATTAGGCATAGGAGTAGTCTTGTTTTGTAAACTGAATCCGGGAGTATATATCTATCTAAGGTAATCAAATTTTTTTTATTTTGTACTATTTAAAAGCCCAATGGGCTGTGATATAAAATTGTACACGATTTCTAAAGACTAATTCAATTTTCTTAATTACTAGTACTGTAGTTTTGCGAGTAAACCAAGGATGGAAAAGTAGAAAATGGATATATAACTAAAAGTGAGACAGGATGAGAATCAGTTATTGATGTGAGATATCTTGACTTGATCAACAATAAAAAAGGAGTTTTTCTAGTTTAGGTAGTAGGCTATGCACTGTTGAGATTGATGTTTTGTTTTCTAAGGGAAGTGTGTTTCTTCATATTCGTGCAAATTTCAATAATTGAATCAGTGGAGAAGATATAGGTGGACAATGTAACACATTTGATTTGAATACAGTGACAAAATTCATTGCACCTATTAAAAGATGTTGTACAATATCGATAATGTCATTGAGCAATTCAAGATAATGAAAGGTAATATCCATCAGATTAATCAATGGGACTGAGCTTGTGAGAAACTTGCTTACTCCTAATGTAAATTCGAAGTTCAGTTATTAATCTTGTGTTGTGATGCACAGGAAGGCCCGAGATTCTAGGGCTGCCCCGTTTCATATTTGATCACCCCATGGAAGGGACAATTGCCATCAGGGACAGATCTAGAAGGGGCAAAAATACATGTTGGAATATTTGAAGTGTTTGAGGAGGGGCATTTAAAGAAGAAACTAATATTACTCCCTTCGTCCCAGATAATTCGTCTCAGTTTTCTATTTCGGTCCGTCCCACATAATTTGTCTTACTTCACTTTTACCATTTTTGGTAGTGGACCTCATATTCTACTAACTCATTCATACTCACATTTTATTTAAAACTAATATATAAAGATAAGACCCACATTCCACTTACTTTTTCAACCCACTTTTCATTACAATTCTTAAAACTCGTGCCCGGTCAAAATGACCCGAATTGCCCGGAACAAAGGGAGTAATTTTTTTCTATAACAGAATTTATACGTAGATATGAAATTTTGAGGGAGGGCATTTGCCCCTCCTCCTTGCACCTCCTTGCACATTAGATCCATCCCTGATTGCCATCAAAGCACTTCTAATGGCACCAAAGGAATGGGATGGATGTCAGATTGCTTCTTGCTCCAATGTGTAAAGTAACCATCCCTATTTTCAGTACTACTATCAATATGAACCCAAATTCATCATATGAGATGTTTACTATTGTTCTTGAGAGTTGTGTGCTGTTTCTGTTTAGACAATTTGATTAAATTGAACATAAGTCCTAGCTCTTGTTACACCAAAAATGGGTATTCTTCAGATATCAGACGAAATGAAGCCCCTTCGTTAAGTTGCGATAAATAAAAATGAGATTTAGTGTATGGGCTGGAGTTGGCATGTTCTTCGTATCTCAGACGAAATGAAGCCCCCCCTTAAGTTGTTATAAATGTAAATATGTGATAGTTAACCTTCGTCGGAATTTAAAATAAGAATACTATATTGTGAAATAATCATAACTAATTACAAATTAGGTGTCGACTTGTTGAAAACAAGTTAATATAGATGGTTTTAAACTTTTAATTAGTTCAATTATATGGGACACATTGTATTATTATTAAGCTAAATAATTAAACAATTTAAGATTTATCAAATGTCATTATTATTCATTTATTCTACGTCATATTTATATATTATTACTCCATCTATTCAGGTTAAGATGACACATTTCTTAATTGGTACGAAATTTTAGGAGTTGTTGATTAATGCGATTAATTAAAGAGAGAAAGAATGGATGTAAGTATTTTAAATATTTATTTGAAAAGAGAAAAAAGTGGTTGGATGTTTTAATTGGAGATAGAAAATTAAAAAAAATAGAAATATGTTATTTTTTAGGGATAAACTAAAAAGAAAAATGTATTCTTAGTTGAGACTATCAAATAATAAAGTTTGTATAAAATGAAAACTATATCATTTGTTTAATTTATTTTATCCACTATATTAGAAAAATGGATGGTATTAAAATTAGTTTGAAATTAAATACTAATACTAGTATATATTAATTGAAATTTGAGCTTTCCGAAAATTTGTAATTGGGTCAAAACTTAAAGGAATATTGGCACCTTATATCATGAAACTTTAAAAAAAGTTGAATTTTTTCCACGAACTTTGAAATTAGTAAATATTAATATCATGAATGTTACCATGAGTTTGTTATTTTCAATCAATGAAAGAAATTCGGATATATTAAAAGATTGAAGAACAATTTTGGAGGGTGTGCTTCAAGAAAACTATCTTCAAGCATTGGAAAACTTGAAGCTCTCGTAGTTGTTCTCGAGAAATCACGGCAAAGAAAAATTCGTAAAATAAAATTATTTGTCGAAATTTTTTTATTGGCGAGAAATAATAAACTCATGATAAAGTTGTGTTCATTGGGAAACTTTTTGAAATTCCATTAGATTAAGTGCCAATATCCAAAATTTAAATTAGACGAAGGTGTTGGATAAATATTAAATTCGGCACGATGAGTATCCATTTCTACAAGCAAAGCCTTCTTCTCCCGCAATTCAGCAAAAAGGGGGCAAATTGAAAGACGTTTTAGTTCACAGAATCGCGGATTTCAATCATCGCAATCATCATTGAAGCCGAAAATTCAGGTGAATTTGAAGCAATTGCCATCACGCAGATTAAAGGGGGAATATGCAGAGAAACAGACGGAGGTGTGAGAGCACTGCAATGGTTTCTATCATCCTCGATCTCCGCCCCGGCGGCGGACTTGGTCCGTTCACTCTCGGTAAGTTTCGATTTTGCCGATTTCTTGGAGGATATATGTGTTGAAATCGTGTTTTGAATTGAAAGGGAATGATACTAGGGTTTTTTTTTTCCACCGTGGGAACTATACCTACTGTGGGGTATAACTGAAATTCGACTGCTTTTTTGTTTGATGGTATGAGGTGATTCATGATCGGAGATTCTTATTGAATTGTAGTTGCCATATGGTTAAAATTGATGATGAGAGATTACTGTTGACTTGATATTTAGGTTGGCGGTGGGGCTTTTCTTGGTTACAAGTGACGATATTGTATTTGATTTTATATGTTTTTGTAGGGATGCCAATCTGCGAAGCTTTTGCTCAGATAGAACAACAGCCTAATATCTACGATGTTGTTCATGTCAAGTACTATGATGAGGTTCGTCTTTGTTTGTTTTTGTTTAGTAGGTGGATGCAAAATTTCTGTTTCTGGTTATGGCAATTGTGGATGCAGTTCTGTTGATCATTTTGTTTTTGTTTATTTTGTTTTCATTATTTTCCGTGTGCTTACACTATCTAATCAAATTTGGTTTTCACATCTAATGTAGCATAGTTGAGTGACTAGAGTGTATACATATCTTGTCTCGGTGAAATCAATTAAAAAGTTCTTCACTGTAAAAAGGATGGTATTGGATTACAAACTAAATGAGGCATGATTTAGAAAACTCCAAATGACTGACAATACGAAATGTATTGTTGGACTATCAATATAAGACATTTCATCTTCTTTTTTATCGAAAAGACATTCATCTACTTTTATTATTTCTATTTGTGTGCAGGAGCCGCTAAAACTTGACATTGTTATTAGCTTCCCTGACCATGGGTTTCATCTTAGGTTCGATCCTTGGTCTCAGGTATTTTCTCCTTAAGATCACATGGTTATATATGTACAAGCTGATTTGCTTAATAAAGTTGAATTCCTTACTCAAATAGAAAGATTATTTGTGCTTTTGAAGAAAGTATGTAAATAAAAACATGAAAAATATGTCTGCTGATGTTCTATGAAGCTTATATTTATTCCTCCCTCCCTGGATTACAGCGGTTGCGTCTTATTGAAATCTTTGATATCAAGCGGCTGCAAATGCGGTATGCCACTTCATTAATTGGGTAAGTTCGTATGCTTCCAATTTTGAAGTTTTGTTTCATCTGCAATTGCAGTTCTGATGTGTGTCTTCACTTGTAGAGGAACATCTACTCTAGCAACTTTTGTTGCCGTGTATGCTCTTTTCGGGCCAACATATCCTGGAATTTATGACAAAGACCGGGGCGTGTACACTCTATTTTACCCAGTATGGTTGCGTAACATATATTACTATTTCTAAACCTTTTTGTCTGCAAATTATATGATTAAGCGGTCTTTGCTGGTATTTTGCAGGGATTATCCTTTGCATTTCCAATTCCGTCACAGTATGCACAGTGCTGTCATGACCGAGAAGGTTATTCTTATTACTATCCGATTTTTGTATCAAATTTTTTCTCATTGCGTCGAGCTTAGACCTTAGTGCACCTTTCTTTTGTCTTTAACAGCTGAGCTCCCACTGGAGTTTCCCGATGGAACAACCCCGGTTACTTGCCGTGTCTCAGTTTATGACTCTTCCACAGACCGCAAAGTTGGTGTTGGATCTTCAATGATGAAGGCCTGCGTGCCTCCATTAGCAGCTGGCAGCCTCTACATGGAAGAAGTTGTAGTGAAGGTAATATTTTTTATGATAATCAATGTGAAGTTGTGAACTGAAGTTGCAAAACTGTAACTATATTTTTCACTTATTATGATGGACAACATTATTGCTCCCGAAGGTGATTTAATTGGACATGCTTTAAATATTCTCACTAATATATTGTTCTATTAGCATTCGAGGACCATGGGTTGGGTCATGAGGGCTTGCTTATAGACTATATTTTACTTCATGGTGATATCTGGTGTTTTGTCATTAAAACTGTAAATAATGTATTGCTTCTTGTAATCTTCTCCCAAAATTTGGTAATGGTTGGTCTCCAACTGCTCGTATAGTTAAATTGATTGCTACTATAATAGCTATTCATGATGCTGTAATCACAAGGACAAAATGTATACCTAAATGGCGGAATGTAGTACTCCTATTAATTAGCTGCTAATGTGGACGAGAATGTTGATTTCCCAGCATTGTTATTTCATTTGATAGATGGTGGATTTAGTATTTATCACTATGCCGCTTTCTATATATTTTACAGGCCATGTTTCTTCTCCCACCATGTAAATGGTGCCTAGAACCTTAATGTCTATGTTCTTTGGCTGATATTACTTGTGAAAAATCACTAAACCTTGCATTTTTCTGTAGTACTATTTGTTTCATTGAGTCATGTACAAAACTACAAATCCACTCATTGGGTCATTGTCATATCTTTTATATGTTGACATCTTAAATAGTGGTGTCACTTGTCAGACTATGAGCATCCTCATGCAATTAGAATTGGAACCAGTAATACATGCTATTACATTATTGACATTTTCTGCCGTCTTAATTTTTGTTAAACAGTTAGGGGAAGAATTGTGGTTTACAGTTGGTGGTCAACATATATCTTTTGGTGCATCACCACAGGTACTGAACTCAACATGGAATTTGCTTCATGCTGCTATTGTTCGAATCTGCGGTATTATTTTGCTACTACTATATTTGTTCCTCTCTTGCTTTATAGTAGCGTTCAAAGAAAAATTTGCATTTTCCAAAGTCTTCAGGTACTTTGATGATACTAGAACATAAACTTAATTGACCTAGTTGAGAGATGTGTTGAATTTAAATAAGTGCAGGGGTAAGATGGTATTGTTAGTTATATAAACTTGCTTGATTGCTTCACATTTTCATTGTAAATTTTCATTATGCTTGGTGATCAGGGTATACTTCTGGTTAATAAATAAAAAGTGATATTTCATGTATGGTCAGTTAATAATTATTTCATATATAGGATGTCTGGACTGAATTGGGCTGCCCCTGTGGGATTCATCAGAAACAGGTATTGCCTAGTGTAAGGTGTCTCTTTCCGGTACATGAGTGTGTGTTAATTGCGAATACCTATTTTCGTTGGCTTTCTGGTTCTTGTAACATGGGATTAATGATTTTGAGCAATATAGGTGGACCAAATGGTAATCCATTCTGCTTCTGATCCGAAGCCAAGAACCACCCTCTGTGGTGATTACTTCTACAATTATTTTACACGTGGCTTGGACATTTTATTCGATGGACAGGTCATGTCTTATTTCTTGCAATAAAACCATTCACTCTGATTGTGCTTGAGTTCATTAATAGGATGATAAATTGATTTTGATGCATCTGCAGACTCATAAAATTAAAAAGTTTGTTCTGCATACCAACTATCCGGGGCATTCCGATTTTAACTCATACATGAAGTGCAACTTCGTGATATATAGTTCTGACTGTAAGTATTCCGAATTATCTCCTGATATCAACCTGCAGTAGCAGTAACATGTAGACTGAGCATTTTTAATTTGTTTTTATATAGCAGATGATGGGTCATTTCATCAGGATGTGAATAACACCTCTAAATGTGTCATTACACCTAGCACAAAGTGGGAGCAAGTTAAGGTGTTATGCTTTCTGAGTATTTATTTAGACATGGACTTCAATTTTGCTAAAAAAGAGTCGTCTTTTAGTTCAGATGTCTAGATGGAGCAATCTGTATTCTTGTATTTCCACCATAGTTTCAAAGGAATAAAAGAGACATCTTTTTGCAGGAAATTCTTGGAGACAGCGGGCGAGCCGCCATCCAAACACAAGGGTCCACCAGCAATCCTTTTGGATCTACATTTGTGTATGGATACCCAAATATCGCCTTCGAGGTTCTGCAATTTTGCGCTCATTTGTATATCATTCATAACTCATATCTTCCGGCGACTCCTATTTTTTCTAATCACAGCATAATCCAATGTTCACAGGTCATGAAAAATGGCTACATTGCAACTGTAACTCTCTTCCAGTCTTAGTTTCGTCGGGCTGGTGTACGTCCTATGAGCTCTCTCCCCAATGCCTAATATTTATAAAACTTATTATTCTCAAACAAAAATGCAGATCATGATTATTGAATCCTACAGAGCAAATCAACACATACTTTTAACCTTCTGGTCGCATCAATGCCTTCGTTTTACCGCTGGTGCTGTTTATCAACTGACAGTCGAAACTTGTGGTTGTGTTTCTACAGGAAAATGTTGCTGTACAGTGGAATGGTGATCGGGTGCACTGTGTCTTCTCTTGTACATAAATTTCAATGCTCGGATATATCCTCAACATGTATATCATGGAGTAGTTGGTAAAATGTGTCTGGTAATATTAACCTCTGGTATGAACAGATTGTTTGTATTGAATGTTTTTACAAATTGGCAAAATTAGAGGTTGCTATTGTGCTGAATAGAAATCCAAGAACTAACTTAACAAGATTTTTTTGCTAAATGCTTTGACGTTTTAACTATATATGATTATTGTCCTTGTTGAGGGCATCAATCAACGGCTCCTATCTTTTTGGCACCTTTATTGCTTGAAAAATATATGGAGAGGGACAAGAAATGTTGTCATGTTGCTTTGATTTTTAGGCAGACTTATCACCAACACACATTTCTAAACTATGTGGAGAGTTTGGTGAGATGATGCATGCTATTGCTACCCCTCATCACTGTAACGGAGTATCATTTTGTTTTTGACGTCATATGTTACGTTACTCCCTCTGTCCCATATAAATATTGCTTTTTTATTTTGTGCCGTTTCACAAAAATAATTATCTTCCATTTTTGACAAAAAAAAATTTCCTCCTATGAGGTAGGTCTTATTCACTAATAACAATACTTCAATCACTTTTTTTTACCTCTTTCTTAATTTATCAATTTCACATTAAAAGCCGTGTCATCCCCAAAGCTTATGAGATGGAAGGATTACTATATTTGTGCTTTATCAGATGAAGGGAGTACTATAATTTGTGCTTTATGATTATTTTGGGATTAAATAATTTCTATGAAAAATAATCTAGATAATAGATAACACAAATTTTAATATAAAATTAATAAAATAAAAAAAATAGAAAAAATAATTAAAATATTGTAAATGAAAAATGTCACAGGACTCACTTTGTTAGAAAATAATTTAGAGATAGGCTAATTAAACCATCCGTTTATTAATAAAACGAAACACCATTTTTCAATCAATCAAACCAAACAAAGCATAGCCTCAAATGACAAATACTGGCATGAAATTACCGAAATTGTTTTTGGGTCACACATTGAATAATCCAAGTTATAGTAAAATCTCAAATAACTTGTGGTGCACTTGTCTAGATATCACAAATTAATTTAGTTTCTGAAACACTAAAATAGTTCTTGCTGAAAACAATCTAAAAACCACAAATTAATTAAAAATTTTTGAAACACAAAAATGTTTAGAATTTCCACGTCAGAAAGTTATCACTCCACGTGTCAGGAGACAAGTGGCCACTGCATGATGGCCTCAAAACGCATATCTCCCAAGAACTATATATATGGGGCACTTGTCTTAAAATCAGTGCAGTGTTAGAAAATTTGTGGGAGTGAGTGAGCTTCAAAGGGATAATATTATCATCATAGTAATCTCAATGGCTTCTGCTTCCCTCCTCAAGTCATCTCCGGTTCTCGACAAATCGGAGTTTGTGAAGGGGCAGACTCTCCTCCGCCAGCACTCCGTCTCCGTCCGCTGCCAGCCCTCCGCCCTCTCCATTCGCGCCTCCTACGCCGATGAGCTTGTTAAGACCGCGGTATGTTTATGTCTTCATCATTTCTTTGATATTGTCACGTTATAGTAAAACTAATTTCCAATCCAGAACGCTAAACTTTCAGTTCTGTAGTACATTAAATTAACACAAAGACATAAGTATATCACCAGTCTTGTATTGATATACTTATATTTTTGTGTTGATAACTTTAACATACAAAACTAAAAAAAGTTCTGGGTTTTGAATTAGAATTTAATTAGCATTTTATCATAACTCTATACCATGCCAACTAAACCATTGTCTCACTTATACTACTATAATAACTCTTTAACTCTCCTTTTTTTTCTAGTTTCCATCATATAGTTATGGTTCCTCATTAGTTTAGGTTAATAGGAGTATCAATTATTTTTTATTAATGTGTGCAAAATTTTAGAAAGAGTTTTATCATGAATATGAAATAATTTAGTGTAGTTAAAAGTGAAGAATTTCTATGTTAACTAATTTAACTGTCATTGATGATATCTAGAAAACTGTTGCCTCTCCCGGGCGTGGAATCCTAGCGATGGACGAGTCAAACGCTACCTGCGGGAAGCGTTTGGCTTCGATTGGCCTGGAAAACACTGAGGCCAACCGCCAAGCCTACCGAACACTGCTTGTCACAGCTCCGGGGCTTGGACAGTACATCTCCGGCGCTATCTTGTTTGAGGAGACTTTGTACCAATCCACCGTTGACGGCAAGAAGATCGTTGACATCCTAGTCGAGCAGAACATCGTGCCCGGGATCAAAGTCGACAAGGTCAATATGGTCATTTAACATTTTTACAACCTTTAAGATCTTATTGGCTATGTTTTGTTGACTAGAATTGGTGTTCCTATTTTCATGGTGTAGGGTCTTGTTCCCCTTGCGGGCTCGAACAACGAGTCATGGTGCCAGGGATTGGACGGTCTAGCCTCCCGCTCAGCGGCTTACTACGAGCAGGGAGCCAGATTTGCCAAGTGGTGAGTTTTAAGTCTTTTCTTGCACAATGTGACTTCTCTAAGGGAGGGAGGCGCATGTTTAGTTAGTTAGTTAGTTAGTTAGTTTGTTTGTTTGTTTGACATGTGTCTTGTCTACAGGAGGACCGTTGTGAGCATTCCTAACGGCCCTTCTGCACTGGCTGTGAAGGAGGCCGCGTGGGGCCTTGCTAGATATGCTGCTATCTCACAGGTATAATCGACTATGTCCTATTCCTATATTTTTCTCGTGTTGTTGAGACAATTTTTTAAATTAGTCTCTCATTTAGTTGCTCGTTTCTCGATGTTTTAGGACAACGGTTTGGTCCCAATTGTAGAGCCAGAGATCTTGCTTGATGGTGAACATTCAATTGAGAGAACATTCGAGGTTGCTCAACAAGTGTGGGCTGAGGTTTTCTTCTACTTAGCGGAAAACAATGTCTTATTCGAGGGAATCCTGTTGAAACCTAGCATGGTCACCCCCGGAGCTGAAAGCAAAGACAAGGCCACACCGGAGAAGGTTGCAGACCTCACTCTCACGCTCCTCAAGAGGAGAATCCCTCCATCCGTCCCCGGTATCATGGTAAGCCGATCCTTCTAATTTACGAACATCTATTGTTATGGTAAAAAAAAAGCAGGGAATGCTCTAACCCTAGTTTGTTCTTGATTTCATTAGTTCTTGTCTGGAGGACAATCTGAGGTCGAGGCGACACTCAACTTGAACGCAATGAACCAAGCCCCGAACCCATGGCACGTGTCCTTCTCGTATGCACGAGCCCTTCAGAACACATGCCTGAAGACATGGGGAGGAAGGCCCGAGAACGTGAAGGCAGCTCAAGATGCCCTCCTCCTCAGAGCAAAGTCGAACTCACTTGCACAGCTTGGAAAGTACACCGGAGAGGGCGAGTCCGAGGAGGCCAAGAAGGAATTGTTCGTTAAAGGATACAGTTACTAAGCTGTCCAGTTGAATGCTTGATCAAAACAATGGGGAAAGTATCACCAAATGTTTGATTCTAGCTTATGATGTTTGGCCATAGCCCTAGTACAATACTTTCTGTTGTTTGTAATTTTGATTTGTATGATCACACTCTGGATTTGTGGGAGCTTTTTCAGTTAATTAATCATGTTTCAATAGCTCGAATCGACATATTCAAGATCCTCAAGACTACTATTGCGTAACATATTCAACTGCAAGCTAAATATAATAAGATTCGAAAAACTCCCAAATAGCTCGATAATACACGAAGAATTAATACGAGGTATGAGAAATAATAAAACATGCAATGAGTGCTCTTTATTTAATTCTACATGTTTCAATGTCTCTTGCAAGAAAGGGACAACTGCAGAAACAGTGAAGTTAAATATACATACAGAATTAACATTGTGATGATAATTCATACAAGAGAACTTACTCACACATCTGCTGAAATTTCAAGAAAAATCTGACTTCCAGTAGAGCATAATGCGTTAAGTTCTCGTTTTCTGCACTCGGTTTTATACTTTACATGGCACTTACCCCTGAAAACTGGCATTCGGATAGCCACTGATCGATGTAGGTGATGATATTCTGCCTTACTTTGTTGACCGCGTCCGGGGAGGAGCAGTTCTTTGCATCACCTGAAACACGGGATGGGACAGGAAGAACTTCCAAATGTAAAAAGACGCGATTTTTGATTCAGCATCAGCTTGGATATAGTGTAGAGCGTGTGCAGACTTAAAGATGGTGAACAAACAAGTGAAATGGAAGTTGATGATCACGAGCAAATACTAGAACTTAAAGCTTACAACATACCCTTGGGAACCAAACGAGACTGGGGGCAGCCACGCATGTCCGAGCCATGGCCACAGTTATGACACTTGATGATGTATGCAGGCACTGAAAAATGAAGAGGAACGGGTTATGATAAAGTAGACAACAATCGTGAAACGACATCGTCCTATTAGAGCATTCCTCAAATGAAGGAAAATTTATACAGGCAACAGATACAAGTGGTGTTTGGACTTACTGTCGCGTGAAGATGTCTGTTTAGATGCATGTCGCCAAGGGTCCTGTGAACCATTGGTGAAGATAATTTTTGAACCTGAGCATGTATATTTAATAAGGAAGAAAATGAATCAGAACACAATGAACACGCTATTATATACTGGAGAGGAAGAGCTTGTTCTTTTGAGACACCAAGAAATACATATTTTTGGATAATAGAAACGGGATAAAAACTTTAAAATTATTTAGAAAGAAAAATAGTTAAATAATGTTACCAGCAATATCTTTGCCTCCATAATACAAATTTGTTGCATTAACATCCGGGCCAGGCATATCATCCCCAAAGACCTTTTTACAGAGATCCAAATGGTATCTGACACTCAATTTATTTTATTATATCTTGTTAGTTGGATGCACAAGGAGAGCAGTAACGAAACATCAGGAGGAAGGAAGCCTCTTGGCAGTTGGCACGTAATACATGTATACTTGCCTAGTGTCAAGTTTTGATGAACGGATACTATCATTCGCAGGTGCAACTTGAAAATATGCAACTTCTGTGCACACTTGGAACCACCACAATCGAGTAGAGCTGCTGCTACTGCTGATTTTGTCTTTCTTCAACTGCTGTTGGTCATAAGTCTCAACATCGACACCAATATAGTCTATGTAATACTCCTTTACATATTTGGCATATGCTTCCTGAATAAGAATATATCTCAAACAGTGCTTTCATGAAATAGTTCCAAGAGAACCAAACACAACCATGCAAATTTTTGAGCTTGCTAGGAAATACAATCAATTGTAGGTTTAAGAAAACGGCTTACTACTAAATCTTCTCCAGCTTTCTTTGCTTCAGTAAGAGGGTTGCACAGTTCATCTGGATCTCCATATTGAATCTGCAAACAGAAAAGCAAGCTAAAACTGTCTAGATAACAATAATACGTTTCTATTCAACAAGAAATCGCTATCATTTGGTAGCTGTAAGAAAATGTACCGCTGTGGCAGCTGCGTCTGCCAGAAAATACAAGAAGTCGCCGTCTTTTGATAGCTGTAAGAGAAATCAATTCATCAATGAATTCCATACTAAAATCTAAGATTCCACACAAAATGAAACTGAATGGAAACTAGAAAGCAGGAATTGTAAAAGAAGAACTCAAGTTCAGAAGAAAATCATTAAAACTTGACATCAGTCACAAAATGTCATAATCTACAAGAGAGGAATAGTTTCAATGTATTCATAAAACTTACAAAACTTTCCTGGAAGAGTATATGTGAAAGTAAAAACTACTTATCAAATATAGGGAACTTAATATTTTGGTTAATATTTCAAAGTAGTTTCTAAATAGTCTATGTGTCATAACGAATAAGACCAATAAGGAAAAAAGGATAAACATGTTTTTCTACCTCAGGCGCGTTAAATAATTTCTTTAGCTCTTTCTGATTCGATTCAAGCCTCTGCTCAACAAGACTGGTAATCTCCTGCAAGACAGCTTTACATTCTGGACCAGCAGATTCACCAACCTGCATAAGAAATCATATCAAAAAAACAGAACCGAAACCATTTTAAAGTAAAGTCGGGAGATAACAAATCATTCAAAAGTGAAATGTGGATCAACTGGAAAAATGACTATATAATTCTTAAGAAGTTAATGAATCAATAGAGTTTTTCTTCACCTGCTCATCAAATTTTGTAAAGTTGTAGACAGCGAGAACAACACCTGAGCTAGCAAGACTTCCGCAAGTAAGATGTGGGAACTTCAAGCGGAACCACGCACTCATTGCTCCAGCATATGAAATACCAAAGACAAACCATGGATTGTCCGTTGATTTGTTGAGCTTTGCATTTAACGATTCCTGAGAAATGAAAACAGAAGGACCAGATACTAAGTTATTTAAAGAGAGAGATCAGTGGAAAAGGTGAGTAGCTTCTTGTAAGAGGAACAAGACTATTCAATTTCAGCTAATTACCTGATAATACTGTCTGAAAACAGCCAAATCAAACAGTGCTTGTTTTGACGAAAGATACCTCAGATTCTCCGTGCTGAATGAATCAAAAGGAGAACTCTTTCCATAGTAACGATGCTCAAGGGAAACCACAGCCGCTCCAAACTTCTTTGCTAAAACCTGTTAAATTTTCAAGGTTCAGAAATTGTTTTCACAAGTGCGGAAATGATGATAAGTATCATAGCAGAATCTAAAGCAAACCTAGTAATTTGTGTCACTCTCCAGATTGCACATTTCTACTTTGTATTATACGTCTAACTAAATGTGCCGTTAATAGAGCCCATTTTACCTAGTTCCAGTAATATATGATGAGGCACAACTGATGAAATATATTCCCAGATGTTTTCATGGACTGCAGACTTACCCCTAAATAATCATTACTAATCCCACTGCACACTGATTCTCCACAGATCTTAAGAAATATTGGACCATCAGGAGATCGGAACTCATCAAGATATTCATAATAACGTTGAGGAAATTGTCTGCGGTCCTGCAAAGAGATAAGCCAATATTCTTAGTACTACATGTAACAAATTTTGACATATTTCTCCAGAAACACAGACTTGCTTTTTTGTCCATTCCATAAAAAAAATGTACAGATAGAGATATCCCAGAAAACATAACACATTTAAACTAGCAAGTTTCCAGATATACCCACCCAACTTGAGTCAATAGCTGCTTATATGCATAAAGATCCAAAAAATCTTGTGCATAAGATAGAACCCCTAATATGTTTAAATTGAACAAAAAACAAAAACAGTTCACATCCCTCTTTCCCTGTTATGGCAATAATGACACTCTACCAACTTATATAGCTGCATAATCACTTTCGCATGGACCAGGTAAACACCATTCCCTTTCATGATGCTAAGCTATATAAATATCACATCTCAATGGTTATTTTCAATGCTAACAACTTCATTTATGCAACCTATACCCCACTATTCCTCCCTCTGTCATCCAACACACACGCATACACACACACAGAATGAACACTTTTTGCCCTAATTGCGCATGAATGCATATGCGAGACCTATAGTTTAACTGTAACAATAGTCTTCAATTACGTGAAATTGAAGCTAAAATGGGCTCAATCTTCTCAAAGCGCATCACTTTTCAACTACGAAAAACCTAATTGAGCACAATTTGAGCTTCAATACTGAACTAGAACCAAAATTGAGGTGAATTGCCATCTCAAGCACCAAGAGCAGCAGCAATCAAACAATTCGGATAGAGAGATAGAGAGAAAAGGAAGTTACGTAGGGGGAGAAGTGATCAATAGTTTGATTCATCCAGTGCTCTTCCTTGGTCAAATAGCTGCTGCTGCTGCTGCTGCTGGTCTCCCGCACCCGAAAATGCGGCTGCGCCGAGGCAACCGCCAAAATCAACGATGAAATCGCAAGTGAAATAGCCGCCGCCGGGAACCTCATCGTGTTTTTTAGCTTCTCCGGTGGAAAGAAATCTCGGAGTTAGTCACACCGATAACGATAAGACTCCACTGTTTGTAATTTTATTTACTAAACTTTTTATCTTATTTACGTTGATTGCTTTATAATTCAACAATTAATTTGAAAATGAAATTACAATGTTTGACGTAGCGTAGACAGCAGTACTTTGTAATTGACATATGTCACGTGATAGTTGAAACTGCTATTCTTGCAAAAATATTTTTATTATTTCATGGTGTCCTTTGTTCTCGATTTTAACGGCGTCCTTTTCGTTGCTTCCTCTTCTACTGTCATCTTCAGTGTTTTAAAAACTAGACCGGACCGGACGGTTCGACCGGTCAGTTTCGTTTGTATGTTAGGCTGCCTTGGACCGAAAATCGAGAACCGGTTTTGGACCGTCAGAACCAGCTGGTCAGACCGGTTGAACCGAAAACCGAGAACCGATTTTTATGTTTAAAATGCTTGAGGGGATTGAATCCTACTAGACCTCTAGGTAAGATACCAACATCTCTCTCACTCCACCACATGGTCTTGAATGAAATATTGTAAAGATTAAATATTGTTATACATTAAATCTATAATTTTTAGTCCACACAAATTAATAATTTGTGTTTAGTTTATGCTTTTAAATAATTATTAGTTGTAATATGTTTAATTTTAATTATCAGCCACTAAATTTTATTTTTATTGATAATATATATATATATATATATATGAAAAATTAATTTTACCTAAGATTTAATATTATATAGTACTATTAATATAGTTTATTACTCCATATTTACTAAATATTACTTCAAACTTACTAATAATTCAAGTTTAATTTTATGTATTAACTAATAATACTATTATAGTATATATTTATCCAAATGAACTAAAAATTCCATGTTTAGTTTTATATATTGTCTACAATATTATTTCACCACATAAATGTTTTTGATATAATATGAATTTTATCTATTTATATATGTAAAATATGTACAATTTTTGGCTACACTAATTAAAAATTTATATATTTAATAATTATTTAAATTTTACCATTCACTTATTTTCAATACTCTTAATATTTAATTCACTTAAAATGTTTAATATATGTTTTTGTTATATATTACTATTAATTACTCACTAAATTTAATATCTTTTGTAAGAGCATATTTAATTTTATATTTATAAGGAAAAACGGTTCGACCAGTCATTGAATCGGTCGGACCGGTTGAACCGTGAACCAGTAGCCTCGTCGGTTCACTGGCCGGTCCGGTTTTTAAAACATTGGCCGTCTTCATAAATTCTACTCCCTCTGTTCCATATTAATTATCATTTTGTCATTTTGGTATGTTCTATAGTAATAGAGTCATTTCCCTTTTCAGTAGTAAAAATCAACACATTTTTCCACACCTACTGTACTATCTCTTACTTTATTCTCTCTTCATCTTTCTACCTTTTTCATTTTCCACTTTACTCTCCCTTTACTTAACTCACCTAATACATTTTTCATTACTATGGAACGAAGATATTATCAACATCTAAATTATTCTTTTCATGCTTAATACTTTGTCTAAATACATGGATTAGAAAATTGGGATACTATCATAATAAGTAAAATCTGCAAAATGTAAATTAACACAATGTAAATTTATAAATTAATACTGCAAAATTGGGATACTATCATAATAAATAAAATCGATCGATAAATCAAGGTAAAAAACAAATAAAAATTAGAGGAAATAGAAAACATCGAAAAATACCTGAAAATGAGTTTTATAAGGAAGAAAGACTCTCATTTTATTTTTTTCATATTAATTCATGCAAATAATGATAAATATGTACTATATTATTGAAAATATTAGAAAGAGTAAATAATAACAAAATTTTAATTACGTATGAAGTACTAGAATTTATAAGAAAATTACATAAGAAGTTGCATACAAAAATGTGCATAAACTTTGTCAAACTATCATTTTAGATCCGTAAACTTTAAAAATATTATTTGAGGTCCGTCAATTATGAGTTAATATCAATCGAAGTACTTTTTATTATTATTATTATTATTCAAGATTTTTCAAACGAAAATACCCGCAATATCTTGAAGGGTGTATATTTTTACTAAACTTATCACATACTCATATTTTGTTATAAATATCTTTACTATATATTTTTAACGAATTTTCTAAATATAATTTTGTGGGACTACCAATGGTATTTTTAAAGTTCAGAGACCGTTTGCGTGCAAAACGCATAGTTGAAGGACCATTTGCGTAGTTCACTCTTTATTATAAAACCGGTATATAAAAGTAGGACCCACGTTCAATTAATTATTTCAATCACTTTCTTTGATAAAGTCAAACAATATCTTAAAACTAGTCAAAAATGAAACATTTATTCATAGACGAAGGGAGTGCTTTTAAACTTAATTCGATTTTAAATTAATATTAATATAAATGAAAAGAGAAAAATGATGAAAAAAGAAATAAAGTAAAGTGAAAATTGACTGAAACCAGAATCACGAACCGATGAAGTGTATAATTTCACACACCCCTTGAATTCTGCATATTAATAGATATATAGTCGATGAATAATTTTTCCACAAGTTAAAAATTGCTAAAAACAAAAATGTTAAAAAATAGTGCAAAAGTTCCTCCAACCTGATTATACATACCAGTGACTAATAATGGCAGTAAAATTGTCTAGAAACTGAAAAGATTAAATCACAATTGTCCAAAAAACTAAAATGTACTTTAATACTAGTAATTTATATAGTCTAATGTAGATTGAGGCTCTCTTCCACACTTTGATAGTAATTGTTACAATAATTTATACTCTCACTCTGTTTTTTAATAATAGAATTTTCAAAATGATATTGATTTTAATACAAAATTGGTAAAGAAAGAGAGATAGAAAAAAAACGTAGTTTAATACAAAATTGGTTAAGAAATAGCTAGAGATAAAAAGAAAAAGTTTGTTAATGGAAAATTAGTCTCACCTTATAGAGTGAAAAAAGTTTCCTAAAATGGAAAATTTCTGTTTCTAGAAAAAAATCAAAATGGAAAGAGTTTCTATTTAGGAAACAAATGGAGTATAGTCTATAATATATATATATATATAGTACTCTTTCCGACTCTTAATAGATGTCACACTTGGGTAATGCACAAGATTTTATGAGATGCAACATCTTTTATTTAACAAACTAAAAAGGAAACTGTAACATCAATTATAAGTCATGGAGAGTACGAGTGTGTATGGTACTAAAGTTTTAAAAATAATGGTAATTTAATTTTTTGTTTGGTACAATATTGTGTATATAAATTGCAGTTGAGCCAAATTAACCTCACTAAAACACATTTCTTACCAAGATTAATAATCAACTCGTAATTAAAAATGTGTAGACTAATGATAAAAGAAATTTATAAATTCTAAAACATAAAAGTTAACTAGAATACAATAAATGAACATTCAAATAATTTATGCACTAACAATCACTCTATACCCTTGAGTCTTGTCCCAAGCATTACAATGAGAGAATGTCACTTGACTTAACCGTAGCTATGACGACCCTTCACGCACTAGGTTTCAGGCGAAACAAATATATTTTCGTCAAGTATTCTGATTATAGGTAGGAGAAAAAGGCAGTCTTCTTCTTATTCTGGCGTGTGAATGAATGAAGATGAGTATGCCAATTACACATCAAATATTTGCACAATACCCAATTTAAATTGGGATAATTTATGTCTTTCGATAATACTCACTTAGTAGTCATTCTGCGCTATTAAAAATGAAACTTTTCCTTTTCAGATATCTTTTTTGGATTGTCTCATTAAAAATAAAAAGTTTTATAAAAAAAAAATATCACTATTTTTTTCTTTCTCTTCATTAACTCAAAAAACAATAGTATTACATAAATTCTCATTTCGAAAAGTAAATGTATCATATTTATTGATATTTATTGAGAGGGAGTGATTTTTTTTTTAAAACCTAACCTATCATTCTCTTGATTTCGGCTCTTACGAACGTGAGCCCAAACCGGAAACAAACAATGGATGCATGGCCTATAGTAATATGCTTGAAAAGCCCATTAACATTCATTTCAATGTTATGGGCTAAAAAGAAACCAATCATTTGATTTTGTTGTTTATTTTATTATATTATTGTTATTATTATTATTATTACTATTATTATTATTATTATTGTTACTACTACTACTACTACTATTATTATTATTATTATTATTATTATTATTATTATTATTATTATTATTATTATTATTATTATTATTATTATTATTATTATTATTATTATTATTGGCATGGGAGAAGTAATAATGTGAAATGGTACAACATTAACACATGCACATGGATTGTAAAGCCATTTTTTGGTCAAAAATAGAAATTTTGTCCCCACCCTACAAAACTTTTTTTCTTTTAGCAGCTTTTCTTTGTTTACAACAACATAACATGTTACATTATAAATGTTGGATATTATTACTACTATTAGTATATTATTTTATATTTTTAAAATTGAGATATGATTAATGGATGAGTGTTTTCATAATTGAGGGAATGAGTGGTTAGTATTCATTGATTATGGAAAAAGAATAATTGGTTTTGAACAAAACTTGATAATAGTGATTGATAATAGTGACGTGCTTATGAAGAGGTCCATTCATTTGTCGTAAATAACGTCTCAAATTGAATCTGGTTTGTGTTTTAGTAAGAAGTGAACTGCCTCATTAATTCCTAACGTTTGAGGCTGTGACACTATAAATTCCTAATAAAAAAAATAGCATCAGATAACTCTAACGTTTTGTATAAAAATAAAAAATTAATAAATAGTCTCTCTACCTATAAAAAGTATAATATGAAAAAAGTGTATAAGGTTTAAAAGAATATGTGTGCCATAAAGATTAAAGAGTGTTGATAGATATTGAATAAGTATTGATTTGTGCCCTTTTTTCCTATAAAAATAAAAGAGTGAACTAAAATTACACTTTGCACATTTAAGATCTCTAAATTTGGAAAAATATTGCTACAAGTCCCTAAACTAAAAAAAATATCATTTATTGCCCTCAAACTCTAAAAAGGCATAAAAACTTTCTTTACTCTTTTTTCTCTCATTTTTCACACGTCTTCTCTTTTCTCTTTCCTCTTTTTTTATGTGAGTTTATTTAAATGACATTTAATTTTTCACTTGTTTTGAGTTGAAAAATATAATTTAATACCATCTTTGAACCTTAAAATTCTATGTTATTTTCTTTAAATTTCAATGTCATTTTACTTTATCGAATAATATTATATAAAATTATATGCATTTATTAAATTACACTTGCACAATATCAAAGTATTGAATTATATAAAATTATATACAGTTATAATTCACTTTACATATTAAAATTGATTAAGTAGGAATATTCATTTTTAATCAAAATGATATTTTATGATAAGAGGAGAAAAGGAGGAAAGAGAAAGCTAAAATACACTTATTTATGCCAGGCTTTGGATAAAAATGGAAATTAAGTACATCAAATGATATTTTTTCTATTTCAGAGATCTCTAGTGATATTTTTCTAGTTCAGGAACCTAAAATGTGAAAAATGTATTTTTCAAGGACCAAATTTGAAATACACTTAATAAAACATAGGTGTTTGAATTGTAAATGTTCAAAAATAAAAATACAACACTATTGGTGGATGTCTGTATGAACAAAAATGCCAATTAGATCACTGTGGACAAAAGAATTACTTAGGACGTTCACAATGCAGCCTCGCCGGCCGGTCCGGAAAATCGCCCATGGCGCTTGCAATTGCCGTACAATTTATGATTTTTTATTTTTATTTTTTCGAAGTTTTTAAAATTATTTTAACTATATATATTATTTCTCTATAAACCACGTTTCCTTCTTATTTTTTAAACATCACAGTCTCTCTTTCACACTTCCAATTTTTTTAATTCTATTTTAACATTTGTCAGAAATGGATCCAAGTTCTCAAGCCGCGTTCATGGCCTATGTATACGTATTGGGTTGGAACCCAAACGATATGGGTACATGGAAGTTGGAATAGAGATTTTCTTCCACAATTTCCATCAACACAGGTTTCGGCGACTTAGGAATTGCTTATGCAAGTTTCGTCGATGCAAATGATGGTCCGGATGATTCATAACCCGGGTACTCACATATTCAGAATCAACATAGATGAGTACAAGCCACCCCCGCTGCCGCCACACCTTTCCTCTCACAAAATTAAGTCGAGCTCGACACAAACATGAATTTTGTGGGGGAAGCGTTGTTGTGGCAGACGTACTTCCCGAAATAAATGAGGATGAATGCGTCCTCCAGAACAAGATGATCGCGGCGTTTGGAAAAAAAATCGGGGTTTTAGTAGTTTTTAAATTATGATTTTTACTAGTTTTTTTAATTGTAGCTCTTCTATTTTTAATTTTCCGATTTAAATTAATTTTACTTTCAAGTACTCCCTCCGTCCGCGAATACAAGTCCCGCTTTTTTAATTTTAGTCCGTCTGCATTCACGTTTATTATAAATGGTAATACGATCTCACCTTCTATTAACTCATTCCATCCAAATTTCATTTAAATTACTAATATTTTCTTTTTGGATAATGATTGTGATATTGAGCAGGGTAGGTGTGAAATGGAGGCTGAATGTATTATTACTACATGTTTTGGAAGCTGGAACTCTTGCGCTTATTTTTTTTAGGCGATACAATGCTCTTATAATTGGTCATAGTAATTCCATTAGTTTGATTACTTTTTTGGTCTAATTGAACAGTTGACATTTTTTTATGAATGCCTTTACTTTGTAGAACCTTAATCAATATCAAAGATTACAAATCTGGATTCTATAGCAAAATAGCAAGGGTCCTCCTTTGTAGTTTGAAAAAGATTACTTACCAACTTTTCTATTAACAATGTTAGTATTAAATTATTAATGATGTTCTCAAAATTGAAAAAAAGAAGAAGAAACTATATGATAATAGAAAAGAAAACAAACGATCTAAAAAGATACATTCAAGAAATTCAAGTAAACATGGTTTATAGAATTCATTTCTTTATTTAAGTTCTATCATCAATATTGATTCAATATGATAATCGTTATTGAATTTAAGTCTAAGGCCCTATTATTAGCTATGTACAGATTTATGTGAAAGACAATTATCCCTACTGTTTCAAAACGATTTATTTTTTGGAATTTCAGCATTCTATATTAATGATGTTGAGTATGAATAAACTACTACGCTAATAAGAAACGTATGAAATATATTTTGCTTAGTCATTCTTCGGGATGATTATTGTATAGTATTAAAAGAAAATGTTATGTTATAAGTCAATTAATAAATTAAACTGTAAGCATTTCATATTTTTAATTTATCAGCACGCATAAACATATTTACATCACTACTTAATGCATATGACATGAAAATTTAAAAATAATACTACTATTATAACTATTGTGATAGCCACCGTGCACCTTCCAATTAATTATTAATCAAATAATCAAAATTAAAAATATGCTATATTAAAACTAAAGCAGGACCACATTTCATTCTTGAAATTAAAATTGATTGCGAGAAGTCCTATACCAACAATATATTAAATATAACTTTCAAATTAGTAGCACTATTAAATATGACTATCATTTTCCCGGGGCAATTTTTTCCAACGGTCCATCATTTTCATTAACATTATTCAAAAGTAAAAAAAATAAAATGTACTCCCTCCGTTCCATAGTAGTGGAGGTCTTTCATTTCGTCACGGAGATTAAGAAAAATTATGTTAGGTGAGTTAAGTAAAGGTAGAATAAAGTGAGAAATGAAAAAAGTAGAGAGATGTAGAGAGAAAAAAGTTCGAGAGAGTAAAGTAGATATGGAAAAATATGTTAACTTTTACTAAAAAGGGATATGACTCTATTACTATTGAACGTACTAAAATGGCAAAATGACTCTAAAGACAAAATGACTCTATTACTATGGAACGGATGGAGTATATATAAAGGTGAAAAAAAGTCATAACAGAAATTAATACTTAAACATTGTATCATAAATCATGTCTGGACACACGTGTCTCTGGACACACGTGTCAACTAACGACAGTCTAATCCTACAAAATTTAGTCATAGATCCTAAAATTCATAATCTTTTTAATCTTTCTTTCAAACAAACATTTCGAATCGATTCAATACTTTCACTCAAAATTCGAGACTAATATTATAATATATTGCTCACATCAAATAAATCCACACACGTAACGAAATACTATTAGTTTGAGGATTAGTTAGATGAGAATATTATTAACCGTTGCTTACCTTAACAAAAATTCATTAAAAAATAGACCAATTTTTTACAGTCTTTTTCATGGTTTTTTGCCACCTTCTAACCTGAAAAGGAAAGAGAATCAAACTCCCTTCCCATTTCAAAGATCCAATCTTTATAGCCTCCCTCTCTCTCTCTCTCTCTCTCCCTTCTCCAGAGGGAAGAGGGAGCTGAGGATTCTGCAAGAAGAGAGAAAAGGCCACATTTTCTTGCAAAAACAAACATTCCTTGACAAAGGCCCGTTCGAAAAAGAAAGGGGAAAATCATACTCCTATATTTTCCTCGGATTTTCAGGTAAAAATTGAATCTTGATCCTTAAACATGACATACATTCAACCTAAACCAGAGATTATTTCAAGTTTTCAGCCCCTGACTTGGGAAACATTCATGAGAATCAAAACATTTGAGTTTTGACAGTCTGTAGATATGGACCACACAACACAACCCCTTTGCCAAAGTAAATTGCATAAAAATCCCCAATTCAATGCATGAGACAAAAGGGGTTTCCCACAGTATGTATGATTGATGAGAAGTAGTTAGTATTAGTATATTTCCATTGACTCCTTGCAGCATTTTCAGCTGACTCCCAAAAAAATTCTCTTTTATTTTCCTTGTAGTTTCTTGAAAGCTTATGCTCTGTCCCCCATTTTTCTGGGGGATGAGATGATTGTGTGATTTCCACGAGTTTTGGTGTGGAAAATGGGGTCTGTTGGAGGTGGAGAGGAGGTGGTGAGAGGCAATGGGGAGAGGATTAATGTGTCGGTGCGTTTGAGGCCTTTGAATGGGAGAGAGATCTCGAGACATGATGCTGCAGATTGGGATTGCATCAATGACAACACTGTTGTTTACAAGAATGCTAATGTCTCTGCCTCGGATAGGTCCATGTATCCAACTGCTTACAAATTTGGTGAGTTGCAGTTTCCCCCAAGTGTTTTAAATTCTGTTTATTGATAGTTTTGAGATGTTTTTTTATTGGCATTTTTTCCACAATTTTGTGTTTGGGTTCGACCATGTTTTGTGAATAGATGATCTTTTCATGGTTGCTCATAAATTTCCAAGAATTTAGTGTGTCTGAGTCATGTTTGTTAAAAGAAGATCTTTTTTTTATGATTTTTTTTTTCATTTTCCAAGAGTTTTGTGTGTTTGGGTTCAACCATGTTTTACAAAAAGATGATCTTTGATGGTTTTATTGTAATTTTCCAATAATTTTGTGTGTTTTGAGTTTGATCATGTTTTACAAAAAGATGATCTTTTGATGGCTTTTTGTAATTTCAAGAATTTTGTGTGTTTGAGTTTGGTCATGTTTTGTGAAAAGATGATCAAGATTTGTGTATTGATGTTTTTGAGTTCAATGAGGTTGCTATATCTGCATGTTTGTGATTTTTTTGTATGATAAATGGGAATGTTGCCTTATTTATGGATTTCAATTCTAAATCTGTTGTATGATGTTTTAGTATATCTCATTTTTTATGCTGAAAATAGTTGCTTGAAATAGCTGGTGAAAATGCTGTGTTTCTTTGCCCCTTTTTCTGCATAGATAGGGTGTTTAAGCCTGATTGCTCGACAAGGGAAGTCTACGAAAGAGCAGCCAAGAACGTTGCAATCTCAGTTGTTAGTGGATTGAATTGTGAGTCTAATCCCCATTTCGATTTCTTGCCTGGTCTTCTTCATTTATTGTCTCTTTCAGTGCAAATCTGAACTAAACCACGATAAAAACTTTCGTGCAGCAAGTGTTTTTGCATACGGGCAAACAAGCAGTGGGAAGACGTTTACAATGACTGGAGTGACCGAGTATGCAATAGCCGACATATATGATTACATACAGAAGGTAATGCCAAAATGTCAAAATCCAATTTTCTGTTTTCTGTCATTTGCAAATGCAGTGTAACTTCTTGGTGTAAATCGACCTTATTTCTTCAACTAACTGTGATGTTTCAGCATTCGGAAAGAGATTTCGTGTTGAAGTTCTCTGCTTTGGAAATCTACAACGAATCCGTCCGGGACCTCCTCAGTGTAGACAGCACTCCTCTAAGGCTCTTGGATGATCCAGAGGTGAATAATCCCTTTTCCGGGCTTACATTTGTTCGAGAATATATTCAAGATTTCCTGACAGGCAGCATTTTTGCTTTTGCTAGAGAGGGACGGTGGTCGAGAAGCTCACGGAGGAAACTATAAGGGACTGGGATCATGTGATTCAGCTACTGTCTGTATGCGAAGGTAAGAAATATAGTAGATTTTGGAATGTCAAAACAAATTCTAAGCCAGCCGATGTGTGGAATCTAGATTCTCAATCTTCTGTCATTTTTAATCAGCCGAAAGGCAAATTGGAGAGACATCCCTTAATGAAGTCAGCTCCAGATCTCACCAGATAATTCGACTGGTAAGGCTCATTTTTAACTTATCTAGCGCCTTTTAAAGTCGTCTGTTTTAGATGATTTTTCGTTTAGACAAATTACATTATTGCAGACAGTTGAAAGCTCGCCCCGTGAGTTTACAGGCAGTCACAACGTTGGCGCTTTTGCAGCTGCTGTGGTACGGAAACATAAGTGCATGTATTGTGAATAGCTTCCTAATGCTGTGCCTTTTTGTCTCATTGAAATCGATTTATTTCTTCATCATGTATAGAATTTTGTCGATCTGGCTGGAAGCGAACGAGCATCGCAAGCTAATTCAGCAGGGACTAGATTAAAAGAAGGCTGCCACATAAACCGCAGTTTGCTGACGTTAGGAACAGTCATTCGCAAGCTAAGGTATGCACGCTTTCGTACTTATCTTTTCCCCTTCCAAATTTCATTCATCATCGTTTGATTCATGACATTATACAGCAAGGGCCGAGGCGGACACATTCCTTACAGAGATTCTAAGCTGACGCGGATCCTGCAAACGTCACTGGGGGGGAATGCTAGAACCGCCATCATTTGCACTATGAGCCCTGCGCGCAGCCACGTTGAGCAATCAAGAAACACTCTGCTGTTTGCGAGCTGTGCAAAGGAAGTGGCCACCAGCGCCCAAGTTAACGTGGTCATGTCCGACAAAGCTCTGGTCAAGTATTTGCAACGGGAGCTAGTGAGACTCGAGAGTGAGCTGAGAAACTATCAATCCAACATCTCCACACCAAATTATCCCTCAATGCTCAGAGAGAAAGATCATCAAATTGCTAAGGTACTAAACATTTGTGTGTTTCTTGAAAACAATTTTGATGTCATTAACCATTGAAACGTGAGCTCTTATCTCGGTGTTTCACTTTCTTCTAGCTCGAGGAGAAATTAAACGAGGTTATTCTGCAAAGAGACGTCGCTCAATCACAAGTGAAAGATTTGTTAGAAATCATTGGAAATGAAGAGTCCTTGACACAGGTAACAATTCTTGTATCAAACTTTGCTTTTTTCCGTTCCTCCCTTTCCGTGCGTTCACTTCTTTCTTGACTTCGTTCTCTAGGTAGAAGTGGGAGAGTACCCTCAACTTCGAGTACAAAGATCACCCGACAGTAAAATGGAAGAAGAGGAGAGACCTCACTCCTCGGATGGTGATGCAAGAACATGTTCACCGGGCCACAGCAGGACGAGTTCAGATGGTCAAATAGTGAAAGTTCCGTGTTTTGATGAGAGCTTCGTGCTTGGTAATGCATCACCGATGATCTTAGCTTCAAATTCCAGCGACAGTTACTCAGATCACGGTTGGGAGGAGACTGAGAAGCAAAGTAACGGAACGTTGGAGGAGGATATGTGCAGGGAGGTCCGTTGCATTGAGACTGAAGAGTCGAGCGCTACAAATGGCAATTCCGTATATTCGGAAGAGGACACTGAAATCCCTCCAGTTGAGGTATATGAAAATGGACATACGCAAGGCGTGGAATCATCGTCAACTCCTCTTGAAAACAATGGAATGATCAAAGAGAATGACTGTGCAATGGAGGAGCAGTCACAGGAACACGAAGAGAGAGGCTCGTTGTATCCTCCATCCAAGGAAGCGAGAGAATTTAGCTCGATTCATACACCGGATTTCTCATCTCATGCTACACGTGGTCTGGATCAAGACTCACCCTTAGCTACCTTCTTCAAATTGACTAAGAGCAGAAGCTGCAGAGCAAGGATTGCTGGCTTGAATTCGCCTTGGCTCGATTTTAGTGAGATCACTTCTTCGATTGGATCAGAACGAGGGTACGTGGATTTTGATAAGAAACAGTCTCCACTGATCTGTACCCCATTCATTCGAGAAATATCAAGGAAGGCTTCCCAGTGCTCACCCGACACCACTTTTGATATCGAGATGGATCCATCCCAAGACATGCATTCCAAGAATCAGGTGAATATTATGCTTTCTTTCTCTTACACTTGTTAAGGATCATACCATTTTTTAGAAAACTAAGGTTTCTCGTTTCCTTAGCTCGGTCCATTTACTCAACACAAAGACAAATTCTTATATAACATGTCATGTAATGAACGCAGTCCGATGAATCTCCAAAGAGGCGCGTTAAAGATGTTGGTTCGGATCCCATCGTGGATGAGCGCAGAGGTCTTTCAAATTGGCCTGTCGAGTTCAGGAGGCTCCAACAAGAGATAGTCGAGCTTTGGCACGCTTGCAACGTCTCGTTGATACACAGGAGCTACTTCTTCATCCTCTTCCGAGGTGGCGATGCTTCAGATGCTGTATATATGGAGGTGGAGATAAGGAGGATGAAGTTCCTCAAGGAGAAATTCTCTCGAGGCGAGAGCACCATCGTCAACGGACAATGTCTCACTCTGGCTCTAAGGTTACATCTCCAAACCTATGTTCTTAAAATGTTTCAATAATCACCTTGTCTATTTTGCTTCATATCGAAAAGTGAGGCCATTTTTGAAATGTTGATTTTATATTTCCGATGATTGTCCCAACAACCTGGAAAAAGACGCAGCATAATTTTCCAACATCGGCAAGAAAAAAATTATGCCACGTCTTTTTTCTAGTCATAGGGATGTTTTTGACACGTCTTTAGACGTTGTATGATTCATACAACGTCTAAACCCAAAATTAGGTCAAAGTTCGCGAACTTTTCCAAACAATTACCTTAAAAAATAAAACTGACATTTCTTATATGTAAACAGCCTAAAGGCGCTTCGCGAGGAGAGGCGAATGCTGAGCACGAGGATGTCAAGGAAGCTGTCCGAGCAAGAACGGGAGAGCCTCTTCCTGAAGTGGGGAATCGACCTCGACACCAAGCTCAGACGGCTGCAGCTATCCTACCGTGTATGGACCAAGACGGACGACATGGACCATGTTTCCGACAGCGCATTCCTTGTAGCGAAGCTGGTGAACTCGACGGAACACGGGCAGACTCACCACAAAGAGATGTTTGGCCTCAACTTCACACCACGGCACCCGACAAGATTCCACAACAGCTTTCGACGGAACCTGATCTCGTTCCTGTAGATCGATTTTCGAGTCGTTCTCTCTACATTATATGGATTTTTGGGAATGGACATTGAATTTTTACCAGGCTAGGCAAATGATGGTTGGTGTAAAGTTAGTAACTTACTACTATTTTGACTCATAGAAAGAGGGCTTGAAATAACTATGGAGTATGTATGTAGAGCCATTGATGAGATATAATTTTTGTATAAATTTATTTTTTGTTGGTAAATTGCGTTTTCATATTTGCTTATTCATTGACTTTATTTTTCTCTTTTTTCTGAATTATTTGTGTGCAGAAGCAAATATATTTCAAGAAACTAACAAGAAACATAAGCTCAAAATTTCCTTTATTGATATGGCTAATGATTGTTCATGGATTATGAAGCACATATATACTCCTCCGTCCACGAAAAATAGTCTCATTCGTGGACGGCACGAGTTTTAATTAGAAATCGATAAAGTAAGAGAGAAGAAAGAAAAAGTAGATAAAGTAGGGGAAAAAGTAAGAGCGAGAAGGGAGAAAAAATAATAAAGTACTATAAAAGATAGTTTTCATTTTTGAAATGAGACTATTTTTTATGGACACTTCAAAATGATAAAATGAGACTATTTTTTGTGGACGGAAGGAGTATATTAATTTTTGCTTGCAATTTAATTCATACACATTGTTACTTTGTATATAAAAAAGGAAAGAAAATAATGAGAAATAATGAGCCTTTAAGGGAGGGGCACACGAACACAGGCCCCCTCTAACACAAATTATGACGTAGGCTCGACCACTTAGCCCGACCTTAGGCGAGCGCCCCTCCGGAGTGCAATGGATGTCGCCAACCTAGGCCATGGGTGGTCTCCCATTGACTCCGTCCAGATAAGTGGGCCGATGCCTCTCTATGAACACTACTTTCCCAGAAAATTTGCATTACAAAAAAAAGAACACTCTTTTTTCGCACTTCTTTCCTAAAAAATTCGCATTACAAAAAAAAGTTTTTTTTGTAAAAAAGCTCTTTTTCGAGCACATTTATTCCGAGCACTTTGTGAGCAGCAAGTATGCTCGCCGTCAGCCTCGTCGCAAAGTATTGCGAGTTCTCGACAAGCACGTGGCTAGAAATTAGTACTTTGAGCACCTCTCTTTGCTAGAAAATCAGATTTTGAGCACCTCTACTGTGCTAAAAAATCTCGCCAGTTTGGTTGGATCACCTGCGACAATTCCTAATTCATCTCCTAATACATACACACATACATGAGTGATTGATCCCACCATCACTTATTATGTATATGTGTATGTATTAGGAAATGAATTAGGGTTTGCCGTAGGTGATCCTCTCCGGAAATCCAGATACTTACGACTACGAGCATCTGTTGTGCTTGAAAATAATTCTATTTTAGCCGTGCTTGCAAATTTGATATTTTTTTCAGAAAAATCAGTAATTTTTAATTTTTTACTATTACTTTTTTCAAATTAATATTAGGATTTATTTCTTAAAATTATATGAAATTGAATCAAAAGAATAACAAAATTCAAAACTTTCATAAAATACAAAATATTGTTTTACACTTGGTCTATTGTTGTACCGTTAGTATAAGTTTTAAAATAAAATTAAAACATAAATATATTAATAAAAAAAGTTATTTATTTATTTAAGTTAAACTATTGACAAAGTGTTACAGGATTAATATGTAATTCAAATAAGTACGTAGGTATAATTGAAAAGGTATAAAATGTAGGTGGATATGGAATAATAGTTTTAAGTTTGAGTTTAATATAAATGATTTATGTTTGTAAATTGTAGATTAACATTTGTTATTTAAGATGAGATTCTCATTTGGAATTATTATGAAATTAGCTTATAATCTCACAAAGTCACACTCAGAAAAATAAATTCAAACCGAGGATGGAATTGGCGCAACAGAAATTTTATTCTAGAAGAAGCAATTTTCAGCTAGGAATCTTCAAAAACATGGTAATAAAACACTGGAAAAAAAAATTAGAGGTGAGAGGATATGATTTGAATGGCAGAGAGGAAAATGGAACGATGGTCGAGCTCTAGAACCACAGCCTAAACCTCGGCCTCGGAGGAGCAGGTTGCTCCTCCTCCACCTTCTTCACCTCCTCTACTGCCTCCTCCTGAGTTGTCGTTTCATTACTTTCCTCAGCCGTTTCAGCTACTTGTGGTGTCTCAGTTTCTTTCTCAGAGACTTCGATTTCGATTTGTTTTTCGGCCTCTACTGGGCTGACTACGCCTTCATCCTCTTCAACACAAGCTTCGGCTTCTGGCTCGATCTTCTCTGGAGTTTCGGGCGAGGCTTCTGCTTCTGCTTCTGCTTCTGCTTCTGCTTCTTTCTCGTCGGAAGCGGATGGTTCGGGTGTCTTGACGAGTTCTTGGACGACTTCTTCTTCTTCTTCTTCTTCTGTTTTATTCTCTTTAGAAGGTGATTGCTCCGTTACATTTTCGTCACTCGTGGTTTCGGTTATTAGGCTCTCGGTAGCAATTTCCTTCTCGGCCTCGAGTGTGTCTTCTTGTTTCATTTGCTCGAGTTCTAGTTCGACATTGGGCTCATACTCGACCTCGCATGTCTCCTCTTCGACCTACGTAAACAAATGAAAATAATACTAATACTGGTAAAATGATAGGGTCGTGTTAGATTGCTAACTATCTTAAATTGCTAACTGCTAACTATATCAAACAGTTGAATAATTAGATTTGAATATTCATTTCCAAGTTACTCCGTTATACAATAGTCTCCATCCCAAGGTCAAATAGTAAGAAAATTTATCTTCTTAAAACATCAAACTCAAAATTTAATAGTAACTTTTGCCATTCAAGTCTATACGTTATATCATTGCTAATTATTTATGTCAACAGACTGTGTTATAATTGTCAACACGAATACATTAAGGAATATACATTTATATACCACATATATATTCATGCATGCATGATCAAATAAAATAGTACAATGCGAGTTTTACCTTTTCGGCCGGGGCAACAGCCTCTTCCACGTTGGTCAAAGCCACTTGATTCTCCGGCATTGGAAGAGGAGCGACGTCGTCGACCTCCTCCTCCACATTCTTTAGCATTGACTTGGATGAACACCCTCCCATTTTCTCACACTGGGGTCTCACTCTCTCTCTGTAAAATTAGTTTTTCGGAGAGAGAGAGAGAGAGGGAGATAGAGAGATAAATGGAGAGAGTGGGCTCGGTTGTGAAATCGCAGATCGGAGACAGGAAATGAAAGAAAATGGATATCGGGTATTTATAGGAGAAATGGTTTAGTTTTGTTCCTACATTTCTACTATTTTTTATGGTTTGGAGAAATTCATGTTTGACCGTTAGGTCAACCACTCATCTTTGAAATTTCATCCACATATAAACTAGTAGTGCTAATAATTAGTATTATTATAACCAATTGGTTGTACACCATCAAATAAATACATATATGCAACAATACATGAAATGTAATACTACTAAAATGCATTGTGAGATCTCGAAATAATCAATTCACACATGAAAGTACTAGATTTAATATAACATGGACAATCCTTGAACCCTAACTAGTTAGTACTTGTCGTGGTTGTTGTCGTTTCTCCCTTTGAAACTCCACATGCTTTCTCAACATCTCCAATTTGCTTGCATTCCCCCTTCTCCCTCTCTTCTTCCTTAGCCTTTCCCCATAGCACAAAATAAAGCCCTCCAACTAGGAGAATTGCTCCAATAACACTACATTCCATACAATTACTCATTTCAATCTCATATTTCATTTTACAAGCACAAATTAAAAGGGTTAAAATTGAAACAAAGTTCCTGTTTGTGTATATATACTAGATTGAATAGTAGAAAAATTGATTAGAAAATAGTACCTTCCCAAAGTGATGATCTCTCCCAAAACAAATGCAGATATAATGATTGTGAAAACCATGATCCATGGAGTGGTCATGGATAGGTAAACCGGGCCTTTCTTCTCGACAACCCATGTTTGAAGGTAGAATGTGAAGCCGGTCACTACTATTCCCTGCCAAACAAACCGGCACAACATTTAATCAGTCGATGGGCACGTACATTCATAATTCAATTTTTTACTATTGTTTCGGAAAAAAAAAGAACTTACGCAGTATGCTACGGACAGAAGTCTGATGTTCCATCCAAGTTGCCAATCACTAGGGTCTCTTGTAACAGTAATGGCAACTATAAATGATTGTATTGTGCTAAAAAAACATTGTAGGGTTGTCAACAACAACTTTGATGGGTAACTTTTTAATACTCTCCCCTGTTACAATAAAAATAGGATTAGTATGAGTGACATGATAACAATGGTTAACAGGAAATATTGTCCTACCATATATTCCAAATAATGTTTGTCACATTATTAGTCAATAGTGAATCAACTATATGATTTAATTTCTTTTATTAAAACATATATACATTACGTGCACTGAGAGATGATCGGACCTGTAACACGAGCCAGAAGGCCCAACATAAGTTGGCTAGTAGCATGAGAAATACACCCTTAATCCAAGTGTTTGCAGGGGGCAAATGTGGTTGGATTTGTTGAAGATGGTTGTGAATCAAGTGGTGGTGAAGCAATAACTTCAAGAAAGGGCCTCTATAGAAGGCAATGGTCACTACTCCTCCTATGCAAAGTGTGACTCCACAAACCTTCATCAATCCGGGGCCAGTTCTTATCTTCAGCTTCTCCATCCTGCAATTTATCGATACCAACATTATTTTCACTTCATCAATGCACGTCATGTATATGCACATCATTCTTAAACTAGTAGTTATATTTTGAATTTCTTAGAAAGATGCATGAAAATTATGTTGTTTGCTTTCATGCCTTTTTTTATTTAATTTTTTGTGGGGTTAGTGAATATATATATTGAATGTCAAGAAATTCAGTTAGGCCCATTTTTATGTGTATAAAAAGATATTGGCTTTATTCCAACTTTTGTGACTATAGAATAGAAAAATACTCATGAGATCACAGTGAGGATGACGATTGGAAGAGAGCTCGAATCACTAAATAATAGTGCAATATTATTTACATATGTTTATTAATTTTATTAACCAAAATGTATAGAATATTTAGCTACGTAAGGAGAACATATTAGAAGAATAATTTTATCATCGAATCACCCTTATTTAGTTCTTTCCTATTAGGGTTCTTTCCTATGTAAAAGCCTATAAATAGAAGGTATCATGCACCTTTTTATTGATTCCTCCACTTCATAAAGTTAATTCCTTAGTTAATTGAGTTTAATCAAGTTTCAGGTTAATCAAAGTATTTTAAAATAACTAAATTAAAAAAAAACTTATACTCCATTTCGCAAATAATAAAACAATTTGATAGGCTTCTAGGTTGAATTAATAGAAAGCACCCTTAACCAAAAAATTAACCAAATGTGTTCTCAATTTATTTATTTAGTGTTAGCACATTTAATCATTCAAAAGTTTAGCTTTAATTAGCACCCAAAACTATATATACAACATAATAAATTTTGGAAATGAGATTGAATTACCCTAAAACAACAGCAAGGAAGAAAGTGATAACAGGTAGTGTATTCGAAGTTGCAGCCCCCAAAGATGCTGACGTGTACTTCAATCCCACACCCACTATGTCCAAACTCATTGTAATCCTGCAGTATACATTTAGAGAGAGAAAGTTAAGAAACCCTATATTAGAGAGAGTGAGAGAGAAAAGAAAAACTACACACTAATTAATTAATTAATTACCCAATTAGACTGAGCATGAAAATCTTGATGGAGAGTGAGAGTGGCAATGGTGGAGAAGTTTTCCTGCAATCAAATAAATTTTTAGAGAGAGAAATTAAGTTAAGAATTAAGAAACCCTATTATATTTACGTACCGTTCGAGGGAGATGGCAATGGGGAGAAGGAAGAGAGTAGCAGCAGCTTGTCTGTAGAAAACGAACACAAAAGTGTTCATTCCAACATCAAATGCAAGCTTTGTTACCAAGAAATATCCTGCATATACTAGTTGTATTGCAAGGACTGCCAAAAGGGGCTTCTTTTCCTCCATTCTCTCTCTAAAATATAGAATTAAATTCAAGCTATTTGATTCACAATTTTGGTTGGAATAAGTGTGTGTATAGGGCTCTTAATTCTGTGTGTATATATAGGGATTCTGAGTAAAGAAGCCATGTGATGAATTAAACGGAAGCCACAGAGAAAAAGGTGATGGGTTGGACACTTCATTTTTAATTATTTTATGCCTTCATGAAATTATAAAGGAAAGAAAACAAAACTCATTTAATTTATTATTTTGTTTGACAGTAGAGACTATAGCGATTTCTTGTCATCATATATATAATTAACCAGGGTTAATTAACTAGATAATTTGTAACGACGATAATTTTAATTATTATGGAGCGACTTTAGTTGTTAGAGCATTATTGTTCAAGTTACAATAATTTCAAATCATCTTTTTCTCTAATTAATTTACATACTACAAAATTCGAAATTTTGTTTAAAATGCACGAGTTACGTTTTATGTTAACTAAATATTAATTATAGCTAGCATATAAATATTTAAATATAGGGTTAACACATGTGCGCATATTAAGTTAGGTCATTGCACAATATCAAAACACTACCAAAGAATCTAGCAAATGGGATCCCAAATGACTGGATGATCAAATTAATGTCCCACTTTTTGTATCTCATTATATATATACGTGCCATTATCTTTTTTAACATACTATATTTTTAACTTTTATTCAATTTAAATTTGTATCTTTAGTAAAATTGTGCCCCGACTTAGGGTATGTAATTATTTTTTAAGAATTCATTACCACTGTTTATTAGCTAAAAAATCATAAATAGAGTTGTTAAATTTGAAAGTAATGGATTAAAATTAAACTCACATTTTCACTAAATAATTCATAAATTCCGAATAAAAAGGCCTTTCTTGTTATTTCTCTAATTTTCTTACTTCTTGTCGAATTTTCACCTTTCCTGTTAATAAAAAAAAGTGTGCCCTCTCTTGTCATTTCCTTGATTTTTACGGTACTTTTTATGGGATTTCTTCTTCCTGATATTTTTTGGTGGGTTAAAAAATCCCCATGCTTTGTTAAAGTGGGATAAGATTAGAAAGGTTGATTCTCCAAATGAGGAAATTGTTGGATTTAAATAATAATAGTATAATAAGAAGTGACAATTCAACAAAGAAATTCCATGTCACAACAAAGTAATCACACTTGCAAGTGTTGGCACAAATTTAAAGGGTTGGAGGATAAAGAAATGTTCTGCATGTTCCTCCCTCGTTACTCAAATATACTTTTGACCAACTATTCAAATATCTCTTAAAAAATAAATAAAACTTGCTGCCGCATGTGAGAAGTGAGAACTACTAGTACAAATTAATATATGTTCATTTCAGGCTAATTTGTTGTATTAGTGAATCAACAACCATTCTAATTGAATGCTTAGTTTGACCAGTACACATCAAGTTTCTTCTTTTAGCATTGTGAAAAAAGTTAAAGCCAATAGCTTAATTGGTCGTCAATTTTGAACTTTTAAAAGATTTATTAATATTATCATGAATTGATTATAAAGTGCTATATTTGATTACCTTTTCTTAAAAAAATGGTTCCTCTAAAAAATGCCTTATTAACTTCAAAATAATGGCTTCTAATTAGATGTTAGGAATCAATCAATTTGATACTAATTCTAGTACTTACGTATCGATCTTATCTAACTACCTAAGCACATTATCCTTTAATTTTCGTGTAAATAAAAATATAATTACAATATATTGGATTGTATGCCATCCTTACACGAATTGGTGCACGTGAATTAATTATGCCTAGCCCATATCTATAGGTATATTAAGGAACCTAATGTTAGAATAATTTTTTATCGATTTTGACATATTTAGCATAATAACGTCTTTCTTCACCGACCAAATTCCCCCTCCCCTAGTCTTTAGATATTAGGCAACACACATAAATAATATACTTAATTCATGCATAATTCTTCAATAATTTCCTCCCACATATTCAAAAAGATAAGAGTGTGGGGGTCGGAGAGGATCTACATTTATAACATGCCTATAAAAACCATTGCTCATCACAAAAATATCAATGTGAAATTAATGCCATTTTCTTTAATTCCTTGCTTTCTTTCTTATTTCCTTAGCATGTTCAAAGAAGTAGCAACTCATCAATCAATCACTAGTATGCTCCAAGAAGAGGATAGCTACATTTCATCTTTTTTGAGTCATTATCATATGTAAAGAGATGTTGATAACTCTATCCCTCATTAGGGGCTCCATTCTCCCAACCAATCAAATAGTATCTCGTGTTGTTTTCCATGAAATTTTTTAAAGTTACACGCAAGGATCTTAGCTACATGAGGGGGAAAATAAAAGAGAAAAAGAGAGGGAGGGAAAAAACAAATTTTAATTTCGTGAACCGGCTTCTTGCTTTTTTCGAGCGTGGCGCTTCTTTAAGGTCGGTCGCCCGTCGGTTCAACTAAGCGACGCTGATGAAAAGGAGAGCGAGTGAGAAGGGCCGATAGCTTTTCGTTTGGATGTTACTTTTCTTATGTAGTGTTAGACGTGTGTAGTTTTTAAAATGTGAGAACAAAACATATATATCTCACGTGATCTAATTGAAGTAAAGAATAAAACATAGTGGGATATTTTGCATTAATTTAGTTGAGGTTGGATTTTATGTAAATATTGCAGACAAAACATTACAAGTTTATGAGTCCAACGTTTATGCCTTTATGGTGCGATTAATATATAGTAGGTGGTGGTTTCAAAATGTTTGGAATATATATACGTAGAATCATTCTTTTGTCTAACAAATAATATGTATTTTCAATTAAAGATCTTATATAGGATTCAACTGAGTAAGAGATTGTACCTGCATTAGATTAGCATATATATGGATACTGAAAATGTTGGAAGCAAATAATGCAACTAAGTAAATATTTCTTTTGGTTGTGTTTAATTGCTCAATGCACAATATCTATTATAAAAAATTTAACGTGATAAATAAATTATTTGTTGGACATTATTTGATTTATACTTATAAATTTAAAATAATACTCCCTAGTTAGAGACTGCTTTTATACTTGGGAAGACGACCTCTTTTGTATGTAGTCTGAGTTGTTATGTATGGGTAAGTGGCACCCAATATATGTAGTGTGTGCTGTGATACATGGGTAGGTAGCACCCAATACATAATGTCTATGTTACTATGTATGGATAAGCGGCACACAATAAGGGCATGTTCAGTTTATTGGAAATGCCAAGAAAAGGATCCATATCTGAGATTAATCCAATGTTCAGTTTCACTCACTCAATTGTGCAGGGCCCTGATTATGGGTTGGGCCTTCACTATTCAGCTTCGATATAGAGAAAAATTAATCTTGATGAAAAGGTGGTTTTTGAAATCTGGCTGGGCCCACCAACCCAGAAATGGTGTAAAGATTACATTTTTGTCCCAATTTTTTTCGATTTCCCCCTCTTTTTTATTTGCTACCATGATTTTTAGGGCTCAAATTACCAAAACCCATCCATCGCCGGCAACAAAAGTTGCAGCAACTCCATAGTGGTAGATGCTGCTTTTTCCATCCGCTGATTGTTGCAGATGCAAAAGTTCTCGGTGGGTCTCATATGTGGTTGTCGATTTGAAGAAGGCATGCGGGCTTCGCGTGTGGAATCCACAACCAAGAGGTGGGTAGATCTCATTGTAACATCTCTGACCATTGATTCATACAATTTTGCCTTTTAAATTGAGATGTGTTTTTGATAATGTCTTTGGGTCTACGAAGATGATTTTCTTTCGAGATCTAAATTACCCATATGCTTTTGTTGTTGTGTTGATTTGATTTAACTGAGTATTTTGGTAGGCTAATTGCAAGGAAAACTTCTTGGGTACTACATCGTCACGTCTAAACCAACAAGACGTCATAGAAACTCGACAAGTTTCATCAGTAAGCGCCTGAATTATGGAATGTGTGTATAATGCAGTTTATTTTGTAGAGATCATACATTATTTACATGCTATAATTTTCGTTGATGTTAGTTTTCAATGTCGAACTTGGTAATCATCTCTAATTACTTGCTACAATTAATATATGTGCTTCATTATGTGTGCTTTGTTGGTCAATGATTTACCGAGAGTTGCACCCAATCAATCACTGAATATTGTGCAGATGTTAAGGTAATTTTTTTTATCTAGTACCCAATAAGCAGGATGATCCCCTCTACACCTAACACAACCCGGTTGTATTTGATGCTTGAAGACCTAACGGACATGTACCGTGTGGAGACCACGCTATTAATCATGAAATAGTAGACCAGGCTAGGAGGTACAGTGTTTTGAATAGGATATCGGATCAGATAAAACACCTAGACCGCAACGTACATTGAACTGACGCAGACTGCATTTCGAACCTACGCATGGACCCAAACACATTTAGAAAGTTGTGTCGTATTCTGACTGAAGGTGGTGGGTTGACAGTGGGTAAAGTCATTGGTGTTGAAGAGTAGGTTGCTATCTTTTTAGAGGTCCTTGTTCACCATAAAAAAATAGGATAGTCTGATTTGACTTCAAAAGATCTGGGGCTACTGTTCGTTATTACGTCCATCGGGTGTTGGGTGCCATTCTAAGCCTCCATTATATACTTCTAAGTAAGCCAAACTCGGTCCTCATTGATTACACTGACCACCGCTGGAAATGGTTCAAGGTATGAACTTGTTTCCATGACTGCTTTGAGGCTTTACTTAAATAAAATTACTGCAGTTTATACATAATGAGTGAATTTCACTGCAGGGGTGTGTTGGTGGTGCTCTTGATGGGACCCATATCAACGTGCTAGTTAGTGCTGCAGGCAACCAACACATTCGTTGCCTGCGACCGCAACATGCAATTTGTTTATGCATTACCGAGATGGGAAGGTTTTGCAGGGGATTCATGTGTCCTTAGGGATGTCGTTTCTCATCTGAACGGCCTGAAGATGTCTATTAAAATAATACATATGGCCTGTTGTTTGAGTATGTTGGAAATATGTTTCAGTTTCTGTAAAGTATGTTGACATCGTTCATCTCACATGTCGTTATTATTTATGTGACAATGCATATGCTAATAACAATGGGCACGAGGGACAGACGCTCGCCAAAACCCGAAGGAATTGTTCAACCTGCGACACACGAGAGCGAGAAACGTGGTTGAGCGGGCCATTTGGAAGAATTAGTAATCGAAATCAATTTCCGAGTTTTAAAAATATTTAAAAATAAACTCTACTTTGGGATGAATTAGTCATGACATTAGTTCATAAAAACAGAACTAAATATGATGATATTATGTGAGTACAATTTATATAGAAAATTATAAGCTCTATATGTGCCACGTCCCATGGCGTGTGTCGTGTGGTAATCTCACCAAGTGTAGGAGATTGTCGCGTATATTGCACCCATACTTAATAATCCATATCAGTAATTGGTATGACTTCAAACCAGCAATAATCCATATCAGTAATTGGTATGACTTCAAACCAGCATACTTATTTTAAATAATTGCTCAAATAGGAATGATACGTATAGTAGCTCAAAAGAAGTTAATTTGTCAACACCCAAAAATGGCGGTAAACCACATTGATGATGTGATTAGAGTGGAAATGCAGAGTGAAGTTAATGTGGTTTGCAGAAATCGCAATGATGTTAGGTGGGTAGTTACATGTCAATCCAATTACTAACCCTCATTTAGTTTCTTTGATGGTGCTAGTATTTTGTGTGCAGCTCCACATCATATCCAAAAATACCATTTTCGATCTCCAATAAGTATGACTCCACCCACTCAAGATTCCTACCTCTACAATGTTGTTTGGTCCGCTGCCACCGACTCCATCGTTCTTGACATAATGCTCACCATGAAGAAGGAAACTCGACGGACATGTAACATTTTGTCACGACCGCACTTTGCTAAGGATAGCGAAAGCGGGTAAATCGCGACTAATGGGAGGGATTAAAGAGACGGGGAAAGAAACGGGGAAAGAACTTGTGAATATGCCCGAAGGCCAAGTCGATCATATCATAGAATAGAAGTCAAATGTACCATTACATGGTCTTAGAACTAGAATAAACATTACATCAATAAATCAGAGTTCGAAGGTGAGATTCTAAGATGTCTCACTTCACAAAAGAGCAGCGGAATAAGTCCATACTAGACGACTTCGTGTATGAAGACACGAATCGTGAAAAGATCCACTTGATTATTTAGTAGCATCGACTCCGATCATTTCTCCATCCTCTTGACGTTCAACCTGCACATTTATAAATACATGCAGGGCTGAGTACATGAATACTCAGTGGACACATGCCGAAAACAAAACATACAATATATAGTTGTCATCCATCCACAGTATCGCACGGGGTTTTTTTTCTTAAAAGGCCCGAGCATACTAAATTCTCTGTGAGCTAAAAGTCTGACTGCAGTCTAAGTTCTTTTGGATCCTCGCCTTATCTGAGAATCGTGTACCGTGAAGGTGGCCACCTTCAACGGACACATCGCCGGCCAACAGCTGATGGCTCACGGCTCTCGTGCACATTATTCCGAACAGGATTTGCGGTCCTATTGGGAACCGAATTCGTTAAACTCGGGCTGGCATCGCCAAAACCCACGGGCTATTACCCCAACAGATAGGCCTCAAAACAAACATTTTATGGCATGACAACAACTTTAAAATAATCACTGCTTCATTTTGAGAAAAGATGATTTTTCATAATTTCACAAATATTTGCTTTATATCCACACTATAGTGCTGGATATTAATAGAAAGCCCACCTGATATGCTTATGTCTCAACTCAATTACTCGCTTTGGCCTCACTCGCCCTCGAACAATTTATCCCTTGAAAATAAATAGCGTAGCACGCTAATTAATACTTGAATTATTTCTCTTTAGAAAGAATGCATGCATCCTATTGGATAGCACCTATATCTTAGTCTCGGCCTATAGGATTTTTCTTAATCCTACCTCGGCTTTACTACTCTGCAGAGTTTATTTATTCTCTTTATTAACTTGGAGAAATTCTATTTTTCTCTAACTTAAATATTCGGGCACTTATTAACAAGAATAGGAATTCTTGGAAAGTCTCTTCAAAATCCTTCTCTTCGGATTTTTCTTAAGGCCGCCCATGGCGTCGCGGGGCGACGCCGGTCGGCTTTCGCGTCTCCCACCTAAATACTTTCCTTTCTCGAAGTTTAAATAATTTATTTAGACATTTATTTCTCGACTTGTGAGCTCCAACCCAAATATTTTCCACCTCCGGAAACTTAGTAATTATTTGGGAATTAATTTATTGCTCCATCTCAAATCCTTAAATAAATTCCAACTCTTCATAATTAATTTCTTGGCTCAAAGTCCACTGCATTCACTTACTTAAATACTAGAGCCCAACTTAATTAAATTAAAGTCTCTTCTTACTGGCCCAACTCCTCAATTTACCTATCTCGGCCCAATCAACTCAAGTGGCCCAACAAGATAGAAATGGGAACCCAAAATACTCTTCTCCCATCGCCATTCCTTGAAATCGAAAATGGAGAACCGACAGCGGTGGCTTCCTCTCTCTCGCCCGATTCTCGGCGAAGTCGCCGTCCCCTGCGTCGCCGGCGCGCCTCCTCACCGATTCACATCTCAATCCTCAACGATCCGCCATCCCTTCACTTTCCCCCAAATTTTCGAGGAGCGAAGGAGTAGTGGTGCTCTGGTTTCAAATTCGGCTTCTCCGGCGGTTCATGCCAAACGCCGGCACCGCCGGAGGATTGTGGAGTTTCGCCAGCGATTGCCCACGTGCCGATCTCCACTTCGCGCCGCGAGTCGCGGCTCTCTTCCTCTCGCCGCTCGTCGCTCGCTTTTCAGGCCAGCACCGCCGTCGTCGCCGTCGTCACGCCGCGCAGCTCCGGCGTGCAGAGGCGTTGCCCGCGTCGCCTCCCGCGGCAGGGTCGCCGATCGATGGGGAAAGGCATCGCCTTTCGTCCTCCGCCAAGCGTGGAACCCGAACCTAGCATCACCCCCGCCGTCAGCCGTGGCGAGTGACGCCGCCGGTCGATCCTCCCTTGCTGCGCCGGCGCTTGCTTCCTCGCCGGTCCGCCTCCCCGTCTAAGCTAAGTCACCCTTCCCTTTCCCCTTTACTCATTCCTTTGAGTTATGGCAGTGAGTGCTTGATGGAAAACTTGATGGGGCATTTGTTGTTTTCATAGATTAATTCTTGAGAGCTTATGGGATTGGTGATTTGTTGTTGTTCTTGCGATACACGTTGTTGGTTCATGACTGCTTTAGCTACTGCCTTGATGTTGTCCTATGAATCTAAGTTCTCATGACTTGCTCAAGCTATTGTGCAACACTATTGATCTAAATTCTTGGCTAAGTGTTGGTAACTCTACATGATGCAAGTTTGGTTGTTGGTGTTGAGGTACTTACCTCACTTGGTGGTTCCTCTTGCTTGTTGGCTGCCCTCCTTGCTCCTCTTCCACTCCTTGTTGGTTTCGAATTTTTGTGGAGGAAGAGAAGGCAGGGGCTTTCCTTTATGTAGCCATGGTTCTTGGCTTTTTTGGAACTGTTCTTGGCGGCTCCTAAATTGATATGGGGCTGCTATTCTTGAGCTACTAGTTGGCTCTCTTTTGAGCTTTGTGACTATGCTTTTCATGCCAAATTGATGCAATTTTTGGATGACATCCTTGGCTGTATTTTCAGCCTTGGTGTAAGGAGGGATCTTGCTTACTCCCTTTTAGGCCTAGATGATGACTTCATCCCTTGTCTACTATTGTCTCTATTGCTCTATGTGGAGAATTGGGGATGTCTCGGTCCTTGGGCATATTTTTTTTTGATTCCATGGCAGCAATGTGATGTCTTGATCATCACTTATACCTTATTGGTGAAAGCCAAAATCCTTGCTCTTTTATTGGAATTTTTTTAACCTCTTTGGTGGCTATTTTTTTGTAGGTTTCTTTGGTGTAGCTTGGCTATCAAGGTGGTGTAGAAGTCGAGAGAGAGGAAGAGATGATCTTCCTCAAGATCCTCATGATCCTCTTCTTGGAAAGATCCAAATGTTGGTTTGGAAACCATAGTCATACTTTCCATTTTCATGTAATTTAGAGTCTCTAGAGAAGAGTTGTAATATAAGAGTGTATTGTCACTTTCACTTATGTAAGTACTATGTGAATAAATTCTTCGACATTCTTGTGTAATTTGTTCCTCAATTATTTATCTAATAAAAGCATAGCTTTACTTTTATCCTTGACACAAAATTTCTTTGCACTTTATTTCATCCACGAAAAATACTTGCATTACTCCAAATTCGAAAATTACAACCACGACTACGATTACACAGCTTCTAAAAAGGAATTAATTAAGCTACTAAATCCGATTTATCTCGAAAGAAGGGAACGAAATTCCGGGGCGTCACACATTTTCCCGTCTTGGTTCTTGATGACCGCCGCACAAGAGCTCCAGACTAGAGTGGGTATTGTTGTCACCGAGGATGAGTTGGCCAAAAGAATGGTTATAATGGTTATAATGCACATGCTTTATTGTATGCTCAAAGTTGTGGTAAAGACGTTTGGAGCACAATGGGATCAGGACAACAAAATTATCGTCGCTAATGACGAGGTTTGGGTGAAGATCATGAAGGTGCTCTTGCATTTAATTGTGTTTATCATGTTGTTATGTTGATGATTTCATCTATTTAATTTTGTTTTTTGGTGTGTGGTAGTATGATTGGTTTGTCAGCGCGTACTATCACCACGACGAGCCTGAATATACGAAGCTAGCATTCTTGTTTGGCTTAGCAGATGTGAAGGTCGAGCATGATGTGAAGGTGGAGCGGCAAAATGAGGTTGTCATACGTTCAAATGACACGGACAAGTTTCCTAGTGATGATCCATACACCATCAAGACTACTGAGGTGAATGAGGAGGTGAACTCTCCGGACATATTCCCCCCACTACCGGTGAGCCGCAAACTATTTGATGATGTTCCTCCACCGAACGACAATGAGTTCACCACCGACCAAGGCATATGCTTCATAGACTTTGCTCCCGATGGACAGCTTCACACACGCTTTGAAAAGAGTCGGTCCTTACCTCCGCCTCATGCTATGAAGGCATCTTGTCCCGATGGTGCGCTAGGTGAAGCTGGCCCCTCAAGCAAGTCAACTCATGCTAGCTCACTCTCTTCAAAAAGTTTTAAACCTAGTGGCGGAAATAGCTGCAAACGAAATGAAAATTGGAATTGACGCCACCACCGACTCCCTTACCAAAGTTGGCAAGGATACAGATGATACTGTTGTGGACAAGGTAATTGTAGTGAGTAATGCTACCATAAAAAAGACGATAGGGGTTGATGTTGATCGAGAGGCTATTGAGACAACAATAAAAGCTGTTTTTGGATTAGCTAAAGAGTGTTACTTTTGGCTGGAATATTAAGATAAGATTGTTCGACCATTGTACCGGAATATGCGCTTGGGCAACTACACTCTTCATGTTGATAAAGGTGCGACTATTAGAGTTACAATTTGAGTTTGGGCGCTATTCAGGCGTACCACATGCCAAAACGTTTTACTGGGATGATGGTTTTTGTGAGTTCCTTGGCATGGGATTGAGCGTTTGAGGCAGACCGTTGGGATCCCTACTAAATATGCCCATTTTTACTCTGATCTGGTCCCAGGGTTCAATTATGCATGTTATCGGTCGTGATTCAAGTCTGAAACTGAAACTGAAACTGCAGGGATAACAATTAAACTTGTCCATATTAACTTTTGAAACAGTAGTTGGTCGCAATTATGAATGTTATCGGTTGTGATTCAAGTCTGAAACTGCAGGGATAACATGAAAACTTGTCCATATTAACTTTTGAAACAGTGGTTGGTCAGATGTTGTTCAATATTTTTGCAAAGATGCATAGTATTAGTCACTCTAAAACTTTTCTATTTTCTCACTTTATGTACCTATTTTCGAAAAAAAAACTTGTGCTAGCTCATGCGTATCGAACTCACCAAAACCTTGATATCCTCAAAATGTAAGGCATCCGTAGGTTGTTGAAGGGGTAAGGAAGTAAGTCCAATAACTTCACTGATAGTATTATGTGGATGAGGACTGCTTTAATTTGGTTTTGAAGGCCCTAGAAATGTAGGAACTATGGTGCGTGTTTTACAACTTTTGTTGTTGTTGGTCGACAACTGATGCATCACATCATGGTGTTAATTTTCAACCTTGTAATATATACTGGTTTTTTTAAACTTTTGTTATCGGTATTAGTGGCTGCACTGAAAAATATTTGGGCATTAATCTCAATGTCGTGTGTGAATATACATGAAAACCATTCGCCTCCACCAAAAAAATGTTAATAACTACTATATTTACATTCAATAGCATCCATCTTCGTAGGCTACAGAAAATGATAATATTGATAAGGATCATTTATATATAATTTAGGTACAAAATATGTTGGGGGCTTTCAGAACCGGGTAACAATTCCATAAAATGAAAGAGGCCCCAACCAGCTAGATGATTCAATGTCTACCAAAATATTCACAGCTGACACATGCACTTGCTGCCACAATCACATATAATATAAAACATACTCCCTCCGTCCATAAAAAATAGATCACACTTACCATATTTGGCCGTCCACAAAAAATAGATCACAGCCATTTATGAAAGATTCCCTCTTACTTTTTCTCATTCTCTCTTACTTTTTTCTCCTTCTCTCTTCTTTTTCTCATTCTCTCTTACTTTTTTTCTCTTCTCTCTAACTTTACCAATTCTACATTAAAACTCGTGTCATACACAAAGTGATCTATTGTTTATGGACGGAGGGAGTATTATAGTAGACCACACAGCTTCACTTCAATTGCTGAATCACCCAAGTACAAGGCTCTATTAGATGAACATTTTCACATATCCAAGACGAGCGGATTCTGGCATATCCATAAAGAACTACAGACGCTCTGTGATTTCTCACTAAGAATGTCACAAAGTTCATACCTTTCTACAAGTGTTAGTCCATCAATGGTGCCGAGTTTATCAAACACCTCCATCTGTGCCTTGCCCATGTCAAACTCGTACCAAATCCTAGCAGCGATAACCTCAAGGTGGGAGTTAGTCTAAACATGAAGGTTTGCAAGAAACTTCATAAATTCAACATCAGTGGAGACGCTCTTCCGCTTAGGAGTTTTTCGGAGTGGAAGTGCGGCGCTAATCAGTACCTGAGCTCAACTTTTGCAGATCAGGTTGTTCCCCAATTGGAGTGCTTTGTTCAGCCAGGATGTCGTCCATACAATGGTGGTAATCATTTTCGTTGCACTCACTTCCCAAGGTTTCTTGGGGACGAGCTCACGCAGCAGCATCAGCGAAGTCTTCAGCCGTATTTCCATGTGCTCAGTCCTTGCCAAAAATAATTTTCCATGTCTCCAAAAGGGCCAAGACTTCATCTGCATGAACTTGGCATGCTTGTCAGCCTACACACACAGAGGGATTATACATTCAACTAACCACAAGCAAAAAGTTAAACCTAAATCGTATTCAAATGCTCATTAGCAACGAGTTAAGGAATAGCACATTCAGAATTTGCTCCCAATGTACATCATTACAGTCAATTTTAAAATCCCCATGTGGATTGAAGCCAACCCCAGTTCGTGCCAAGAAATTTTGGAAGTAACATGTGGTGTACCCCTGAGATCCGAGTTGGGGAATTCAGCGCGAATATGGTATTTGATTTTCAAGAGATAACCAGCGCGAAACCCATTGTCCGATTTCCAATCCCGGGCAACGAGTTCAGCCAAGGTTGTTGCGAGTATCTCTTCCTCGCGTAATGTCCAGATCATTCGTGAACGATCGCCCTTCTTGAACTTCGCCATCGCCCGCTCAGTTTCACCTGCTCATTATAACATTTACACATCAACAAGTCAACATATCAAAACCTGAATAATCATGATACATCTGAGTTATTGTTTCGTATTATGAGATAGAACAAATCGTTACTACCAGAACCGATCCCAGAGCTCACGACTACACGATTCATGATAGACATTTTGCTGCAAAGAAATTACAGTTAAAACCCCAGCATAACACAAACAGCGGATTGGACGAATGCATATTGCTGGCACTTATTTGAATTCGTACCCAGAGTCACAAATGTCAAAATTTAGGGCATCGATTTGAAAAAATGAATTGAAATAAATTAACTTGAAATTTTGTAGTCAACCTTAACCAATAGGTATAATCCAAGATTAACATCATAGAACTCAAGAAATGTTGATTATCAAACACAAATGAGTAAGCAAAGTGTGGTGATCAAACTTCCGGAGAGGGAATTGAACGGGGAGGGGGGAAGATTAAGCTAAAATCAATAGGATTCGCGCATACCTTGGTGTGGTTTGAATCTCGGCTTTGATCTCCTCAGGGACGTTTGAAGAGCATCTGTCGCTGAAAATTTAGAAATTTGCCGCCCAATTTTTTCACTTTAGCGGGGAAGATGAGAATTATTCAATTGTTAGATGGGGTTAAATTGGTCAAATTGTAATAAGCACTTATTAAATGAATTATTTAATTCACCAAATCTGGTGTTATTCCTTGAAAACTAAACCCCTAATAATCTTCCTACGGCGGGCCATGATGCTTCAAATCTAATGTTGTTATGAAATATTGGATATTAAATCAAACAATTAATATTATCACATATTCTACCCCACAAAATACATGTCTTGTTTTTTTAAACAAGCTCGTCGTCTATTATTAATTTATTTACTGTTACAAAACCTTTTCGACCACAAGGCCTAGGTTTATCATGCATGCATGACTGATATCTCTTGATGGAATTAACTTGTACTGTATTAATTATTTTGAGAAGTCTTGGAAATCAAAGTAGTTTATGGATGCATATTAATTACCTTAATAAACTAAAATTTGCAAATTGTTGGTGCAACTATATTGGTACGTACCAAGTGATATTATTATAATTATCGGTTATCACAGAGGCTACAATGACTTAAATATACTTAGATCTTGAACCACTAAAACTTATAATTTGATACAAATTTGTGTTTTGTGGTTGAAGGCATACAATATGTGAAAACTAAGTGGGAAATAATCAATACAAGAAAGTAGAAACATTTGATATTAGTAATACAAATTTGATCATTGTGCTTTTTCTGATATGTTTTACGTATAAAGGCATTTTTGGCCTATAACTATTTAATAAAAAAAAATTTGCAAATTGTTGGTGCAACTATATTGGTACGTACCAAGTGATATTATTATAATTATCGGTTATCACAGAGGCTACAATGATAAATATACTTAGATCATGAACCACTAAAACTTATAATTTGATACAAATTTGTGTTTTGTGGTTGAAGGCATACAATATGTGAAAACTAAGTGGGAAATAATCAATACAAGAAACATTTGATATTAGTAATACAAATTTGATCATTGTTTACTTTTCCTGATATGTTTTACGTATAAAGGTATTTTTGGCCATAACTATTTAATAAAAAAACAAATTGATTGGTTCAAATTTTATATAGAGACTATGTTGTTTGCAATTGGTGAGGAAATATATTCCAGATAAGTGGAATTTATCCAAATATATAGGTTGATTATGAGAGATTTAACCATATATAACTAACGATATTATCAAATGACATATGTATTATTTACATATTAAAAAATTAATTTTAAAAATTTGCATGGTAAATTATGAACCACTAGATCCTAGCTAGAAATTAGTGGTTTGATAATAGTTAGCAATTACTCGCATATCCCTATATATATAACTAAGATCAATTCTTAATTATTAAATTTGAATTTCTAAGGATTGAAATAACGCCAAGTGGATTATATTTTAAATTTTAAAAAATTATTAAATAAATTTGAAAGGGTAATGATATTAATTCTTATATATATAATCATTTTCTCTCTTCTCAAATAATTATCTCAAAACCTTAGGACATGTTCGGTTAACATGATATAGGCAAAAATAGGTCCATTTCTAATGAATTCTGGTTGTTCACTTACTTAGATACAGATGAAGGCCTGCACCTGCACTGGTCCCTTAACAATTGGGCTTATGTAACTAGTTTGAGGTGGTTTTGTAGTCTTACTTCATCAGATATCAAGAGTAAACAATTTGAAGTTACTAATATATCCCCAACCACTTACTCCCTATTCTTTTCGCCCATTAACCCTTATTGTGGATTGTTTCGTCATTTTATTTTTCAATTCCTCCCAAATACAGATTAACCGTCCAAAACTGGACAAGAAAAAACCACCCAATTTCAAAAATAGTTAGCCGAACACATCCTAAATTTTCAAAAGTCTCTCTATTTAAATTATTTTTTCAAAAAAAAGTACTATATCAAATTAAAGGAATTTATTAGGTACCTAATGAGATGTCAATTGGTTCGGACGGTGATGGGATGGTGAAATTAGATATTTTTATTTTGATTTTTCGTATATGTTGATAAGCAGTTTTATTTCAACAAATGCATGAAAAAATATCAACATAATGTATGTATAATATTAATATACTTGTGCTGATATATTCCTGTATTTGTGTTGAAATATTCATATCATTGTATTAATATTTTTAATACACTTTTAAAATCACAAAAACTACTGAATATGGTGTAGTTTTTAACAAATTGATGACTTTATTCTTTGTTGATATTTTTTCTACTTTTTATTAGAATCCGTAAACTTTAGTCTTAATCACTTATTTTAAGATTTAATAGTGTAGGATCGGTACTAGTCATAGTAGAATACTAATATATGCGTTTTAACATTAGCCTAAATTTGTTACCCAGGTTCGAAATCGTACTACGTGCTCCATTTCTGTAGCTACTCTTGTTTCTAGTTTTTTAAATGATTCATATTTTTCACTTTTATAGTAAACTTTATTTTTTCAAATGACATATTTATATTAGTCTTTATAATTTTCATTCTCTTCAAAATAATGTGATTGAATTACTTTTTATTTTTCAAATTTAGAATTACAATTTTATATCAATTCTTAATTTTATCAAACAAAAGGTTTTAGAATATCACAATATGATAATTACAATTTATTTATATAGAACTACGATTACGATACAATTGCAAGTCTATTAGTATAACAATTAGTATTTGATTTGAATAAAATTATTTGAAAGATAAACAATAGAGTGAACTATAAAAATGGTCCTTAGACTATGAGTTTATCTCGCTCATAGTCCCTGGACTTTAAAAATATCGTCAGACATCCCTGGACTAAGGGTTTATCTCGAAAAATGGTCCTTTTTTTATTGTTTTCGGTTGAAAATACCCTTTTGGGGGATTTGAGCAGTTTGGTCTTTTTACACTTTTAACATTTTAAATTTGATATTATTTCAGTTATGTACTAAATCTGATATTATTTCAAAATTAATTTCTTCTTCCCTTTTGTCATCCTTCACTTTGTTTCTTTATTTCAATATTAAATTTAATTTTATAAAATTAAGTTTTAAATTTTAATTTTTAAATATCAATAAATTTTTTTTAATTAAAACTATTAATTCATGGACACTATAAATATTGATTAAAACTATTAATTTTTGTTATTTAATATAATATTCAGCTGAATTGAAGAAGTACAGAAAAATAATATTAATCATGATGGAAAAATAAGAGTTATTCTATTTAGCCTTCGTTCGGTTGTTATAATTTCTTGTGATTATATATTATGAAGTTGACTAAAAATTTGATCCTACTAAAAATTTTATATACGAGTATTTTTGTTGAAATTTTCTAGTAAATTTTTATTGTTATCAAATTAATAAACGAAAATTATATTAGTCTTATATTAGATGCATATTTATTTTAGAATAATTTGTGTTATATGATCTATTTATGATTAAAGCTATTAAATATTGATTAAAACTAAGGCGTTGTCGTACCTTATTGATTATATATTAGACACTATCAATTATTGATTATGACTATTAATTTTTGTTATTTAATAATTTTTATAATTAAAAAAAATAATTGATATTTAAAAATTGAAATTTAAAATTTAATTTTGTAAAATTAAATATAATATTGAAATAAAGAAACAAAGGGAAGGATGACAAAAGGGAAGAAGAATGATAATTTTGAAATAATATCAGATTTAGTACATAACTGAAATAATATTAGATTTAAAATGTTAAAAGTGTAAAAGACCAAATTGTCCAAACTCCCAAAACCTCTCAAAAGGGTATTTTCGACCAAAAACAATGAAAAAAGACCATTTTCGAGATAAACTCTTAGTCCAAAGATGTCTGACAATATTTTTAAAATCCAAGAAAATAGGTGAGATAAACCCATAATGCATGAAACATTTTTTAGTTCACTCTAGACAATAGTAGGCCCAAATATTTGGTACAGTTCCATGAGAGTATATTTTGATACTTAGCTAAAACATTCACTATTATAATTTTATTAGTATTTTATTCAGCCAAGTATAAACTAGTATTGGGATAGTAGTATCTAAAATAGTTGTCAATTTACTAATAGCCTACTATACATATATAATATGAGTCATGATGAATTGCTAAATTTTTTTTAAGTTAGTCAATTTTATTAACTCATTAACGCAGTGTATTAAAAATGTCAATATAATGATATTAAAATATTAATATATAATTTTGTTGACATTTTAATGTACTGTGTTGGCATTTTAATGTCAACGTGTTAACATTTTTAATACACTACGTTGACAAGTTAGAAGAGTTAGCAACTTAAAAAGTTAGGAATATAACATACCCCTAATATAGTACTCCCTTTGTCCTACATAAACAGTCACACGTCACACTTGCGTTTCTGCACTCGTTTTGTAAAAATAATAATAAATAGTTAAACTGGAAAAATAGTAAAGTAAGAGAGGGAATAATGTAAAGAAGACTCTTCTCTACCTTATTCTCTCTCTTATTTTACAGTCTTCTTTACATTATTCCCTCTCTTACTTTACTATTTTTCGACTTTAACTATTTATTACTCTCTCCATCCACGATAAATAGAGCACATTTGCCATTTTTGGTTGTCCACAAATAATAAAGCTTATTTATAAAAGGAAAGTTTTCAACAACTTTTCTTACTTTTTTCTCTTCTTTCTTACTAATAATATGAACCTCATATTTTATTATTACTACATCTCTATTATTTTTTTTTCCTTCGCTCTTACTTTACCGATTCCATATTAAAACCTTTGTCATTTACAATGTGTCCTATTTTTCTTGGATGGATGGAACATCATTTTTACAAAATAAGTGCAGAAACGCAAGTGTGACAGATAATGCGGAACGGAGGGAATATACTATTGCACATTTACAATGTGAAAGCAAAATAACTCAAAAGCTTGATTTGAACGGTGAATCAATCATCGAGAGCTTAAAAAAATATGGAGTGGTTAGGAGTGTGATTGGGAGGAATTTGTTTTGTCATTCTAAGTTAAGTTTGTGATGTGGGATCGATAGAACAATTCTTGTATAGATTTTTGGGTTATATTTTTTTTATACATTTAAAAAGACTAAAAAAAAAGTTAGAAATAACGAGCATTCTAACGTATAAAAAAGATTCGACGTGCTACCAAAAACAACAAAGTAACTATTGACAAAAAAAAGGTTACAAAACCAAAAAAAAAAAAAAAAACTTGGGTTATACTCCCTCCGTTCCATAGTAATGGAGGCAAAACTTTTTGGCACGGAGATTAAGAAAAATTATGTTAGGTGAATTAAGTAAAGAGAGAATAAAGTGGAAAATGAAAAAGGTAGAGAGATGAAGATAGAAAAAAGTAAGAGAGAGTAAAGTAGATGTGGAAAAAATGTGTTGACTTTTACTAAAAAGGAAATGACTCTATTACTATGAAACGGACGAAAATAGAAAAACGTTGTTATTACTATGGAACGGAGGGATTACATATTAATTGTAAGCTTGTGCAACAAGTGAATAAAATAGTCTAATCGAAGCTTCAAAGCATCTCTATATATGACAAATTTCTTGGCCAAATAATTTTAATCTACATGAAACAGAAACTTCAAGAGGGAAAGTCATGTAGAGGATTCTTGTGGACAACCTGGATAATATTGACCAGGTAAAATAAGAGCAATACTATAAATGAAGCTATGTAATTTTTTTTATTAAATCTTAAATGAAACAAAAAAAATCCGAGTGAATGGAATGGGAAATGAGTTCCACTTTTGAAATACTTCACAAAGTTCCATAACTTCTAGCTCCAAGAATGGATCTCATGATTCATCAAGGGGTAATAGCGCAGTTGGCAGCGCGGAGCTGTAGTGACCTTGAGGACACGAATTCAAACTCTGTCACCCGCTGGAATACTGTTAGTATGTCTTGAATCCGTTATAGTTTGCCGCTAGCTAGTCAGTGAGTTGGGGGGTCAAGGGGGGCGACGCCCCCTTGCCATGGGGTCCGGGGGCGCGGAGAAGCCCCCGCGCCCGACGCTATGACATGTTTATGTTTTAGGTCATAATTTTGTATTGCCCTAGCCCGTCGTCTGTGTGCCTATTTATATAGAAGTAGAGCGCATAACTCTGTAATCTGAAAACACTCTGAATAATATCTGTTCTCCGTTTCCGCCCGTGGACGTAGCCAACGCAACGTTGGTGAACCACGTAAATCTGTGTCTTCTTTACGTTTCTGTTTATCTCGATTACACAATTGTTCTATTCTGTCACAGCAAATACTCTGAGAACATGCAAACCCAATTGACCAAGATTAATCGAATTCCGACAAAGACAGATTCAATACACTTATACACCCGTTGTCAAAACAAAAAATGAATCCCCAATACAAGCTGATTACACTCGGCCCAAATATCAAATAAGCTATTTTTTTTGTTAAACAATATGATAGCTTCTACAAGCTGATTAATGGCGTATTACGTAGCTTCAACAAATTCTTTAACCTACAACTAAATGCAATCTACAACCTGCGATCTATTTTTATATAGACACGGTATACATGTAATTCAACCATATTTTAAAATTAAAGAACTACATAGTCTATAATCTAATTGAGATTAGAGACCAACAACGAGACTAAATAGTTCATATACTAGTAGTAATAATTTTTTGCAGTTCAACCGAAAATCAGCCAAAACAAAAAAAGTTAAATTAAATGAAAATGATTAATTAAATGGAAGAGAGAAATAAAACTCAAATTCCATAAAATGCCCTCAGATATTATGCTCAGGGCCGGTCGCATCGATAGACTAATCAGTAAATATTACTTATTCGATACCCATTTCAGTCAAATCACAAAAAAAGATAATATCACGAATTTGTTTAAAATAATTGAAACTGTAAAATAAGTATATGTATTAAAAAAAATAGAAAAGAAAATTAGTTCTTCTCTTACCTCTTCTTTCTGAGAGAAATTACAAGATTTGATTCCACATTCAATCTCGCATTTACGACGTCGTTCCACGTGCGCTCCAAAAATCCTCTCTTCAGATCTGCTGATGTAATAACCCTTCCAATTTACCCAATTTGTTGCGATTCGTGATTTTTCCGATTGGCAGAGAAGATCTATGGATTCGGATGAATTCCGATCGATTTTGTCGAGATCGGGAGTCGGAATTTGGGCGCTGATTGACGCGGCGATCGGAGTCGCCAGCTCCGACTACGGCGAGGAGCTGCGCAGCCGGAGAGACGGAATCGTCGAATCGCTCTACGCATCCGCGGGGCAGCTGTGCCGCAGCTGCGGCGGCGGCGGCGGCGGAGAAGCCGATCAGGATCACCGATTTTGCAATCGCGGCAGCAAAATTGATTACAGCAGCGACGACGTTGACCACAAGGATAATGATAGCAATAAGAAGAATAGCGTTGCTGTTGATGATGATAGGAATATGAATGCGGATTTTGGTAAGACTGCGTTGACTCCGGATTCAGATCATCTGAATCTTAACGACGAAGAAGGCGAGGTCGATCCGTATGCTGGATTGTTTGATGACGATGAGCAGACCACAATTTTCAGCATCAAAGAGCAGCTCGAGGATCCACAGCTGGTTAATTTTTAGCTTTATGTGATTTTCCACTTTAGCTTTGATCGGTTAAATTCTTAGCTTATTTTTTAGTTTTGGTGTGTAGAGTGAAGAAGCTGTGGTGGAGTTGCTGCAGACTCTTGCAGATATGGATATCACATTCCAAGCTCTCAAGGTGGAAATCAATGTTTATTTCTAGCTGAAGAAATATCAAAATTGGATAAACTTATCCATTTAATAGTGTTCAAGGATGAAAAAAGAAAACTGTGCTTGATTTTATTTGTAGGATACTGATATAGGAAGACATGTGAATCGACTGAGGAAGCATTCTTCGAGTGAAGTTCGTAGATTGGTGAAGCAGCTTGTTAGGTTCTCACTTTCCCCCAAAGAACTAAAAAAGCCCTTTTTGGGGAAGAAATAGAGTTTTTAGAGCTTGATTGAGTTTAAACTTGTGTTTCTTGTTTTGGAAATTTGGTCTTTTGTGTATTTGAATGCAGAAAATGGAAGGAAACTGTGGATGAATGGGTTAAGGTGAACCAGCCACAAGCAACTACTGCAAATCTCATTGGTAAAATTTTCTCTGTTTCAAAATTAGAAACTTGTTTCTATGTATAGTAGTGACTGTGGATAAGCTATGTTAGTAAACTATATTAGATAGGAATAGTTTGTGTGGATGAATTAATATGAAAGTAAAGAAGAGATTCATTATGTTGATATATTGGTGGTGGTGGTCGTGGCAGCTGATGTGGACTCACCTCAGCAGAACATACCCAAAAATCAACAAAATGGCCATCACCAGGTGAATTGATAATCGTTCCACTCTCTTAAGTTTTTGGAGAAAAATCAGAAAATAAAAGATAAAAGGAAACAGAAATGAGAAAAGAATGCAGAAAGGGAAAAAACCGCCTTTGTAGCATATCTGTTGTGCTCCTAAAGTTTCTTGGTTTCTTTGTCGCAGGTCCCCGATTTTGGGTACTCCCCAAATCCCCGGAGTGAGTACTGAGCTTCTTAAACCAGTATTTTCCTTTTTCAGGTTGAGTAGTTTTCAGACATTATTTTGTTTTTGTTAGATGGGGGTCCGACTCCAGAAAGGAATTATGCGGAATATGAGCCGAAACCTAAGCCATCTCCATCTGCAGCAGCTCGGAGGGAAGCTCCATCAAGGCCTCCACAATCAGTTTCTAAATCTTCCTCTGCTCCCCCTCCTAATGTACCAATTTGAATCTTTTACTATGTCTTTTGATTCTTTCTGATCTTATTTAGTGATTCATATGTGGTTTTTGTTTGGAATGGGAAGCAGAAATTCCGATACTCTTCAATTCTTTACATTGTGGAATTCACACACTTTGAATTGATGATTTGTTCTGACTGATGTAATGTGATTTTGTAGAGAGCGCAAAGGGAAACTGTTGTAGACGACGAGAAGCTGAATTCAGCAAGAAGACGGCTTCAAGAGAACTACCAAGAAGCTCAGAATGGTCTGGTTTCTGATTTGTAACTTGGAAACTATAATAGTTGTAGTAGTAGTATTAGTAGTAATGCTTATGCTAATCCGATCCTGATGCATTTTTTTACTCATGAAGCCAAGAAGCAACGAACGATCCAGATGATGGATATTCATGAGATCCCTAAACCAAAGAACACCTTTTTTGCCAAGAACAAGGGTGGCTTTCAGGGGAGGCACCATCGATGATATGCTATTTTTGTCGTGATCTTCTTCTTTCCTTTCCGCATTGTACCATAAAAATGGGATGCCAATTATCCGAGGGGCCTCCAAAGAAGCAGTTGGTTCGCCTCTCGGGCAACATTTCGTGTTTATTACAAACAAACAGAAGTTATATATGAACTGGTGATTTTGGAGATTGAAATAGTGGTACATGTCTGTCTTAAAAGCTTTTGGTTGACGAATGTTAGGTTTAGCTTTTGCAATTATAGAATAATAATAGACGTATGTCTAAAAGTATATTGACATATTAGAGAGAAGAAGTAGTAGGTATAATTCATTATTTCACAAAGTACAAAAATACTAGTACTATAATACAAGAGATTAAATCAGATTAGGTCATATAACCAATGTGAGATAAGGCTACCAAAGGAAGAAGACGATAAGGTTCTTTGATATATACTCCTTCCGTTGTCATTAAATGTTCATTTTTTCTTTTTCGTCCGTCCACTAATAAATGTCTCATTTTACTTTTACCATTCATCAAGTGGTCATCATATTCCACTAATTCACTACTCACATTTTATTACAAAATCTAAATAAAAAATATGACCTACTTTTCATTAACTTTTTTCCCATTTTCTTTAACAAAATTAAATAATTTCTTAAAATATAAATCGATTAAAATAAGACATGACGAAGGGTGTACAAGCTAAGAAGGACTCGATTTTATCCAATGGATTCTTAGCGAGTTCAACAAGGCCTACACATTTTGGGTTGGAAGGGAAGAAGAGGGAATCCACTTATACAGAATGGAACTCCTATTAGTAGTAAGTACTATTATTTTAAAAAGAATTACACCTCTAATAAATTCAATCTAACTCATATAGTTGTATTAGTATAAATTCAACTTAAGTCATCTTTAATAAACATAGATCTAACTAAGCTCTAAGGAATCTATTTTTAGAGTCCGCATATTGAAAAAACATATTTTAAGTTGCTTTGTAACGTATAATTTTATTCCCTGGGCAAAGAAAAGTAGGTTGTGGGACGGTTGTTTCGAGATTCTGAAGGGATGGTGGTAGCGGCGATGTGCGGACAGGTGGGAAGGGTAGCTGACCCTTCTATGGCCGAGCTTCTTAGCTTGAGAGGTGTTGAGTTGGGTCAAAAGAGAGGGATGGAATGAGATGGAGTTTGAGGTGGATACCCAAACGGTAGTTCTCGCGGTGACAGGGGTACAGAAGGATGAATCCATCTTTGGGGCAGTGGTAGGAAATTGTCGTCAGCTTTTGAAAGAGGTATCTGGATCCTCTATGAGGTTTGTAAGGTGATCAGCGAATCAAGTTGCTCATACGCTTGCTCGGGCATTGGGTCTAATAGCAAGATTGGTTAAATTGCATTCCAATTTTTATTCTCAATGTAGTCGTAATGGATTTGATTGAATAATATATTACATTTGGGGTAAAAAAATTAAAAATAAATTATTTATCACATGATTTTTTATTTTCTTTTTTTTTTTATTATATGCAAAGGAAATCGTTATTCTAGATTGTAGGCTAAATGTCATATTGATAATAAAAAAATCATGCAGTAAGTTTTACGGGCTAAATAAATCTATTCTACAATCTATTCAAATGATTTGGAGAATATTAATAGAAGTGAATAATGCTAAGTGATGAAAGATAAGTGAAAACGGAACGCAAATTTGCAACTAAAATGATGTTACTATTAAAAATAAATTATTTTCAAGTTTTTCATTTTAGTAGATGTATTTTGTATGAATATATTCACTTTATAAAAAAATCTAACTTATACTTTAGGCTCAACAGTATCATTTAGAATCCGTACATTGTCTATCCATTAATGTACAGTGTTTATTTCCAAATAAAGTTTATGTCTACAGATTATTCACAGTTAATTCTCTAATTTTATAAGTCTCACCCTAAAGTTAAAATTTTTTTGTTTTAGATGTGTTTCGATTGTCTATTGGGAAGTTTTACAATCACTTCATAGTGAAAAGTTTATATGGTGTGGTGATTTTTTATAGATAATCATTTGAGAAAAAGAGTGTGTTCAATTATAATGGTACTACTATATTTTAGTTATACTCCTAAGATAACGTTGAAATACAAGATTGAAGTAACTTGATTGAGACAAATCATAAAGAGGCCAAGGACAATAGAACTAGGGCCAAATTATATAAATTGTTCCGATTAACATCTCTAAAATTTGAAGCTATAACTTTGTTGATCGATGAAATTCAAATTATGATATAGTTCATGTATCCAAATACTTTCATTTGATTATAAAAGCATAAAAATACTCCGGAGATTATAATATAATGAGTACCTGCACCAACAATTAAATTTGTGTACCACATTATATCATTACATTATATCATTGCCAAGCCAAAAGATAGAATGGTTAATGTAAAAAATAATGATCTTGGATTTGCGTGTACCCTAACACGCATTTAAATAAAAGAAATAACGATCGTAAATTAATTACTAGTATATACTCTATGTGTTTCCTTTTCAAGAGGAGCATTTTTAGTTTTTAAAAGAGTAAATGAAATGAAAATGCGGAACAAATAAACTCTATTGCTTTTACTTATATTAATTAGTCAGCTCAAAGTTAATTACAGATTAGCGAAAAACATTCTCACTGTAGTCTGTATCGCAGAGGAACACTCTCTCCGCATTGCAGTGCGCTCAGCGTGATCATCTCTCTCTCTCTCTCACACACACACACACTTTCGCGCTCAAATAGTTTGTTGCATTGAATTGGCGATGTATATATGTATATCATCTCTCTCTCCTCCATAATTCTAAGTTTATAGTTGCTTTGGAGGCGTCTCTGCGAATTCGCCGAACTGATTCACGATGTTTTACTCTCATCAGCTCTTAGCTCGCAAAGCTCCACTCGGCCAGATATGGTGACGACCTTCAACTCCTTTTCTTCCAATTTTGTACTCCACTTGCTATACATTTTTGCTACCGAATGATTTTCTATCAACTATCAACATACAGAAATTTATATCGTCGAATTCTGCTATTTGCACTCTGTTTTTATTTTCGCGGTATTTGTTTCTCCACTGTTCAACTTTGGGTTGCTTTTGGCTAGGAATTCGGATCGTCGATTATTTATTGCATCTGTGATTTTCTAATTTAGCTGCAGATTACTCGTTATTGTGTTTTTTTTTCCTATTTGGTGTTTCGGTGTGTGTTGTTTATTTATCAGTAATTCCAACGTTTGGTTAGGAGAATGTTGTTCTGTTGAAATACCTTTGGCTTAAGGGTGAAAATGAAATTCAAATGGTCCGCGACATTCGGGGGATTTGATTTCGAATTTTCTTTACGATTTTGTGAGTTATTATAAATTGGTGTTTTTGTATTCATGATTGAGAATTCGGTTGTTTGTGTGGATTCGTTATCAAGGATGGCGGCAACGCTGCATGCAAAGATCCACCGCCGAAAGCTTGACAAGCTTAATATTATCAAAATCTGGTAAAACTCACCCTCAAAACTCTTAAGAAAATTCGTCTCCTAGTCTAGTCTGCACCGCTAATTCCTGCTAATTTTGACACAGCGAAGAGATTTTGAACCCCTCTGTTCCAATGGCTCTCAGACTTTCTGGGATTCTCATGGGTATTCTGTTTTTTCAGTTACTCTTACTAGAAATTGTTGATGGAGTACAATATTAACATCCATTTTGAATTTATTTTTTGTAGGTGGAGTTGTAATTGTTTATGAGAGAAAAGTTAAACTACTCTACGGTAGACTTCATTTCACTGCTAATTTACTGGTTTTCAATTTCGGAGCGGAATGACTTATAATCATAACTTTCTTTTACTTATTTGGTTTATGCCGTGGTGTCGTTTTACAGATGATGTAAACCGTCTGCTGGTAAGAACATTGATTCTCTCGTTGATGCAATCAATATGTCTTCCCCCACTCCCATTTTTAGTTATGAAGTTTCTGAACCAATTTCAGAGTGGGATTGAGGAGTATGCTGTACCCGAAACTTGAATTGCTACCGTATTTGTTTTGGTCAGGTGGAAATCAATGAAGCTTGGAAAGTTAAAAGTGCTCCATCAGATCCAACAAGACTTCCAAAGGGCAAAGCTCAAGCCAAGTGAGTCTCATCCTTCTCTTTTTTTGACATTTTACTAGATGAGTGGTACTGAATCTTAAAATACTGATTAAGACAAACTTTGATGGAAATCTGATTCTGGATATTTTACGAATTGCCATCATCAACATAGCTGTTGACAGCATATTAGATGCTTGCAAAGGTAGTGCAATTAGTTAGGTGCAAGGAGCTTTTGCCTTGGTCCCTTGATTTTTTTACTTATACTGGGCTCTGCAGATTTGAATCTGTTACACTGCCACCAAATCGTAATGAGGACCTGGGGGAGGCTGACGAGTCACTTCCACATTTTAATACAGAAACCTTTACGGATTTTCATCAGACCTCCTATTTTGCTATGGTATTTTCTTTTTGCTCATCTGAACCAATATTTGTATATTGAAGGAATACATGCAAATTTATTGTTCATGTCAGTCTTCCTCTATGCCAATATTTCCACGAGTCAGCTTCCATATTGTTGCTGCAGAGACTGGATAGCTTGGATGATTCCTATCTAAACCAAAACCCTCAGGGTGATCAAGACCAGAACCACCATCAAGGTATCTGTGATACTGAATACTAGAATGTAATTTTCCTTTCGTTCAGTGTTTCCTAGGAGTAGTTGGTAAAACTCAAACTATAACTTCAAGGCTCTCTGATTTTTATTGCAGCTGAGGCTGCTGAAATTACACTAAATGATAATTATGATTCGTATCAGGCAGACACCACAACATTCATCCACTTTGAAAGGTGAAAATTGGAACTGTAACTCAAATGTCTCAGTATAGAAAACAAGTTTCGTGTCCAACAGTTTTCCTTTGTTCTTATGAATATTTTGATGCTACATTCATAAGGAAATATTCACTGACTCTAGAGCCTTTAAATAGGTTTGATGTTGAAGGGGACGAGGAGACACAATTGAACTTCACTCCACCAGAACATGTGGAAATCCCTAATATCATACCATCTCCACCTCATCAAGAGGAGCTCCCTAAGTGTAAGGAAATAATGAGTATTTTCAGTAACCAGATATAGTGAATAGTTGGACTATATGGGGGATTTACTCAGCAATAATGTTTTATCTTCATTTGACCAAGTGGTATCAACTAATTTTGCACTTTTGCTGAGGTTGCTTAATAATTAAAATTGATTTAGATGATTTTTATGTTCAGGCATGTATTACTCCACATGTTAAAAAAGTATGCAATAACTTGTAAGATAATCCCTTATGTTGCTGTTCGAGTACCTAAATGACTGTTACAAGCAGAACGAGAACAGAAAATTAGTGTAGCCTATTTAACCTTTAGGATGTTTTACCGTGTGCAGAACATTGATTCAATTGAAAGACATAGAGGTAAACTTAGAGGAATTTAGATAAAGAAAACTGGGATATATTTCACAAAAGATAGATTGTGTTTGCAGAAGTTCAGGAATTTTCTGATTTCAGAAGAGTGAGAAATAGGGCAGTGTTTATCTAGTTGCTCTTGTTTACTTGCTGAGTTACCTGTGTCTCAGCTCTAGATCTTAGAGACCGTTGTGATGGCATATGATGCGAACCATTTTTCTACCTTTCGAATTACACCATCTGAAGGCCTCTCTCTTCTCATTATTTTAATGGTTTGGAATATGCAGCTGATGAAGTCCTGGAACGACATCATGAGGAGCAGGTCAATCAGCAATCGGCTGAAAGCATGAAAACTGATTTGGTAGTCTAATGTTTTCCTCAGAAAAGATATGGGTATCCGATATGTGTTCACTTTAAAGGTTCTCATTAATATACTCAAGCAGGATCAAAAGAGGAAGAAAGTTGTTCAAAGAAGGGCAAGGAAGCCGACAGGTCGTGTAATGGACTATGATCAAACTATCATTACTGGTCACATATATCAAAACTGGCTTCAGAATTCCACTGATATTGTAAGGGAAAGGAAAAGAAAGGTGATACTAAAGTTTCAGTTATAATAGTATACATTAACAGTTCAACATTATCATAGCAAACTCTGATATTCAAGGCAAATCAACATACAAAAGAATGCATCTTCATCTCATTATGTGTTTGCTTTTTAGCTAGCTCAAATATTCTAAGATGAATATCACTGACTCAATTTGCAGAGACCAATGGATGCCTTGTCCTTGATGAAGATAGGCACTGTCATGGAGTTGCCTTCTGTTGTACTGGTTGGGAGCTTATTTACACGTGAACTTGGACGAGTTTACTATCCAGAGCCTCTTTTGGAAATGTGGAGAAGTAGTATTCAACCACCTCCACACGATTCACCTTCTGGTTAGATTTTCTTTTGGCTCCTATATGCACAAGATTTCCTTCTGAAACAATGAAATATAACTACATCATGTTACAGGAGGAGCTTCTCGCCCTCAGCCACCAGAACCGTCATCATCATCGCCACCAGATAGAATGCATTTTCCAGAACCAGCAAGAGATGTAAAGCACCCCTACTTTCTTTGTTTATGATTCTTTGGGAAGGTCAAGGCATCATCCTTTTCTGATTACAACTATGATTTTGAAGCCTTTTGAAGACTTCCACAGTGGAGTTGGCTCACCTCCAATGAGGATTTCCGTTGAGAAGCAAAGAGCAAATAATGAGATGCCCCCTGAGGTGTTAATCGATGAGCTTAGGAACAACCTTAGGAACAATGTATTTGGAGTTGTAGACACTAATGGAGTGAGCGCATCCAAGCTCAACCTGATGGCTACCCCAGGAAATTCCAGTATGCTACATGCTCATCCATGTATTGATTTCTAGATTTACTGTCTTCAAAATAGCTACATGTGTATAATGTGCTGCAGGTGATGGAATAAGGTCAATCCCCAGTTCAGGATCGGGGCATGGTTTCTTCTCACACAACTCAGACGCCACATCAGGAAGGTGAGTTTGTCAGTGCAAGGCCATAGCATAATCCATCGGTTTTAACACATCAGTACTCGTCAATCCATAAATCTACCAAATAAAGTCATACATAATAGAATATGTATGTCTATGGTTCAGGTCGAGCAAAAAAAGACCCTTCTCTGCTTCTAAAAACAGTGGCAATGGACTTGAACCTGTAGCAGAGGATCTTTCATGGGAGCATCCTGATCCCAACTTTAAGTTAGCCAAACTATCAAAAAATGAGTTAACACCAGATTTCGGTAAACTCTTGTTTCCTTGATTTGCTTCTCCGCTGTTTCTAGCAATTAATCTCTGCTTATAAACATGTTTATTTGCAGAACTTCTGGTAGAAACTGGACCAACACAAACACAGAAGCATCCTGTCATCAATCAGCCACTAGATCAGATAACTGATTCCATCCGAGTGTAATTTTCTCTTTGAACTTTGTAGTTACAAATCCATACAGATTAGCTCCAACGTCTTGGTGTATACAGGCACTTGAAGAATCATTTTGACACACCCGGAAACGCCAAAGTCGAGTCTCTTGACCAATTAGCTTTTGGGATGAACAGAAAGAGAGCAGCATGTCTTTTCTACCAGACTTGTGGTAATTCAGCTTCCATTCGTACAATGTTGCATTATAAAACCTATGATCATATTAATGTTTGTGTTTTACTTGACAGTTCTTGCTACACGAGACTACATAAAAGTTGAGCAAAAGATGCCTTATGGTGACATACTAATTTCCAGAGGTCCAGAGATGTGAGACAAAGAAGCAGCAAGAGTAGAAACAGATACTATATATATCGAAATATATAGGAGTTGAGGTTTATCGATTTTTTATGAGATTAATTCCCTAGTCTTACTTATATATATTAGTCCTTTGAAGCTTTAGAAAGTATCCTTTTTTTGAGAGATGGCATTACTATGTTCTGAGCTATAAATTAGGGAACTCAAATTTGTTATTGCTTCATATATTCAGCAACATACAAATTATCATAAAGTTAAGCTTCTGTTTGGACAATTTTTGTGATAAGTAAGAGCAACATATTTGGCTGGAAATCGGCATAATGGGAAATTTGCACATAATCCAAAGTTGATAATTTATAGCCAGAGTTCAAATTTGTGGAAATACCAAATTTTTAAAAAAGTTGATAGTATTTCCAACCAATATCCCTTTTATAAATTTATTTAGAAGTATGATTTGGATAAAAATTTCATCGGAATTTTAATTGTACTGCATTAGATATATGATTATGAAATTGAGCAGAAGTTTTTTAAATAACCCTAACTCCAAACATTCCAATTTTCGCCGAGAAGAGAGAACATGAATTATTTTTAGGCTGTGCATAAATTGGTGCAAAACTTACTAATCTTCTAGCATTTATTTCTTTTGCAATTATCAATAATTATCAATAATGTTTGCCATCAGCATAAATCTATCAGGCGATAAATACCCCAACATCTCCAGATTTCTATCGGATCTCCGGCTATCTTAACAAAATGACAGGTCAGTTGTTGCCGCCGGTGATTTAGCATCGATTTTTTCTTAAGTTCTTGCTATTTCTCAGTGACAATTATGCATATCGATCCCAATTTGCTAAGGATTCAGTCTAATTTACCAAATCCATCACAATTTTATCAATTGCTCAGATATTGTTTCACCTCATAATTTTTTAGGGTTTTTCAGCTCAGATTTGGGGATGAAAACTCGTTCCTTGCAATGTGTTTCTGTGATATTTCTCATAAGCATCAAATCCCTCGTTCTGGCTTCGATTTATGTAAGTGATAGTATTTAATACTGAAACTTGTTAATTTGTTCAAATTTTTATGCTATGTTTTGGGATTTCTGTTTTTGAATGTCTACATTGTTGATTGAGCTGTGGTTTTCTCTTGCATTTTACCTCAGGGACAAACATGTTCTGTCGATGAATACATCGCAGAAAGCTATTTCAAGAAATACCATAGCTTTATAGAACGAGAATTTGACAATTTCATAGCAAATAAAATCCCACTAGGCTCGTGCAAATTACTCGGAGATGAAAACCTACTTATGGCGAAGAGTCTAAGTCGAAATGTGATTGGCGAAGGGTCTCATCGTTGGCTTTCTTCTTCTATGAGGCTTAAGTTTCCACGTGAATTGAAACACGAGCTCACTGCACGTTCATGTGAAGTCGTTGTCATTGAAAGGCTGCCATCTGGGGTCTTCGCTGATCCTTTCGAGCTGCAGCACTTTGTGCAACGCGGCGGTAGGTGATCACCATGATTCTAAAGTCATTTATATGAGTTTTTGAATGTGGTTTGGATTATTTGGTTAATGTCTTCTTGCTGCAGTGTTCACAGATGCAGCCGTCTTTGGTGACACGAATTTAGAGTTACCTTCTTTCCGCTCAAACCAAACCGTTGTTGAGATACATATGAGCATTGATTCTATAGTGCCTTTGAGGGATGAGGATGAGTCAGAAGTGATCCTTAAGGTTCCATTACACGCACGATATCAGGTTAGTGCACATGGAGAAAATTTTATTCATAAAACTGTCGTTTTTCATTGTTCATGTTTGCTTTTATAGATTCATAGTTTAACTAAGTTGTGCAATGATGCAAACTCTCACTTGTTCTCGCGTAGATCTCGTTTTTTATTCTAGACATGTGTTTCTGATATAAAATCCATCATTGTAATTGTGGATGTGTCAAACAAATAACCACTGTTTAGCATGCTTGTTTTAACATTCTAGAAAAATACATATAATGCGAGATATGTTGGCTTCATAAGAATCAAAACTATTCGTAAACTCACCCTTGGATGTCTATATCTGTAAATATTCCTCGATTGCTAACTAAATGAAGATTATTTGGATATTTGGATATCCCATAGAGTTCTATTCGCTTTATTTTTACACTCTCAGTATAATTTAGAGGCAAGGGACGACGATCTAGAGAAAGAATTTCTTTGTTTTTTAGCAGCGAGCCTTTGATGAAAAAGAAAAGAAAATGTAAGACGTATTTTTCTCTAATTTTTCAGCCACTAGGACATGGTTTCTCAAGGGTTGAGTTTGGGGCACCCGATATATTCACGTGCTGCAGCAGCACTGAACAAGACGCGGCTAAAATGCTCTGTCAACCCATCCCCACGAGCCTCATCCCTGACAAGAAAGCCAGTCCACTTATGTGGGAAATACCATGTGGCAACAAGGAACATGCTGCAGTTGTGTCTGCTGTTACTTTCGGGTTTGCTATCTCTACTGCATTGCTTATTGTATTGACATCTGTTTCTTACTCAAGGCAGTGAAAAGCGTCTAACCGACAACAAGGTTGCTAGTTAACCACACAGTGTTTCCTAATACTTTCTTAGTTGCTTAGACTTGAACAAGATTCATGGCCTATCCTAACTGAATAGTTTCCACTGCATATCACCATTTGGATTCTGTTGCTTGCCTGAACGAGAAGGAAACGTGCCTGAAAATGAAGGCGAAGGTGGAAGCAATGATGTTGTAAGAAGTGTGAGTTGCTTCTCCCGTTCTTGCATTTGTGAGGAGAAATATTGAATATGTGATTTTGCTATTTAACTCTTTAGTTTGTGTGATTAAGAGGTGAATGATTGAAATTATGGATGTGTGACTAGAAATAATATTTATGTATTTTGTCTCTGTTTGTTTGTTCTTTGTTCGGTTGTTTTTTACAGTGCTTTAGTTGGAAATTGAAAATAGCTTCATCTTTCAATGTATGGGCTTTGTTAAGAAGTTGAACTTCACATAATGATTTCTTTTTCTGATATAGTCTTCCAACTAATTGAAACTGAATAACAATGAAGCTCAATTTATAATTTTAAAATGAAAGGTAAATTCAAAAAAATCAACATATCAGGCTCAGTATGTTTGCATATACGCATTGTAGAATTAGAATGTAACTGATTTAGTAACCAATGTGGCATGCAAAATTGACATTAAATGACATATTTTCTAGCCCCAAATATGTTGGCTCTTTCATCTCTAGAAACTAGAAATAATGTTTTGTTAAAATAGTGGTTTCGATATATCAATTCGAACTTATAATGCCTCGATTACGAAGTTGTTCATTGAATCAATTAATTTATCATAACGACAATTACAACGAATATGTGGACAATATTTTACTATAGTATTTATATATGTGCACTAATTTTAGTTGATTAGTCAATTTGTCACATGATGCAGTATTGACTGATGAATTGCCTTAGAAAATGGACCGTTACGGACTTTTTGGCCTCATCTCATTTGCTTCCAAACAAATTTAAAATATGTTTGGCATTGAATATGTTTCTACTTCAAACTATATTGGGATTGCTTTTTTCTCTCTTGTACTTCCTCCGTCCCACTTTAGGAGTCCCGATTTACCATTTTTAGATGTCCCACTTTAAGAGTCTTGGTTGGAATATTACATAAATGATATTAGGCCCCACATTCCACTAACCTTTTTTCACTCACATTTTATTATAAAACTAATATAAAATAGTAGGACGCACATTCCACTATTTTTTTTCTCCAACTTTTCTTTACATTTCTTAATACTCGTGTCGAACTCAACCGGGACTCCTAAAGTGGGACGGAGGGAGTATTATTTTTATAAAAGAAATGGAGTACTAAAAATAAATAATTCGTTACTGAAGATAATAGGCATCCTATGCTTTATACTCCCTCCGTCCGCGAATAGGAGTCCCATTTTTCCATTTTAGTCCATCCGTTAATAGGAGTCCCGGTTCACTTTAAAACTAATATATACAAGTGGGACCTCTATTTCACTAACTTTTTTCCACTCACTTTTCTTAACATTTCTTAAAACTCGTGTTCCCCATAAACGGGACTCCTAATGGCGGACGGCGGGAGTAATTATATAGAGGAGTGATTTGCCCCAAACTATATGAGTACCAAAGTAGCAATTTTTTTCTTTGTATTTTGTATTGTACTACATCGTCAATTTTGATTGTGGTCATCAAAATTTACAAACTATATTATATAAAAGTCTTAGCTCATTTACCCTACTCATATCTTTGAAATTATACAAAAAGAAGAATAAATAAAGCGTTTATTTCATATGTAAAATTGACGTTCTTAATCTCTAACTTATGAGATAAATAGAAAAAAATAAAATAAAATAAAATAATATTGACGTGGACTACATTATTATTTGTAATACCGTATATGTGAAAGAGAGAACTCCCTCAACTAGATATCGAGTGGCAATAAATCGCTCAGTGGTCGGGATCGGCAGTCACGGGAAGATTCCCATCAATCAGCACGTGAACTAGGGTTTTTGATAGAAAAAAAAAACAGGTAAAAATAAATAGGGTTTTTGTTATTTCTTGGGAAAAAGTAATAAGTAATAACAAGTCTCTCATTTATAGACTATATGGACCATAGGCTTGATTTGAAGCTCTTTTGCAATCCAGAAAATAATCAACAAAGAAAACCTAGAAATCAGATTATAGATATGCTCGACTCAATTGTTTAATAATTAAATACTCAAAAAGGAAAACAAATAGTAACTACTTTCTATGCAATGAATAAACTGACTACTTAACATGTTGCATAGTCTTGAAACCTTTCCAGCGCCCAAGTTTTTCGACAAGGCAGCAGGCTCTTTACTACTGCGCTCGGCTGCTCTTGATCTATCGTTGTCGTCTCATATTCTCCCGCTTGTTCCTGCTCGAGCATCTCCGTCGATGATTATTTGGTTGTCATGCTCCGGTTGTCCTCCATAGTAGGTGTGATCGTATCGGTATACCACGAAATCAAATTTAACTATAATCTTATTGGGAAAACTTGTTACGTGGAACATTTATAATATGATTCATCATAATGCAAAAATAACCAAAACAAGAGTGTACTTGCGAATGCACTCACAAATTGACTTGTGAGACGCAATGAAAAAGTGGTTATTAGATTGTTTACATTGGTCAACTAGTACATTGATTAATGTCTAAGACTAAATGATTTAGGTTCGAATCTCCAGTGAGGTGAATTTTTTAGGTTTATATCACATTTACACTTTACCAAAATAATAAACTATAAATTTGGTATCCTATAAATGCATAATGCATATTTGTGGCATTTCACGAAAATAAATCGCACCAGAAGTTTTTGGACCTATGCTTTACTTATTTGAGGTATTTTTCAAACATTTCAATCTCAATGGCTAATTTGACATGCTTTTATTCTTTTTTATTTCTCATTTCTTTCATTATTCTCTTATCCTCTCATTTCTCTCTTTTATCATGTGTTTTAAAATAAAAATAATCTTAGACTTTAGGTATAAGCTTTTTATAATCTCAAAACCATTTCTTTATACAAATTTTACAAAGTTCAAATTTTATACTACTACTATAATGTTCGACGATCGAAATATATATAGTTCAAATTTGACAAAATAAAGCTAAAGTTCGTATGCAATACTACGTATAACTAAAATATATATATATATATATATATATATGTAAAATTACAAAAATTAATTAAACGATTAAGTTTATATACTGTCAAATGATTAATAAAATGAAGAAATAAATTTATTATTTTATGTATCAGTTTATCTATCAAATTAAACTTAAGTTGATTTTTTTTACCATAAAAATAGGTTACTAATTAAGAGAGAGAATCAAGAGAATAGAGCTGAAAATAAATAAAACTGTCAAATTTGCCTTGAAATTGAAAAGGATAAAATGGAAAGAAATAGTCCCAGAAAGTGAAAAAAATAAATTGAATTAAAATTTTAGTCGAGAGAGACTTATAATGCAATTATTTTTCATGAATCATGATGTACCCACAAATATCATCATACATTAACCATATATCAAATTTGCAGTTCACTCTTACCAAAACGTGATTATTAACAAAGATTAATTAAAAATAAACCATGCTTCTTGAGAATTTTCGTGTTTAATTCAAAATTAGAGATCTCTAATTTTTAAAAGTTTTTTTTTCCTTTTTTTCATAAAATATAATCATTACCAATTCTCTGTCTATTCCGATGATTATTCAAACTTTCAATAACCCAATTTATTAATTAAAAAGAAAATAAACATTATCAATTAAATTATGTTCATATAGTCCTCTGAACATGACTTTTTAAGATTACAAGGTAAGTGGACCAATTACACATCAGTGGTTCAGATAAACTTATACTCCTACTATAATTGTTATATTGCTTGAGTTAAAAGTTTGTAGTTTTGACTTTTGTGGATTCCATTCATATACTTTAACTTCGGATTTATAATGTCTAGTATGGCAATGCATGTTCCTATAGTCAATAATGTTACGACACGTTTGATTGAATAATCATTTCATTACTCATTTTCTTTAGTGGCGACGTCACAATTTTTGTTAAATGACAAGTGCCTATGATTAGTCTTTTTAGATGATTATCTTTTGGTTTGGGACAATGGGGAATATGGATTCTATTTGAGAAAAAAGTTAAAATATTAAATACATATTTTTATTTTAATATCTACCTTTAAGATTATTTACATACATAATAAAAATTATGTGTATTAATAAAGAGAGTTGTGATCAATCTCGAATCAATTTTAAAGACTGAACTAGAGACTAAATTTGAGCCATTAGATCTAGTTTTTTTTATGAGATGCACTGGCACTGCGGTGTAAATTATTTCTGTCTTCATTATAAGGCAATTTTACTTCATTGTATTAGGTTTATTACTTCATTTCGGTACGTAAAACCTTGAAACTACAGTATGTTTTTACTTGCTTCCAGTAGGTTTTGAAAAGATTCAACACATGCTTCATCTGAATTCATTGACCTGAGTTTTTACTTTATTCACTTTAAAATTGCAATTTATTCCATTAGGTTTATTACTTCATTCAGAAACGTTATTACTTCGTTGGAAAAAAGTTTTTTACTTTATTCCAGTAGGACTTCAAATACTTCTACACATACTTCATTCAAATAGTTTATTACATCATTCCATGCACTTATTACACCATTCAATTAGGCAATCATTCCATTTTTTTCAGTGTCGTGGTAGCAGTGATAGACATTGTTGACATAAAGAACGGTAGCGAAACCGTCTTTACGTATTGGAATGAAGTAATAATCATATTGGAATGAAGTAAAAATCTACTGGAATGAAGTAATATATTCTGGAATGAATTAAAATAGGCTCGTGATGAAGACGAAAATAATTTATAAATTTGCACATCTCATCCACAAAAAACTAGATCTAAAAACCCAAATTTGGTATACATATGCGGTTCGGCAATAGGAATGGATTTGCTATAATGAGACTCTTAATAAATATATGTATTTACTCTCATGTTGCAAATCCAGCGTGGGCCAGCTTAGTGAGCCAAACATTTACTCCCTCTGTCCTATTAAAAATAAAATGTTTTCTTTTTTTTGGTTGTCCCATTAAAAATGAACGCTTCCTAAAGTGGATACAACTCTATCTCTATTTTTTCATCTTTCTTACTTTACTCTCTCTTCATTAACTCACAAAACAACACTATATAAAATCTCGTGCCGATTTCTAAATGTTTCATTTTAAATGGGACGGAGAGAGTATTTTTTTAAATTATATACTCATAAAGCAATAGTTAATGATGGCTAATCTTTCACTGGGAAGTAAAAAATCTCTAATTTTGTCAAATAGATAAATAGTTCATGTTGTCATTGGCTCCACTAAATTTTGTCGGTTCCTCGATGCGTGATAATATTCTCAGTATCATAGGCAATGAACTCGTTCCCTAATCGATCCAATGAAGAATCATATAGAACTAAAAAAAATAGAACCAACAGTTCTACTGGAGGTGGATTCATCAGTCAACGAAAGGGTTCGTGAGCACCCACAATGTTTAGAAAACATTGTTGAAGCAACGATATTGGACACTATTGTTGAAGCAGTTATTGTGGACATCGGCAATGTTGAGGATGTGATGGATGGAATAGTGGGTACGACGGTTCTCGAGTCAATATTTTGTGAAACAGGATCCGACTGTTCTTAATTTGTGGTCATGTCTACTCTACAGTTTCATTCTTTATTAAGAAATTGTAGTCCTATATAATTTGAGCAATAAAGCTCAGGAAATATTTAAGAAACACATACCACATTTTACATTAATTACACTTTGTACAATATCTGGATTTTGTATGTATCATGACAATAATTAAACTATTATTTGATAATAATGGACGAAAAAACTTACTTCCACTGTTCCTAGTTAATTGAGTCGCTTCGTTTCGATATAGAAATTTGTTGGCTTTCATCCACAGGCACAACACTAGGCATGTTGTAGATTTTTAACAAATTGGAGGTGAAGTGCCTCAAGCACTTGGGGCTATTTTATGAATTCTCGGGCTTTAAGAACAAAGTGCACGAAGTGGCAAAGAGAGGAATTCAAATCAACATGGGGAACAGAAAGAGCACTAAATTTTGGCTTAACGGTAGGATCGAGTATGATATCCTCAAAAACCTTTTCCTGGACTTTTCAAGATTATTACTGAGCAACACAACTTTGTTGGTGATAGGGATAGGGGGAGCTGGAAAAATGATAGATTGGTTTAGTTCACATGGAGGAGGAAGTTGTTTGTCTAAGAAGAGGAATTGGTAGAACGTTTGTACCTTGTCGTGGATCACAATTTCTTGAGTGAGAGTGAAAGTGATATGAGGATTTGTACATGTCAAATATTTTTTCATATTTTTATTTGCAAATTAACCATATCTTAGGAAAATTTAGTAAATAGGTTTAGCACGAAAGACTTGCTTGGAGAATTTTCGTCACGCCGTGTGCACAACTTTTAGTTTGGTTTATCTTACAAGGCTTTTCAATCTCGGCTTCCCAGGTGTTAAAGATTATCTTTGTGCCATTTGCAATGAGCATCTGAAAATTTGCCCACATCATTTGGTATTTCTGTTGCAATTGTTGAAATATTTCTTTGTGTTTGCATATGGATCTTGTTTTATGTTTTTTCTCTTGGTTAAACACACTTTTTTCTTATACTACCTCCATCCCACAAGAATATTCACTCTTTCTTTTTTAATCCGTCTCATAAAAATATGCACTTTCTAAATTTAGAAATTCTTTTCCCTCTAATGAGGTGGGTTCACTGACCAATCCGCCATCGTCGTCGTTGAACTAATTATTAATTTCTAAGATTTTAATTGTGCAATTTTTAATTTTTAGGATTTTAATTTTTAACTTTTGGTTTTTTTTTTAAATTAAGTATTTTTAATGAAGTATTTTTTAATTATTGTATTTTTAAAATTAAAAAAATAAAATAGTGAGGTCGATAAATGATTAAAAGATGAAGGTTTGCATGTGCTATCTCTAAGAGATTGAGTCAAAAGTGGTATGAGACCATAATAATGTAGATAAGAGATTATTAAAAGGTGGATATCACGACCTATATTTGGCCAAGTATCTAGGTATCCGTAAGTTGGAGGTGGAAAGTAATAGTTTTGTTGGAGTGGCCATGATCTTGGGACACTTCGAAACTTCTATCAGTTGTCACTCTATAGTGAAGAGAGTACGTGGGTTACTCCAGGATTTCGATTTTGTGGCTCTGCAACATGTGCATCAAGAAGGGAATTTTGTTGTTGATTTTTTTATCGCATTATGCTTATTCTTATCATAGAAGTGTTTATGAGATCGAGGTACCTCCGTCGGAGCTCTATAGCTAGATGTTTTATGACAGACTAGGTTTTACTTATATTCGTTGATTTTATTCTTGTATTCGGGCTTTGCCCACATTTTTCACCAAAAACAAAGAGATGGAAATGACCTTATGCAACTGCTAATATGGATGGCTATCTTTCATGACTAATAAAACTATACTAATTCATGATATTAATATGAGTAAATGCTAAATTAAATACTCCATATTTATGTAGTATTTCAAATAGGAGTATTCATCTCTCAAATAAGAGCATCCGCAATGGTACATAGGCCAGCAATAGGCCAGCCATAGGCTAGCCATTCTCTCCCCTGCCACGTCAGCAACACTAAAAAATCCACCTGCCACATCAGATTTAGGCCAGCCATAGGCCAGCCGTAATAAATAATAATTCAAAATATACTACATTTACGGAATTAAAATCACGATTAAATTACCGAATTAAATTTACGAGACATATACGGGAAAATTCATTAATTTTATTTTTAAAAAAAAGTACATTAACTAAAAATAAAAAAATTGCATAATAAAAAAAAATTCCGGGCTTCCACACACGAGCCACCGCCCCACTCTACTCCTCACTAATTTATTAAAAAAATACATAAAAAAATGTTAGTATGCCTTGAATCCGTTATAGTTTGCCGCTAGCCGAACGGGACATGTTTTTGTTTTAGGTCTTAATTTTGTATTGGGCTAGTTGTTGTTGTCCATCGCTAGATGTTGCTCTTGTACAGAAATTTAGAGATAGAGAAAATCGCGTTTATATAGTTTTTCAAAAATAAAAAAAAGAATAAAAAAAAAATTAAAAAAAGAATTAAAAAAAAAAATTAAAAAATAGCGCTGGCCGATCGCTGGCCGATCGGGCCGCCACAATGGCGGCTAGCCGATCGGCCAGCGCTTCGGCCAGCCCACGCCGATCCGCTCGCCGATTTCGTCCTCGCCGATTGCAATAGTTCGGCTAGCGCGACGAATCGGCTAGCCGGTCGCTAGCCGACCATTGCGGATGCTCTAACAATTCTGGTTGGAATTTGGTATTTTCACATGTCTTTATTTGATCGCAAAAATTATGATATTGAATCTTATAGTAAATTGAATTCGTGAAAACATATGGCACAAGTCTAAATTTTATAAATTTTGTAATTATATTTTAAATTTACGAGAAGCATTAAGTTTGACTAAAATACATGCGACTTCAGAAGCAATAAATAGTCCTTTATCTTGCTACGCGGTACCCTTTTTACGCGTTTTTTTACTTTTAAGTTCCCTTCTATATATGGCATTGACCTAATGAAATTTGTTCCTCTCTCTCCCTTCAAAAATATGCATATATATATATATATATATATATATATTCTGGAATTGACCAAAACTCTGAAACAATAATTATAAAAGGCAATACTATCATACTACTTCTGAAATATTCCCTTTAAATTAATGTCGCTTGATTTGACTGAAATTCAATAAAAAATAGTAATACTTTTTCGCCACTTGATATTAATTTTCTTTTTTATTTTTCTATTAATTAATACCTTTGATTTCACATTAAATATCGCATTTAGTATAAGCACATGTTTTAAAAAATATAAAGAAAAGTGGATTAAGGTCCCACTAATTTCCCACGACACTATCTCTTATTCATCTCTTAACTATTCTTAAGCTCCGCTATACTTTTCAGTTCATCTTTTAACTAAGAGACAACGCCTGCATCCATCCATCTCTTAACTATCTCATCCCTTAACTATTCATTCAATTTCATTTTTTATTTTTATTTCCAACAAATTCAATTAATAAAAACACATTTCATTAAATAAAATAAAATTTAAATTTAAAAACTTAAAAAAATAAAAAAGACATAATTTGAAAAACTAGAAATTACAAATTGCACACTTAAATTCAAATAAAAAAAATGGAGGCAAAGAAGCAGAAGAAGGAGTTCTCTAGTGACGATCATCTAACGGTTGCCACCAAGGATGTAAGTCTGGGATCGACGCATTTGCTCAAATGGATTAAATTTGGGAGAAGAAAAATTTGTGGGAATGATTTATAGAAGTGATTGGAAATGAAAGACAGAGAGATGAGAGAAGAATAGATGTGTGTTTGTGTGTAAAATGGAGAATGAAGAGTATTTATAGAATAAAAAAAAATAAAAAAAATTCGACCGTTAAACGGTCATATTACCGTTTTTAATTATTTTTTTTGAAAAATCAAATTTCAATTTTTTTTTAAAAAATAATCAAATTATGACGTCATAATTACGACGCCTACTCGCCGCCCCGCGAGTGGGCGTCACACCTAGCGCCAGCGCGCGCCACATGGCGCTGGCGCGTGGCGAGCTATCTCGTCGCGATGCCCTTTCGCGCGAGAAACGGGACGCGTTGGCTCGTCCCTTCGGGACGAGATGGAGGTTGCAACACCATCTCGTCGCCGTCTCATCTCTGCGGGACGAGATAGGGATGGCAACGAGATGCGTTGTTGATGCTCTAAATAAGTTAGTGGATTATGAGTCTCATTTATATATATTAGTGTTATAATAAAATATGAGTAGAATTGGTTGGTGAAATGTGGGGTCTACTGATATGGTGCAACATACGGTGCAAGAACAGCTACCTCGTAAGGAGCAGCCGGAAGACGATCCAACCATCCATCACAACCACGAAGCCGAAGGGGAACGTACGCCAACCCAATAGACTTGGCGATTTTGTTCCCAAATAAGTCTAGCAATTTTTATTATCTTTTTAGTTTAGTAATTCTTTTTGGATATTAGTATTTTATTATTTATTTCTTTTTTTTGCTTTATTATATTTCGGGTTTTCTTTGTTGGTTCTTTCCCGGAATGGTTAGGAGAGGTCGAACCAACCCTAGGGTCCTTAGATTATAAATAGGGCACTTGTTCATAGAACTTGACATGAATAAGAATTATCTTTTGCCCAAATATCTTGATACTCAAGTTACTCAAGTTATGAACCTTAGGAATACCGCTGCCCAACGGGAATCGATCTCGCGCACGGCCGATCCTAAATCTTCCGACAACCCTACGAAGGGCGCCGGAATTGTTCTCGACCGCCGCACGAAGCCGCCGTTCGACGTAATGGGAATCTAACCCTTAACATCTACTTATCATTCATGGTAAAAGTGAAATGTGACTCTTATTGTGAGATAGACCGAAATGACAAAATGTGGCACTTACTGTGGGATGAAAGTAGCAATTGGCGTTTTTATTTTTTAATATTATTTTAGTTTCACTAACTTATTAAGTATAGAATAAAAATAGGATTTATGTTTTGCTATCTTTTTGTATTTACTTTTTTCACTATATTTCTTAAAACTTGATTCAAGTTAAAAAGATTAATTAATCATGCATGGATGGAGTAACAACAATACTATAAAAATAATAAAATGCCCTCGGTCCATTATTAGGAGTTCCATTTCTCAGCGACATAATTTTTAAGAAATATTAAGAAAAGTGGGTGAAAAAAGTTAATAAAATATGGATCTTATATGTACATATTAGTTTTAAATGGAATGTGAGTTAAATAAGTTAATGAACGTTTTTATTATTTATAGTAAAAATGAACTGAAACTCTTATTTACAACGGATCAAAATGAAAAACGAAAGTAAGAAGGAAAATCCAAAAATCAGACTCCTCCAAAGCTGTATTCAAATTTAGCTGTATTCCAATTTTCTCTCTCTTTCCACACAAACAGAGCACCTGTTTCTCTCACACACACTTGGAATATTATTTTTTCCGACATTAATTTAGAGAGAGAATTTAATTGTCAGTGTACGTGAGTTTTTATAACAAAGGTCCACCCAAATCTGTACTCTCTCTTCCACAGAGACACACTCACACACACACACCTATTTTTTCCACCAAAATCAATCCTTTATTACACACACACACACTACTGCCTCATCCGCACACAACAGAGTGACACACGCTCTCACTCTCTCTCTATCAATTCAAGACTCAATCGGTCCTATCCAGCTAAATTGCAGTTCAGCATTAGCTTGTAAAGATGTTTAATTAATCAATTCTTTTATATCATCACTAACCTTTTGGTTTTCATGACTTTCCAGAATATTGTATGTTAGTTTTCCATCTTTTTCAATTGATTCGCTCTCTATTCTTCTTTCTCCAATTGGGTTTTTTTTATGTGTGCTTTTCCGATTGTGGTTATTATTTGGCAAGACTCGATTTTGAGCCCAAAATCCCTCCTTTTTCCACAGACATTGCTCGCCAAGGATTGGATTAGGTGCATCTGATTGAGAGTTTGGGCTCAGAAAAGCAAGAATCTGCAGCTGCATTAAGGCATTTGGAGCTAAATCGCCAGGGGTTTTAATTGTGATTTTTGCACAGATTTTGATTTTGGGGAAAAAAGGAAAATTGCTGGCGGTTTGGAGAAATCCCAGCTGTTTTCCCCGCCACAGGGGATTAAATATCTGAAGTGGCTTTAAAAAAGTTGGGATTTTTGTTTGTGGGAATGGCGATGAACACAGGAGGAAGGCTTGTTGCTGGTTCTCACAATAGAAATGAGTTTGTACTGATTAATGCTGATGAAATTGGGAGAGTGAGTATATGGATAAACCCTCATTTTGTTTTTTTGTTGTTATTGTTTCATATCCGTTTATGCCCATTCCCTTCTTTGTGCTTCTTGAGATTCTTGTTAAGATTGAAGTGTGTGTTTGTGTGGATTTTGTTTGTGAAATTAGGGATTGGGACTAGAGATTATCTTTTAATTTCAAATGTTTAGATGTTTGCATTGAGATAGATGTATCTTTGAGGGTTGTTGGAGTTTACATTTTTTTCCTTACTTATTTGCAATTATATTGCTGTGTGCTACTTCTCCTATAGAAACAATAAGAATATGAGTTTCAGATTATGTTATGAGTTTCAGATTATGTTGTGTTTCTTTCAGCCTGCCACTATGATGCTATTTGTTTTTATTTTAGAGTGATGGTCATCCAAATTTCTTTCATTATATGAGTATTTTGTTATACTGCAAAATCGAAGAATGAGACCCTGATAGTTTATCGAATGCTGACTAATCTTAGAGGAGAATGCAGAAACCTGATAGTTTATCGAATGCTGACTAATCTTAGAGGAGAATGCAGAAAAAAAGGAAATAAATTGGTCATAAATGATAGAATAACTAGTAACCGTAAGAAAATTTAGGAACTTCAACTGAAAAAATGTTTGAGTGGGAGTTCCACTGTGCAGTAATTGGCCTTAGGAGCTATATACTTTGCAAGTTGCTAGTTGAGGAATGTTTCCATGATGGGTTCTTGTGCTGTATAGAGGTCAAGGGAAGCCATTTATGTTGCTCTACTAAGGATGAGAGACTAATTGAATTACATTGATTTTATAGATTAAGGCTGTTCACGAACTAAGTGGGCAAACATGCCAAATTTGTGCGGATGAACTGGAGATAATAAATGAGGAACCTTTTGTTGCATGCAATGAATGCGCTTTCCCCGTTTGTAGAATTTGCTATGAGTATGAGAGGAAAGAGGGCACACAGGCCTGTCCTCAATGCAAGACCAGATATAAGCGCATCAAAGGTGAGTATATCGAGGTTCATTTTACTGCAAATGTTTGTTGTTTAGCAGCTGAAACCTTGCTAATTTTGTTAATGTCTAATTTTCTAATGCATTTGTGCCATAGGTTTTGCTAGAGTCGAGGGTGATGAGGATGAAGATGGTATTGATGATTTGGAAAACGAATTTGATTATGTAAAGAGTGAGCCTGTGGGCTTTACCCAAAATGGTGGTGCGGTAGGATCCGTCTATGGTGGTTTATCTGGATCAGCCACTATGCCAGGACATGATTCATCTCAGGGTATCGATATCCCACTTTTGACAAATGGTGAAGAGGTAATGGGTAATCAAGACTAGACCATCTCTCTCTCTTATGTCTTGTGAGTATCTGTCTATTGAATTAGTTTGTCCTTAATGTCTTCTTACTATGTTTAGTGTGCCGAGATTGCACATGATCAGAGTGCTATAATAGTACCCCTGTTTGCCAGTAACGTGAATGGAATTCATGCAACTCCTCCTGGTACAACAGCACCTCGTAAGTCAATTCTTTTGATTTAATTTCTGCAGTTTGAAGCTTATTTAGTTTGTGCTGGATTATTCATTTATTATTTCTGATTTAGCAGTGCATCCCCGTCCTATGGTCCCCGAAAAAGATCTTGCGGTATATGGCTATGGAAGTGTTGCGTGGAAGGATCGTATGGAGGAATGGAGGAGAAGGCAAAATGAAAAACTTCAAGTGGTGAAACATCAAGGGACCAATGACGATGACTTTGATGGGGGTGATTTTGGTGCAGATTTGCCTATGTGAGTACCGAGTCGTAGCTGTGATTTCATGGAAGTGGCTTGTCTCTCCTTTGCTTACTGTCATAATCTTTAACATGCATCTTTCTTTGATTATTTATGAGATTATAAGTATAACTAAGCACTACTTGTATTTTCACGCATTGAAGTGTGAGATTAATGGTGATTACATTTGTATCTTCTTATAATGAACTCCATTTAGGATGGATGAAGGGAGGCAGCCACTTTCGAGGAAACTGCCCATTGCTTCAAGCAGGATAAATCCATACCGGATGGTAATTATTCTGCGTCTTGCGGTTCTTGCCTTGTTTTTTCACTATAGGATTCTCCATCCCGTTCCTGGCGCATATAGCTTGTGGATGACATCAGTAATCTGTGAGATATGGTTTGCTACATCATGGATACTTGATCAGTTCCCCAAGTGGTATCCCATTGAGCGAGAAACGTACCTTGATCGACTATCTCTTAGGTAAGCACCATCTCTCTCTCCCTCGCTTGCACATAATGCATTCATCTTTCGCTTCTTGTTTTTAGCATATACTCTTATTATTAAAGTAGTAATTTCAACTTGAAACCATTAACGTTATATAGGTATGAAAAAGAAGGAAAGCCCTCGGAATTAGCAGACGTCGACGTCTTTGTCAGCACAGTAGATCCCATGAAAGAACCTCCTTTAATCACGGCAAACACAGTTCTCTCCATCCTTGCTTCGGATTATCCAGTTGACAAAGTATCATGCTACGTGTCAGACGATGGTGCTGCCATGCTTACTTTTGAAGCACTTTCCGAGACATCTGAGTTTGCTCGAAAATGGGTTCCCTTCAGCAAGAAATTCAATATTGAACCGCGTGCCCCTGAATGGTATTTCTCTCAGAAGATAGACTATTTGAAGAATAAAGTCCATCCTTCGTTTGTTAGAGAAAGGCGTGCAATGAAGGTTAGTATTATCTATATTACACGACTTGTTGAGATGCACAAAAAAAAAGGAAGGAAAAAAAATGCCGCTGTTCTCTTTGTGCATGGGTTCACCGATGCATATCTTTGTCTTGTGCAGAGAGAATATGAGGAGTTCAAAGTTCGGATTAACCGTTTGGTGGCCATGGCTGAGAAGGTTCCTGATGATGGTTGGACTATGCAGGATGGGACACCCTGGCCGGGCAATAATGTCCGGGACCATCCTGGTATGATTCAGGTTGGTGATATTCTCGAGTCACAACAACTAATCTCCTTGGATTTTATTATATTATAGTACAAGTGGTAGTTGGCTCGAAGCTGAGGGCACGTGATCTAAAATTTAGTACTGTAGTAGACCAACTGAGTGAGATCTCGGCGGGGTTATGATGTTATTTCTTCTTGTGACAAGCAAAATTGTGATGCATATATATGTATATGTTGCATGTAGGTGCAACAGAGTCATACCTTGTAGCTAACTCTTTCTTACTACTATTATTCTTTAATTTCTTACATCGATTTTGATTATTACTTGCTTTCTCAACAGGTATTCCTTGGTCATGAAGGCCTTCATGATAATGAAGGGAATGTGCTTCCTCGTCTGGTATATGTTTCACGTGAGAAGAGACCCGGCTTTGAGCATCACAAGAAAGCTGGTGCTATGAATTCACTGGTGAATACCTATTGCGCATATTTATATAAATTCAGAACTTGAAAAGGAAGAAAAAAGGTTTAATTTGTTACTGAACTTAATACTCTGTGAATTATATTATACAGATACGGGTTTCAGCAGTTCTGTCGAATGCTCCTTATCTTCTAAATGTGGACTGCGATCACTACATTAACAATAGCAAGGCGTTGAGAGAAGCTATGTGTTTCCTGATGGATCCCACCTCCGGAAAGAAAGTATGCTATGTGCAGTTTCCACAAAGATTTGACGGGATCGATCGCCATGACAGATATTCCAATCGCAATGTCGTGTTTTTTGATGTATGTATGCCTCACTTAGTGCTGTATTACTTCACTTACCATCGTGCAGGATATAATTCAATGCTATGCAGATCAATATGAAAGGATTGGATGGTCTTCAAGGACCTATATACGTTGGAACCGGGTGTGTCTTCAGAAGGCAAGCGTTATATGGATTCGATGCTCCTACTAAAAAGAAGGCACCTAGCAAGACGTGTAACTGCTGGCCCAAGTGGTGTTGTTTGTGCTGTGGTTCGAGGAAGAGCAAGAAGGGGAAATCGAGGAAAGCGAAGAGAGGTAAGAAGTCGAAGCACAAAGAGGCATCGAAACAAGTACATGCTCTTGAAACCATCGAAGAAGGAATTGAAGGTAGAATTTTTTCGTTGTAGCTTTAATCAGTTAGGAAATAGTACTTTCTGCTAACATAGATACTGTTGATTCCGAGTAGAAATAAATACTATTGATCGACCTTTCATCTCCCAAGAGAAACTTGAGAAGAAGTTTGGTCAATCACCTGTTTTTGTGGCTTCAACGCTTCTTGAAAACGGTGGGATGCCGAATTCCATTAGTTCAACATCTCTCTTGAAGGAAGCTATCCATGTTATCAGCTGCGGTTATGAAGATAAAACGGAATGGGGAAAAGAGGTATGTAGTGTAGTGTTCGTTATGTGTGCAGCCTTCGTTTTTCTAAATTTTCATACTTCTTCCAACTAGGTGGGCTGGATATACGGGTCAGTCACCGAAGATATCTTGACGGGGTTCAAGATGCATTGCCATGGCTGGCGTTCCGTTTACTGTATGCCAAAGAGGCCTGCATTCAAGGGATCTGCTCCTATCAACCTTTCGGATCGTCTTCACCAGGTTCTTCGATGGGCTCTTGGTTCAGTTGAGATTTTCCTAAGCAAACACTGCCCGATTTGGTATGGATATGGCGGAGGATTGAAGTGGTTGGAACGATTTTCGTACATAAATTCCGTTGTGTATCCGTGGACTTCTATTCCTTTGCTCGTTTACTGCACATTGCCAGCTATCTGCCTTCTTACCGGGAAATTCATCGTCCCTGAGGTATGTCATTTTTTGCCGTCTTTCTTGGTATTGTTCGTTTTACTAATGGTGGTTCGAATTTTACAGATCAGTAACTATGCCGGCATCATATTCATTGCCCTTTTCATCACCATTGCTGTGACCGGTATCCTCGAAATGCAATGGGGAGGTGTTGGCCTCGACGATTGGTGGAGAAACGAGCAGTTCTGGGTGATCGGAGGCGTTTCCTCCCATCTCTTCGCCCTCTTTCAAGGGCTCCTCAAGGTCTTGGCCGGCGTGAGCACGAACTTCACCGTCACCTCGAAAGGAGGCGACGAAGACGGAGGATTCGCGGAGCTCTACCTCTTCAAGTGGACGTCGCTGCTGATCCCGCCCACGACTCTCCTGATCATCAACATCGTCGGCGTCGTAGTGGGAGTCGCGGACGCCGTCAACAACGGGTATGACTCGTGGGGCCCGCTCTTCGGCCGTCTCTTCTTCGCCATATGGGTCATCATGCACCTCTATCCCTTCCTCAAAGGGTTGATGGGGAAGCAAGAGGGCGTCCCGACCGTGATCATCATATGGTCAATCCTGCTCTCGTCGATACTAACCCTCGTGTGGGTCCGGATAAACCCGTTTGTCTCGAGGGATGGCCCTGTCCTTGAGATCTGCGGGCTCAACTGTGACGACTGAGGGCCGTGGTGCCCAGCCCTCGACTCTTTGCAAGACGCAAGGACAGCTCTTCGTTGCTGAGAATCGATGTTTCCTTGTGCAGCCAGACGCATATCCTGGTACGTTTTTTGCCCCATCCCGATCGGTTTCCGATGTACCTGAGGTAGAATAAGGAGCGTACTCTCTTGCTCAGTGAGTTTTAGATTGTATAGATGTTAAGAAGTAGCAAATGATTGATTGATAGATACTTGTTTCTATGGTTTCATTCATTCTTTTGTGTTTTGTTCATCTGAGTAATGGCCCTTAAAGGGTTGTAGATGTAACTGACAAAATAGGATTATTTATGGATAAATATTATTCTTATTTTTTTATGTGGTTAAAAATATTTGTAAAGATTTGTATTGTCCAATTACATATTTATATGGCTAAATGTTGCATCTGTGTGTTTATATCTGCACATTAATACTTCTTATAGGTCTAGTTTTGCACAACTCTACTCTTTTGGTGTAAAATGAAGAACTGCAACACTCCTTTCCTAATAAAAAAAACCCTTTGTAGAATGTAACATATTTTCCCAAATCACAAGGATTTTTTTGTTGTCTCATTTGTTTTTTTCTTTTGTTTTTCAGATTCTGGTCTTTTGAATTTAATTAGAGAATGTGCGCATATCAATTTTATGGTGCATTAGATTTCAAAAGGGATAATAACTGCTTAAATTACAAGTTTTGGTCAAGTTTTAGAAATTGAAATATTAAATCACGAAATTTTAATTTTTCTCAATTGTACACAAAATAGTCTTTTAACAATATTCAAAACGACAATGTTATAATAAAATAAGGAGAAAAATGAGAAAATAAATGAAAGTAGCAAAATGTCATCGTATAACGATATTTAAAATGACAATGATCTAATTAAATAGGGAGAGAAAAGAGAAAATAAATGATATAAAAGAAAATTTCTCTGAATTGTTCACAAAATAGTCTTTTGACAATATTCAAAACGACAATGTTATGTAAAATAAGGAGAAAAATGAGAAAATAAAGGAAAGTAGCAACATATCATCGTATAACGATATTTAAAATGACAATGATCGAATTTAATACAAAAGAGAAAAGAGAAAATAAATGATATAAAAGAAATAAAATACTTATTTGAGAAAAAAAATTTGGACCATTTCTCGATTTATGCGTGTCATCCTTGCGCAGGGGCCATGCTAATCTTCTCTGTATCGTTCCAATTTTATCGGATGTCCCCGAAGGGACACTAGAAGATTAGTTCGTTTGCATATATATAGTGTGAGAAGCTTTCGTAAAGTTTCGATGTGGGACGAAACTTGAAATTCCATTAAATAATTTAATATATTATGGGCCTTACTTGTGGTAGAATCGCGGCCCAGTAATTTCAACCGACCAAAGAGTCCACGTCCAAATTTGGCTTCTAGTTCTTACTAGTTACTTTCCAATTAATATTGTTGTTTATGTTAATATAATCATTTATAGTTAATATTGTTGTTTTATTTCAGTTGAGCATTTTTGGTATGAGCGTGGGTAATTTGAGAAAACCAAAATTCCAAGTGAACAAGACATTTGTGATACTCCTATTATCGTTGGTAACAGAGAAAGATATCTACAGGCAAAGTCCATCATCAAGAAACCTAGCAAGATTTGATCCATCTTTATCAGAGAATTTTTTGGTTAAATGTATCAAAGATATCTCATTGTTAAGTGCAAAGGCATATTATCAATATCTTTCTATCATGTGTTATATTTAGAACAGGAATACAAAAATGTACAGACATAAATGTATCATTCACATGCCATTGTTCAGTCGATTAGATTCACAACAACATTCAGTTTCATCATCTTCAAAGGTTTACAATTCGAAAGCGTGGCATGAACTCTACGTTTGTCGCACACTTCTAGGATCGAAACACAGTAGACCACAATATGTAGTTTTTCTTATCCTCTACTTTGTACAAATGCTTGTTCATTCGACCACCCATCTCCATGTTCTTATAACTGCAAAATCAGTAGGCTGTTGCCTACACAAGTCTGGTGAGCGGAATCCGTTCTCCTGGTCGAGCAACTCTTTCAATTGACGAGATTGGCATGATCCTTTGTGGCATTGTCATTCCTCCAGAAACGATTATTTCTGCAGTATTTACAAAAGATACAAGGAAATTATTTAACACCAAATTTGAAATGGCAAAAGATATTCTGTAAGCAGCATGTGCAGAAAACACTTAACCGATGATTTAACTATTTGCTCATGCAACATTGAAAGCAGTAATCAGAATTCAAACCCAAGTATGGTATCATACCTATCCCTTCACGAATAGACAAATTGGGCCTAATAATCTCGCTGGAACTAACCAAGAATATATCACCAATGTACAAGTGATTTGTAGGGACAAAAACACTGCATAATTCTTCATCTCCGTCATCTCTCTGTTGAAGAAGACAAAATAAACATGTAAACATGGTTTCCATTTATCCTAAGTAAAGCATTTTCAAAATAACTCTCGCTTTATTTTATCTAAATTGCTAAACACCTGTTACTTCTTATTAGGAGAACACATATGACAATTTTGAAGTTCAGATTATTACACCAGAAAACTGGTTACTTATTGAAACATCAACTGCTCGATCTGTTTACATATATCCTCAATAAGAACACATTACTACCTGTAGGACGACTGAGGAAGTGATAAAGCCAAATGCATATTCACCCACACGTGGATGGCGTATAATTGCCACTTCCTTAAATGCAGTAGTATTTTGGTCTGCAATGAACATGAAGTATAAAACTCAAACAGCAGTAAACATGAACATAAACAGTATGAGACAGCCATCAGTTAAGTACAAAGCCCATGAAAGTTCCGTTAGCATTGCACGGTATGTTGTGAAATAGCAAGATTTGCATTTGAGTCACCTAAATTCAGAAAGTAAATAAGTATTTATTTTCTTTACCAGGAGAAATTGCGGAGCTAATCTGCTTGGAAGCTGAGTAAATGTGTCTAACAAATGGCATTCGCTTTATAAACCATTCTCCAAGCCATATCACTGAAGCCCCCAGCCATGATGAAACAAATACACCAACAAGGAATACAAAAAGTAATGATGTCACAAATCCAAGTCCTGCACACAAGAAAACTAATTGAGAAGCCTGTCCAAGAAAACTAAGAAAAAGGTTGTGTAAAACATTAGTAAAGTAACAAATAAAAGCACACTGATGTAAAAATTGATCTGAAATACCATATTTATGGAGAAATCTATCATCCTGAAACAGTAAGATAGCAATATATCTGATAGACTTCATACGTGAAACAAGAAGAGGAAATTGAACAACTTGATAAATTCCCAGTTGCTCGAGTTACATAAGTGTAACAAGAAACTGAGTAGAGTATTTGGAAACACAGAAACGGATACCTAGACCTACTTCCTTTCCGAAGTTAGGGACACCTTATTTAATTCAACAGGGTGCAAACTGTTAGCCTTTTCAGTTGGCTTGATAATGCTATAAAAAAAATCTAAATCGTCATATCCTCCAAGCCAAAAGAGTACACTTACCAAATATCTCAATGCCCAGCTGTTCATATAGAGGACTGAAGAAACCATCAACAAATTGAACGAACCACCAAGTCACAAAAAATGTAACAGCAGCTGGGAATAGAACTATGCTGCAAAAACAGTTCATCACAACGTTAAGCTTGACCTGACAAATTCAGATAAATTATGCATTTCTGGAGCAAGCTAACAGGCAAAAAAGTACCATCCGGTCATAAACTTTTTTGAAACCCAGCTTTGAAGAACAAAACAGCAAGCCTGGATAACAAAAAGTATAAGCCCTTAAAACATCAATTGAAAAAATTAACAATCTGCCTGCAGAAGAACATTTATAATTCTGACATAAGTCACATAACACAATCAACAATCCCCATATCCAACACTGAGTTCCTCTATGCCCAATTCAACGAGTCAGAAACATTTTTGGTACAGCTCTCACACTAGAAAAACCTTGCAAAACAAACTATTGAATACAACTGAGCTGGAAATGTAAAGCCATTCACAGGGTAGGGGAAGCCTACATTCCACCACAAGGAATGTCTATGACAAGCTGAGACAGCAAAGACAAAAAAATATGCAGACTAAAACACGTCATTCTCTTTTTGTTTAATGCTGTATTACTAGTACTATTACTACCAGTGATATCAGAAAATTAATTGTTGTTGGTACTGAAACTTCAAGATTATATCAATAAAAAGTCTGCAAATGATTTTAAAATTAGCAATTGTTCTTAATATCAGGAAGGCCAAAAAAGATAATCACAGCGGCCAGTCCAAATCGTATTGTTGAGGTACAACACCTAAAACAAATTACGTATATTCATGGCGCTTGCGACTGGAAGATTATTATAGATCAATTCCAACTATCATTGATTCAATCGGAATTTCAAATAAATTATCAAAATTAATAGATTATCACGCAAATTCTGTTATATGTTAAACCAACGCTTCAATTTGGAAATCTTTAACAACTATCACTACTTCACATATCGGCATCCTCAATTATCAAATTCTTATTCAAATCAGCTCAAATGTGTGATAAACCCAGCTAAAAACACTACTGCAGTAGTAACTCAGCCAGAAATAGAATGTCAGCTCGCATTTCAATAAATAAACGCACATTTCTATAAATAGAGAGTAAAACGAGCTCTAACACACACACACACACACACTAACACTACGAGTGGAAGAATCGGGAGAAGTAGAAGAAGATTTTAACGGATCTTCGGGATCTGGCCCTTCTTCATCTTCGCCAACGCTTTGACTCAGCGGCACCGACGTAGCGTCCTTCTCCTCTGCCATTGTAGCCAACAATAGGCACGAGCCGATATCGCAGGAGTTCTTGCAATCGGGAAATTAGGGATTTCAGTATTAGCAGTTGATAAAATTTGGGAATTTTGATGGATCGGAAAAATGGAGGAGAAAAAAAAAAGCGTGGTGTTGAGTGTTATTGAAGAGGTACGACTACTGAAGCGTGATGTACTGGCGAATGGCGATGACTAAATAGTCAACTCCATTATTGGTTTTGTTATTTCATGGGGTCAATACAAAACTATCTGAGCCAAAAATCATTTTTTTTTACGCGCAATTTTGTACATTAAATATTTTCCCTCAAAATAATTTCTCTATCATTTTCTTTAGTAGTATATTAATTAAAGGGCTAAGATAGAGATCAAACGGGTTTAATTTTGGACTTATTCGTGGAGCTCTCTATTAATCAAATTTGATCTTAATTTAATTGAATGGATAATTCATTTTTATCAGTGTGTAGATTAATATTGAACCTTCAATTCAATATCAAATTGAGCAACCTTTTATTTAATTATATATCGTGTTTTATGATGAATTAATGCCTTTCATTAATAATTTAACTTGCTGTTGGTTGATGTAATTAATTTATTTACTAAAATTGAATTTGAACTTACTACTTACTGTTACTAGAGTTTACATTATTACATACAATAAAATATTTGTCTTAGAAATCTTTAAGGAATATCATCAACCTGACATCAATTAGAAATTTAGAACCAAATTTTATTCAATAACAAAGAAATAAATAATTAATAATATACGCTCATTATTATATATAACTTGTAATAAAGAATTTATCGTTGATGTAATTTATTCTATATTATACTTATACCACACATCAATGTTATTTGTTATCCCGCGGCAGGAGTACTCCGTCCGTCTCTGAAAATTTGTCACTTATTTCTATTTTTATTCGTCCCTAAAAATTTGTCACCTTTCACTTTTACCATTTTATATAGTAGATTCCGCATTCCACTTACTCATTCGCACTCACATTTTATTATAAAACTAATATATAAAATTAAAACTTATATTTCACTAACTTTTTCGATCCACTTTCAATATTATATTTCTTAAAACCTGTGTCGGGTCAAATGATGACAAATTATAAGGGACAGAGGGAAGGGAGTATTTATTTCTTTCTTTCTTCAAAAAATTCTGAATATTAATTTAAGTGATTATGATGCATAATTGAATATTGATATTAGTAATATATACTACTACTTGCTTGGAATCCTCAATTTCCATAAAAATTTATGTCAATGAGGTTTTGCTCGTTATTTAGAATATGTAGGCAAACCATTCCAATTATGTTTAAATTACATTGATTTTATTTTTTCTCACACCAACACTGTAGTTTGAGGAAAGATATTTTCTTAAAAATACAATAAAGACCACCAACTATTCGTATATTCTAAAATCACCCCTCAACCTTTTGCATCCCTTACAACTTTGCCCATACAATAATTCGAAGTTTCGTGGCATCATTTACGTTCTTGGTAACTATCGGACGATCCAAAATCAATGGCGTAACTTTCTAGTTTAATGGTTTTTGAGGCTTACTCTCATTAGCTAAACAATCTTTAGGTATGCCTATAAGACCACAAACTTTCTAGTTTAATTCAATCAACGTTCTCGTCAATGTACAACCCTGAAAAGAACTATTTTTTTATTAGTCCGTCCCTGAAAAATATGAAGTTTATAGTTTTGAAATAGTTAAACAATATATTATCTTTATACATCATTTTATTTACAATGTATACCATTACACTACACAACTAATAATGTGGAACTCACTCACACTACTTACACTACATTTTATCTCTATCTCTTTTACTATTTACCATATACATTAAATTTGTGCCTGGCCAAATATTCATACTTTTCAATGACGGATAGAGTATAACCTTTTCTTATAAGTTAGGGATTTGATTCTCATAAGCTAATGGAGTACTTGAATTCAAAGATTTATTAAACTAAGACAATCTCCGATAGTACTCCTAAATCAATTTCATTACTATTTTTAGATTTACTTAAAAAAAATCTAAATCACTTTTTCAAATTTTATGAGTAAAAAGAGCTATAATATGAAGAATATTCTTTTAAGTCTAGTGACTGATTAAAGTGAAATCACTATTTGACGTGACATTTACACTAGAGTGAATTTGAATTTAATGTAAATGCTTATATATGTTCTAAACCTCTCGTGAATTTGAGAGCTGAGTTCGATTTCTTGACCATACAATACTTGATTTTTTAACGTTTTCTTGTCCTAATTTCTTTATATTTCTCTTCATTTTGTGTTATGTCATTTGGCACCCCCAATGTAAAATCTATGGGTCCGCCACTGGATGTAGTTCACCCACTTCATCTTCCCCACGGGGGCAGGCTTAGACGGTTCACCGCTTTCCTCCTCCCCCTACCCTTCCCCTTCCCCTTCGGTGGGGGAATGATTCTCCTTGGGGCGGGATAGATGCATTTCCGACAACTCGTACTCGTATGTGATTAAGTTTAGATAGATCCTTGGAACAACGTTGGATTCGCCCGAATCTAATGGGGTACCGACCATGCTCGGCCGATGAAGTTCGTCATCGCAGTGTAGGTCATTACCCCGTCCGTAGCAAAATTGGTAGTAGGCGTTTGCTGCCTTGGGCAAAAAGGCAAGCAATTTCAACGTGCAAAACTGCAGTTAACCTCAGGTCGGGTTTCTTGAACTTAGCCTTTGTCGTCAGCACCTCCACGGAGTCTTTGATCTTCGCTGTGCACGCCACGATATCGATTAGCAGTGATGCCGCTGTCGCCACCAAGACTACGTCGAGGAACTCGGGGTCGTGCCAAAGCCCGATCTTCAGCATGGCCTTAGGCGTCTCGGCCGCGGCCTTCACGTCCAAGATGTGTATCTCGCTCAACAAGGAGGACTTTATCGTCCGAAGTACGATCGCAACATCTGTTAGGGCTAAGCCGCATTCGGAGATGATCTCGGTGCATAAGGCTTGGATCTTCGTCCAAAAATCCAACTGCGTCTGTACGTCCGAGATGAGGTAGACGTTGAGTGCATCAATCTTGTACGCGTATTCCCGGGTAACCGACCCTATCTCGAGGTACTGGTTCCATGGGTGCCAGTGCTAGATCTTCTTGTGCCTAGGCTCCCACCACGCGAAATTGACTTACACGAGCAATTAATTATTCACAATCGAGTTAACAATAACACAAACGATATTGTCAAGCGGGCACTGTTAGAGTTTGTATACTAGAAATCACCTTTCGAGTGATTGAATACTGTTAAAACTCTTATTTTATTTTCCAAATGAATAAACAGATTATTTTTGTCATAATGTTGTTATGTTTTACATTTAATGGATGTTTATTACATATTTAAATGTATAAGTAACTTAACGAAGTCTAACTCTTTGTTTTAGTAGACCGGTTGTGAGCGTCGTTCACTTTAAGGTAACACGGTCAGTTCTGAACAAAGAAAAAGAAGAATTTCACAACCTAGATAGGCCTAGACTACCTATCGTGAAAGGTTGCAATGTCAGTCCGATTATTTCTAAGCCTTACTGAAATAAGATGATGTTGGTGTGGTATAGCACTGAATTGGATCTAACTTGAGACATGTCTTTATGCTATCTACTGAAAGACGAGGTCTTGTAAATTATTGTTTCTTAATCAATGTACGTTAGCATTGAGCATACGGTATTGATTATGCACTACTTTGACTTACCAAATGGTACGGGTTTTTCGCAACCTAATAAGCCTGGTATATTGGGTAGTGGTGATTAATATCTAGCGGTGCTAGGATTGCTATTATGTTGAATTGTACGCGAGGTGAGTTTCATTTGATAACATCCTCAAGAGGAGCTTGAAATAAGGTTTTATTAATCGGAACCTAGCTAGTTGGAATTTGATTACTCTATGAATAATAAATAAGAATTTCTTGTTGAGTCCACTCTTGGAATAAATAAGATATTAATTAATTAAGTCCATAGCAGACAATAATTAATTAATGGATGTTTCTATCTTAAGCGCGGGAAATAAATATCAAGTAATGGAAACCCGGAGTACTTATAATTTCGGATTTGGATGGGGAGTGCAATATTACTTCTAGTGGCTGCTGCTCGTAATATTCCAATTATAAGTTTATATTAAATTGGGTTTAATTTAATTAGTAAAAAACTAATTGGAGGAGCCCATATCCAAAACCTGCCATAGATCCCTGTCTGGGCCCAATATGTGACTTATTATAAATAGGAGAATAAATGAGACAGAAAAGAGATATTATTTTCTTCCAAAAATTTCGACCCCCTCTCTACTTAGATTAGGGGCGATTTTTCCTCTTCTTCGAGGGATTGGTTTTCTGTCTTCTTTATTTAAGTCCTAGTATACTGGTGAGATCAGCCCACCCTGATATCAGTTTACAGTCCGGGAACCAGACAGAAGATCCATGGTTTAGTACTAAAGATCTTCACGTGGAGAAGGCGTTAGCTATCTTCGATTTTTTGGAGAATCATCAAGGTAAAATAGCTAAACCGTAGAAAAACATGTTTTAGGTTTTGATTAATTTAAAGCATGATTTATTTGAGTTATGAGCATGATACATGTGATAATTGCGCGAATAAAATTTGTCTAAATAATCTGCTAAATAGATCAGGATTATTATGTAATCGATTTATGTGAACGCTTCCGCTGCCAACCCCTTCAAGCACATGGGAACGAATCAAATTTTTCGCACTATCTCTAAATAGATTACTCACCGACGAGTCCTCCGTGCATTTGGACGTGAGTACACTTTTGAAATCTTCGAGTGCCTCTAGATTATTGGCGTGTTATTCTTGGAAATAAACATGACCAAAAGCTAATACAAAGAGAAACAAATAATCACATCAATAACTCTTATTAGATCAACTCAATCTCCAACAAGAAAACATTAAATTTCATTAAAAATCTATTACCTTCTAGATAACATGCAAGTTTATCAATGTTGTTAGCGGTGTGTAGATGGGATCTTCGCTTGCCGTAACGAGGAGGATGAAAATGCATATAGCAACGGCGGTGCAGCCGACGACCAAGATGGTGATCAGACGCGCGCACTCCACTTTGAATGTGACGTCATCTGGATTCCAGGACACCACTATCACAATGAATGTCAGCATGAACACTGAAAATCCATCATCGTATCTCGCCTTATCACTGAAAGTTTATGATTATTCTGACCAATTTCCTTAAAAATATAGTATTTCCCACAACCTTTAAAAGTGGTTTAAAAATCACCAATTTTTTGAATTGTGCAAATTTACCACACTAAATTTTCCGGCATAATTTTTTGCCAACGTGGAATTCCAAAAAACCTACGTGTAATAGTCTGAGCTACATTCCATCTTGCAGGTAATATTGTTGGGAGAACTTTTTATAAATGTAAATGAGATATTTTTATAGGATGAACAAAAAAGAAAGTACCCTTATTTTTATGGACGGATGGAGTATCAGTTAGTTCAAGAAATATTGTTTCATTAACAATATAAGCACAATGTCAATATTAATTGGATACAATATCATTTTGTCACTATTATAAATCATTTTGTTAAACTGGTATAAATCATTTTGTTTCATTATGAAATATTGCATGTATTTTTCTATTTATATTAAACTGGTATAAACCAAAACATATTAAATATGTTAAAGAGCAAATGCATTTGAATAAGTAGTTAGTTTAGGTGCTAAAGTAGATGGTCTTTTTAATTTTCATTAAATTTTTCTTTACCTTTAATCAGTGGCGGAGCCAGACTTTTAACGATGGAGGCCCCAAACAATTACTCCCTCCGTCCACAAAAAATAGGCACATTTATGGACCAGAGTTTTAATGAGAAAATGGTAAAGTAAGAGAAATAATGTATAAAAATGTGGATAGAGTAAGAGAGATAAGAGAAAAAGAGGTAAAGTATGAGAGGAAAATTTTCCATTTTTATAAATGGTACTATATTTTGTGGACATTCCACAACGTCAAAATGGAACTTTTTTCTTGAATGGAGGGAGCATTTAAATTTATTGAGTATGTTCAATATTCGGAAACCACTCGAACATAAGCTATAGAAAAATTTGTGCGTGAGAAATAGATAATAAAAAAAATATGAATATATTTTTTAGGGCATTGCATTGATATTAATTTTAATAATATTATAGTGCAACATTATATATTTACATGTTTATAGAATTATGTTTATTCTTAGAGGAAATATCATTTTTTATGAATATAAATTTAAATTATTTATGCAAAATTACTAGAGAGAAAATCAAAAAATACTATAAATGAATATGATAAAATCATTACTACCGTAAACAATTATCTACTTTTTTTTAGAAAATCTCAAAAAACACATACTTCAGTTAAGAGAATGAAGGCAACAACAGGATTCGAATTTGGTACCACGCAAATGAAAGGCTGGAACTCACGCCAACTGAGCTAACAACTGATATTATTTATTTGGCATACATATAATATATATAATAAATGTTCAAACGGCTGGGGGCCCTTGGGCCCCCCGGCCCCACCGTAGCTCCGCCACTACCTTTAATACTCTGTCTTGTACAGTATTGAATTATGTACTTAACTCTATTTTCATTAAGTAATGTTTTAGACTTTAGGGAAATTAAAAGCTCTTTTTAATCTTATTATAAGTAGGACAATGTGAAAAGTTTTGCGAGGTAAGTGGGACAACCGGATAAGTGTAGGCCCTACTTGGTAGGATGGAATGGAATGAGGAGAGAATGAAATGAAGATGGGAATGGAATGACAATTCCATTCCATTCTTGTGCTTGGTAAGCACAAGGAATGCAAAAGGAATGGAATTGTTATTCCTTGACTGATTTCATTCCTATGTTTGATATCTACAAATTAATATAGAAATTGAATAGAATGAAATATGAATAATTAATATGTTGATTCTAATAGAAAAAAACACTACACACATTTCACACACAACACGCACTCCACACACTACACATATTTCACACACTTTACACACTACACATACTACACACATTTCACACACTACACACACTACATACATTTCAAACACTACACACAGTTCACAAACTACAAACACTACTCACATTTAACACATTTCAAGCATCCAATTTTTGAATTTGTGTACTGTGTGTAATGTGTGAAATGTGTGTAGTGTGTGTTTTGTGTGAAATGTGTGAAGTGTGTGATAATGTGTGTATTGCGTGAAGTGTGTGTAGTGTGTGAAATGTGTGAAGTGTGTGAAATGTGTGTAGTGTGTGCAGTGTGTGAACTTTGTGTAGTGTGTGAAGTGCGTGTGGTGTGTGAAATGTGTGTAGTGCGTGTAGTGTGTGAAATGCGTGAAATGCGTGAAGTGCGTGTAGTGTGTGAAATGTGCGTAGTGTGTGAAGTGTGTGAAATGTGCGTAGTGTGTGAAGTGTGTGAAAATGTGTGTAGTGTGTAAAGTGTGCGAAATGTGTGAAGTGTGTGTAGTGTGTGAAATGTGTGAAATGTGTGTGTGGATTTTTCAATTATTAAAAAAAATTTAATTTTAATTTTATTGTAAAATTGTGATGATATTAAATTTAAATGTAATATAAAATAATATTTATATAATTTTGTTAAATTTTAAAATAAGAAGAAAGGAAAATGGAATGGTCATTCCTTAGTTAAGTGGATGGAACGAGTATTCACATGTGAAATGGAATGGCCATTACAAAAGGAATGGTGATTCCTAACAAAAATATTTACCAAGTAAAGAAATAGAATAGAGGTAGGAATGTCATTTCATTCCTCCATTTCATTCCAATCGTACTAAGAAGGCGGACTAAGTGTTTAGAATGATCCTAATTATATTTTGGACTATAAATAGATGATATTCGGTAGCTATAAATTCACTCTGTATTATTTTCGATGGCTTGCTTCACTCAATTTCCAGTGAAACTTTGTCTACGGTTTTAGAATACATTAGTATGAGTTTGGAATCCACTGAGTTCAATAAGAATTAGTTTGGAATTCGATTAATTTTGAACGATTAGTTGATTTCATATAAATTGGTGTTTAGTGTGAATCAATTCTAATTTGAATTTTTCTTTCACACACTTTAGCATATTAGTCTATTTCTTGAGCATGATTTTTTTTTTGTCTAGAAGAGCAATAAATCTGGAAAATTGAAGGTTTAATTTTATACTAATATGTATTGAATGAGGCCCTGTTAGCTTAATTTATAATCATGTTTAATTTATTTAGTAGGCCCACGTAACCGAACTAATTTTAGGCACAAATTTTAATAATTTTGTATATTTTCAGTTCTTTAATTCAGTTTTAGTGTATTATTCTTTATTAGTACGTTTTAATTTAGTTGTAATCTAAGGATTTTAGTGATATTTTAAAAAAATAATGACCACAAATGATATTAGTACAATGTCAAAGGATTAATTCTCTATATACTCATATATCAGTAGTACTCCCTCCGTCCCAGATAATCCGTACCAATTTTTCATTTCGGTCTGTCCCACATAATTTGTCCCACTTCACTTTTATCATTTTTGGTAGTGGACCTCATATTCCACTAACTCATTCTTACTCACATTTTATTATAAAATTAATATATAAAGGTAGGACCCACATTCCACTAACTTTTTCAACCCACTTTTCATTACAATTCTTAAAACCCGTGCCCGGTCAAAGTGACCCGAATTATCCGGGACGGAGGGAGTATTAATTAATCAAATTATTCTACAATTTACTAAAAATTTGCACTACATTGAAATAAAATTATAAGCTTGCTATGAAAGCCAAAATACTACTTGTAGTATAAATATTGGATAGAGTTACAAGCTTGGTATGAAAGCCAACTAATCAGAAAATTTAAATTACATGCCGTTTTTGATGTAACGCTCCACATTCCCTGCTACCAATCCATCGTCAATTTGGCGGGAAAATCTCCAAATATCCCAATTTGACAGGGAAATTCCATATTCTCACACTAATAAAACCTCCCTTTTTTGTATCTACTCACCAATTGTTAGTGAAAAAGCGGATTTGCGAAACGATGTATATGGTGAAGAGGAACGGGAGGCAGGAGGCTGTGCGCTTCGACAAGATCACTACGAGCCTGAAGAAGCTTAGCTATGGCCTCAACTGTGATCCGGTTTTGGTGTCGCAGAAAGTGTGCGCGGGGGTGTACAAGGGCATCACCACTAGTCAGCTTGCCGAGTTAGCTGCGGAGACGGCTGCTGCTCTCACCACGAATCACCCTGATTATGCTTCTGTATGTTCTATTGCTAATTTGATCATAACGGTTTCCGTTCGTTGTGATCTGTTTTTTGAGTTCCGCTTCGCTGATCTTAAGTAACTGCTGTTTATATTGGATTGATGTTTCATTAGTCATTTCTGCTGATTGCTAATTCGATCGTAACGATTTCCGTTCGTTGTGATTTGTTTTTTGATTTCCGCCTCGCTGATCTCACTTAACTGCTGTTTATGTTGGATTGATGTTTCATTAGTCATTTCTGGAGCTGCTGATTGCTAATTTGATTGTAACGATTTCCGGTCTTTGTGATTTGCTTTTTTGATTTACGCTTTGCTGATCTTACTTAATTAATTGTTGTTTATGTTGGATTGATGTTTCATTAGTCATTTCTGGAGCTGCTGGTTGTTTCAATGCATACCTGATTAAGTAGTTCATGTTTAATTTACACATGCTGATATTTTATGGATGTTTTGTTTGATCTAGCACCTTCATTTGGAAAATATTGAATTGTTTATACCAATTTTTGTTTGTATATTCTGCACATTATTTTAATCTGAATTTACTTGCTCTGGTGTCTACAATTGTATCTTGTGTTTGCATGCTTGGATATGGAATTTTCATATTCTGAGAGATTGATTAACTAAATGAGTATTTGTGCATGCTTGGGTATGTGAATAATCATTTCGAAGACAAATACATTCATCTCTATGTACATTTGAAGGAATGTGATTTATATTGTACATCTGGTCAAGTACTTTTTTAATCTTGGAAATAATATGAATTGTTGTGCAATATGCAGTTGGCTGCAAGAGTTGCGGTTACAAATCTTCACAAGAACACTAATACGTCATTTTCTGAGACGTAGGTTAACTCTGCTGCTATAGTTGAATTATTAACAAATCTATTGGGTTGGTAACACTATGCATAACTGTTGCAGTGTTCAAGACATGTACAATCACGTCAATGAGAGGTCTGGGCTAGAGTCCCCTTTGATCGCTGATGATGTGTATGAGATTATAATGAAGGTATCTGTTCTTCCAGCATTTGCATTTTAAGTTATGTTATTTTTTTTTTGTATACATTATTGGTATGAACAGGATATAATTAAAAGATGCAGCAAAAAGTAACTTCCACTTAATTGATCAGTAGAAGACATTTTCCTTTGCAATTTTGCTAGTGTCTTTCTATTTTGTCATTACTTTCATTGTTTTTTCTGGGTTTGTTTGGAGTTTGTGCAAATGACATGGGTCATAAAGTTTGGAGGGTTAAATATATACTACTCCGTATAAGATTATTAAATAATACCTATGCTATTTCTCAATCTTGAAGTACTGACTTATTTTGCAATTTCTTTATTGTATTAACTATCATATTCCTTTTGCAGAACTCTGTTTGTCTTGACAGTGAGATCATATATGACAGAGACTTCGACTATGATTACTTTGGTTTTAAGACGCTTGAAAGGTCTTATCTGTTAAAGAACGAAGGCAAGGTTGTCGAAAGGCCACAGCACATGTTAATGAGGGTTGCTGTTGGCATCCATAAGGATGATATAGATTCTGTTATAAAAACATATCATCTTCTGTCCCAGCGATGGTTCACTCATGCCACTCCCACACTTTTTAATGCTGGAACACCAAGACCACAAGTACGATAGCTGAGATAACTGCCCAGTGATTTATCATTTTATATTACTATGAACGCTAACACTTTTCATGAAAGGAGTTTAGCTGTTACTTGGAAATTTCTTTATGTTTTCTCTACTAAATGTTCAATTTTATGTATTGCTTACAGTTAAGCAGCTGTTTCTTGATATGCATGAAAGATGACAGTATCGAGGGTATATATGATACCCTCAAGGAATGTGCTGTCATTAGCAAATCAGCTGGAGGAATTGGTGTGTCTGTCCATATTATCCGTGCTACCGGAAGTTATATACGTGGAACAAATGGAACATCCAATGGCATTGTCCCAATGCTTCGAGTTTTCAATGACACTGCCAGATGTGTGGATCAGGGTGGTGGCAGGAGGAAAGGTATACACATTTCTTCTTATGTTGTAATTGTGTAGTTTGCATTTTTATTGCATTTTGATGTTCGTCTTTCTGTGAATGATGTGGATAGGTTCTTTTGCTGTATATTTGGAGCCATGACACTCTGACATCTTTGAGTTTCTTGATTTGAGGAAAAACCATGGGAAGGTACTAGTTTGGTGCTGTTATGAAATTACATTTTATTTTTCTTTATTATTTATATGGCTGAAGTTAAGATTTGTAGATATTTTAGTTCTCTAGTTACTGCCCTATATTATATCAACTCTTCTTTATTTATTTTTTTCAGGAGGAGCATCGGGCAAGAGATTTGTTCTATGGTCTTTGGGTACCTGATCTCTTTATGCAAAGAGTTGAATCTGAAGGCCAGTGGTCATTGTTTTGTCCGAATGAGTCTCCTGGATTAGCTGATTGCTGGGGTGAAGAATTTGAAGCTTTGTACACTAAATATGAGAGAGAGGTAAACAAGACTTATATGAGATTAACATTTTTTTTGGCTTTGAATGAATGATTATTTCCGAAGTATTGTTTGTTTTGGACTCAGGGAAAGGCCAAGAAAGTTGTCCAGGCACGGAGTTTATGGTTTGAAATCTTGAAATCTCAGATTGAAACTGGAACTCCTTTTATGCTTTATAAAGTAGTGAATTGACAAGTCTCATTATTCAGATTTTACTTATGTGCTTTACTTGAACATCAATTCATCTGAATCTTCACCTTTTATTTGCAGGACACTTGTAATAGAAAGAGCAACCAGCAGAATCTGGGTACCATAAAATCATCTAACTTGTGTACTGAGATTATCGAGTATACGAGTCCCACTGAAACTGCTGTATGCAATCTTGCATCAATTGCTCTACCACGATATGTTAGAGAGAAGGTTTCTTTGGTTTAATATGAATTTATGTTTCACATGTAGTATGCCTACTTGGATATTTCTTAATTAGTTTCTCTATTTTCTTAAGGGTGTGCCTTTGGAGTCCCAACCAACAAAGCTTGTTGGCAGCATAGGATCTAAAAACCGATATTTTGACTTCGACAAACTGGCTGAGGTGTGTTAATTTTAGTTGCTGGTTAATCAGTTCAGCTTTGCTGATGTTCACGTAACTGTGGTGTTCTTTTAAATCTTTACCTGCTGCTTTATTTCTGCAGATTACTGAGCTTGTTACGACAAACCTTAACAAGATAATTGATGTGAATTATTATCCAGTTGAAACTGCTAAAAGGTCCAACATGCGTCACAGGCCAATAGGAATTGGTGTACAAGGTCTTGCTGATGCCTTCATCTTGCTTGGCATGGCATTTGAATCTCCAGAGGTATAAAGCTGATATTCTCTTTGACATGCTTTGCTGGAACTTCGCTAAGTTAGTCACTTCGATTACTGAGTGCAGGCTCAGCAGTTGAACAAGGATATATTTGAAACCATATACTATCATGCATTAAAGGCATCTTGTGAACTCGCTCAGAGAGAAGGCCCATACGAAACATATAGTGGCAGTCCTGTTAGCAAGGTATATTAGTAGTATTATTTTTGTGGCATGCTGATGCAGCCATGTATATGAACTTTTTATGAAGTCTCAATTACTGGTATCTCATGGTGCTCTGGAACAACTGATGACATCTTGCGCATATTTTGGGCATCCTTGTTCCTTGTTGCTGGTCATATGTGGGCGTCATTGTTTAGACCTGGCTGTATCTTTCAGGGAATCATCCAGCCAGATATGTGGGGAGTGAAGCCGTCTGATAGATGGGATTGGGGTGCTCTTCGGGCTAAGATTGCAGAACATGGGATTCGGAACTCACTTCTCGTAGCACCCATGCCAACTGCTTCAACAAGCCAGATTCTTGGGAACAATGAGTGCTTTGAACCATACACATCTAACATTTACAGCCGTAGAGTTCTAAGGTTTGGCTCATCAACACATTTTATTCAGCTTCCCTCATCTGCATTTTGTTCCATGATACTGATATTACCTCTCGACGGTTTTTTCAGTGGCGAGTTTGTTGTTGTGAATAAGCATCTTCTCCATGATTTGACTGAGATGGGGCTTTGGTCTCCTAATGTCAAGAACAGGATTATTCACGAGGACGGCTCTGTTCAAAACATCCCCGAGGTTCCTGAAGATCTTAAACGGATTTACAAGTATGCATTACACACAATTCAGAGATAGAAACCATTCCTTTGTTTTTATTTGTCACACTCTAATTTGTTTTGCATCTTCTCAGAACAGTATGGGAGATCAAACAACGGATATTGGTTGATATGGCTGTCGACCGTGGATGCTTCATAGACCAGAGTCAGAGCCTAAACATCCATATGGACCAACTTAGTTTCGAAAAGCTTACTTCTCTCCACTTCCATACCTGGACTAGGGTAAGCTAAATGGAAATAATACTACCCTGTCTAGCATATGTTTATTGTTGTGACTTTATTTTATCCTTTTTCGTGAAGGGTTTGAAGACGGGCTTGTACTATCTAAGAACGCATGCAGCAGCCGATGCCATCAAATTCACCGTTGACACTACCATGATAAAGGTAGGTGCTCTCCTCTCTACACAAGGAATGATTCCATCAAACCCCATTTCACTTCCCAATCGTTGCGCAGGATGATAAGGCTAAGGCAGCAGCAGCTGATGACGACAATTCTAAGATGGCGCAGATTGTATGCTCTTTAGCCAACCGCGATGAATGCCTGGCTTGTGGAAGTTGATAGCTTACATAACATAAGTGGGATTGTATTCCGTAGTTTCTTGTGATGCTTTGAACGGTTTGTGTTGTGTTCTCCATATTGCTGGGGATACCGATATCATGTATGTTCAAGGTTCCAGATTTCACTGAAAGGTTACATTCTCATCATATTTCTTGTAGTTCTAGTCACTTCCTAACTATTAATAGGCGCAGCGGCGGATCCAGGTGGGGTCGAGCGGGGTCAGCCGACCCCACCGCCGGCCAACTAAGACAGGGGGAGCTCCATGAGTTCCGGTCTTTGAAGTTGCCGCTGACCCCACGGTGTGCCGGAGCGGGAATGAGAGCAGTCACGAATCTTTGTGTCATGTGTGTGTTAGACAAAAAATTTATAGACAGAGAGGAGTAATTTGAATATTTGAGAAGAGGAATTGAAAAAATTGAGTTGCAGAGATTGAGAAGGGGGAAGAAGACGATGAAAAGTACAATACTCATCGTGGGACCCAGCTTTTTGTTTGTTACGAATATAGGACTTTTATCTCTTCTGTTAAATGCATATTATAATATTCAAAATTACCAAAATAGTTTTACTAATATTTATAATTCACTCAAATTAACTTTTTTATATGTAACGAATTAACTGAGATGGCCTCTAGAATCAAATTAATACCTAGAAATTTAATTACTACTATTTTTTCATATAATGGATTGATAATTATTTATACGTATCTATCTTATTTATTAAAATGAATAAAAACACATGATTTCATAATATTAAAAGGTCGTGTTTGATAATTCTATAAAATTTTAATTAGTTATAAAAGACAACATATTATTTTTGTCTAATTTAAACAAATCTCAAATATCAATTTTAAATGTCGATAGATTTGTCCGTCTTACTACTCTTTATTCAGAAGATTTCTTATCGAGTTTATAATTTTGTATTAACAATGAAGTAGAAAAAGGATGCAATGTTATTTAAGGCGAGTTGCTATTTCTAATCCATGTATCAAGACAAAGTATTAGGCATGAAAGAAAAGTTTAGACACTGATAATATTTGCGGATCTGATTAATTTAGTAAGATTTATGAAGACGACAATAAAGGAGAAAGCAACGAAAAAGGATGTCATCAGAGTTGAGAAATATTAAAAATATTTTTTACTACATCCGACCCCACGAATTTCATTTTCTGGATCCGCCATTGAATCCACCAAATTATCATCTGCTTTTGTAGAGTGCTACTACAAACTAATTTCACTCTTGCATGTCCGAATCATGTTTTTACCAATTTAAAACATAAAATCTAGTAGGAATAAAATATGAATTTCATTTTTATAAAATAGGGCAGCACTATTCATCAATCTCTTCGTTTGTGGATGTTGATTTTGCTACCGGTTCATTTAAAATGATTCCTATTTTCAGTTTTAAAATAACTATGATGAGTAATTGGACTCCTAGCTTTTTTTTGAATTTTTGACATAAATAAAATGCAGATTTTAGCAAAGTGGACTATATTAATCCATCAGCCAAGCAGTTTCTTAACGTTAAAGGGTTTTTGAAATAAAAAATAAGTCTGAATATATTTTATTAAAAACGTTGAAATTGAAGGCAAAAAATTTAATTAAATCCATTAATTCTCGAGAGCTGTGTTCTTGTAATTAGCGTGGTCTTGAGCGCACCCAATCCCGACTCCCTATAACATTGGCGTGGAGCGCATTGACCAAGGTTGTTTCATGTTAATCATTATAATTAAAATTGAAAAAATTGTCAATTTTTGTTTAGTCTAGTAGTAGTACAAGTAGTATATTAAATCAGTATAAAAGTAATGGATTTTGAATTTATTTACGTAGAATATTTTTTAGAAAAATCATACTCCACCTACATGAAAATCCTAATTATACTACTCTAATTCGAATTAAATACGATTTGAAATACTATGATATTGGATAAATTCAAATGTTTAAATGATAATTTCTCTCGAATTTCTACGCAACAGACATTTTAATGATCTACTAATAAACAACGTAGAAAAGGTACTTAGATTATCTTCGATGATATACTAAAACTTACAATTTTAGATGTAATTAGTTTCAATAGTACTTAAAAATCAATTTTATTTTTGATTTTTAAGAAAAAAATCTATTTTTAAGTTTACATTAAAATCATATTTGACGTGATATTTACACTGGAGGCTCAGATTGATTTTTGACATAAAAAACGGCGAAGCGCACCTGATCTGTGGCGGACGGAGCAGGAGAGAGGCCGGGGAGACTGGGGCCCGGAGCTCCGGTCGGCGGCGACGGAGGGCTCGACAGCAGCAGCGATGGAGCCAGAGATGTCGGCTTCGACGAGCCGCAACTGGTACCGAAGCCGGCGGGGAAGCAAGCGGAGCCGGCGGCGGCGGTGATGAGATTGACAATAGAATTGATTCTTCTCTTAATGTTGTATACAAAGAAGTCTTTCAAAATGTATGAATTACTTATGTTTAGAGAGATGTTTTTAACGTTTTTGTTAAGATGATGTTTGAATTCTCTGTGTTGTTCGAATTTATAAGTACTCCCTTCGTCCCGCTTTAGGAGTCCCGGTTGAGATAAATTAATAAAAAATACCTACAAAGTGTTAAAAGTGGATCCCAACATCCACTACAACTAATAAAAAAGTGTTAAAAATGGGTCCCAACATCCACTATAACATTTATTTATTGGACACTCAATTAAAAGTGGGTCTCAACATCCACTACAATATTTATTTATTACACACTCAAAACACTTTTTTCTTAAAACATGTGCCCGACTCAACCGGGACTCCTAAAGCGGGATGGAGGGAGTATTTAATTTACTTTAGTGTTTAGTAATTATCAGTCTTTTGTTCGTATATCTTATTCTATTTCTATTTCTTTCCATTATATCTTTTCATTATAGGAGATCGATAGATTAATAGATGTAGTAGCAAAAGTATGATTTCGAAATGTTAATAATCATATTTATACAATATTTCAATAGTTTTTATTAATGAATATCAAAAAATTCAACAATATTTTATTTTTAGAAAAACATACTATATTTTATTTTTTCTGAAAATAATTTGGCACGTGCATAGCACGGGTGGTAAAACTAGTTTTTAAAAAAAGGGTTACTCACTAAATTTTTCACAGATTTCGTAATTTAATGGTGTGACTCCATTTTATAAAGAGAATAAAATAGTTTTATTTTTATTTCAATATTAAAAAAAAGTTACTTACATAAGTTTTTGCCAATAATCCCATAAAATCCGTCGGGATATATCGATGGACTATTGAGTGATAAAGTTACCATGTGACATCGTTTTTTATTTTTATAATAATTATGTGTTTTTTTTTTGGATTTTAATTATGTGTTTTTTTTATTTTTTTAGAATTTTAATTATGTATATTTTTTTATTTTTTTTAGGATTTTAAATTGTAATTCTTTTTAGTGCGTTTTGATTAATTGAATTTGTTGGAAAAAATAAAAAATGAAATTGAATGAATAGTTAAAGGATGAGATGGTTAAGATGGAGGGATGCTAGTGTTGTCTCTTGGTTATGAAATAAGTGAAAAGTACAATGAAGTTCATGAATAGTGAAGGTATGAGACGGTTAAGAGGCGGATAAGAGATAGAGATAGAGATAGAGATGGCCTAATGACACTTTTATATGAAATTTTAATCCAACTAATATGATAACGATGATATCATAGTCACTAAATTTTATTATTGTTGCTGGGACTATAAGTTTAGTAAATGTAGGATCATCAATCGATACATTATTCGTTTGCAAATTCAAATAATGTTCTTCCTAATAAGTAAACTTAATAATGTAATTAATGAATTTTTTTTAATGTTTTTCTGATGTCATCCTGATTCGTTTTATAAAATTATGCATATCAAATTTTCAATTACATGCCAATAAATAGATAAAAGTACAATAATATATGAACATGGGCTACAATTTTTGCACACGACAGAAGGCCCAATATAAGTACAGCCCAAAATGTGCTGCCACACAATCTCCGCCTACAACAATGAAAGTGAATTTCTGAGAACTAATGTTATCACCCGTGCTATGTACGGGACAAAAAATTTTCAATTAACAAAAATATATTTACAGCTACATAGATTAAAATAATAAAAATAGAGGCAATAATATAAATATATATTCATGTATTAATTAAAAATAGTATTGATAAGATTATAAACAATTAAAGTAATTCTCTCGACTCATTGTAATGAAACATTTCATATTCAACTTACTATTTATTTTTTATGTTTAATTTTTGACCATAGCATAACTTGATATGCAAGGTCAAAGACTAAATACATTTTTAGTATAGAAAAAAGATAAATTTCATATTTCCCGCCATATACATGTATAAAAAGTAAATTATCACTTAAAATAAGTGATAACATTTTACCACTTAAAAATTTATAAGAAATTTAAGGATTCTTCTTCCTCTTCTAAACCTAGGTTTACTTTTTCCCGTAATTTGAAAATGCAGTTTCTTCCACTACTTATCAAATACGCCTCATTTCTCTCGCAAATAACTAATTTATTTCCGCTAAATTTAATTAATTTTGATAATCACAGTGCATATTTGATTATGTAGAAATGAATATTTTATATATATATAAAAAAAATCAATCATGCCTCCGTCAAATATTTGAAGATTCTTTTGATTAAGCTTGTTAGTATTTTAGTTTGTCGTAACCGATTATATAGATTATTTATTTTTATTTTGTATAATTTCTATTTTAAATTTAATGTAAAATAATAATTCAGTTAATGAGAGTATTTTATTATATGTTTTACATTTTTTTTATTCATCAAATTATTTTAATAGCTGAAATTATAATTTCAAAATCATGACATGTTTTCAAACACAGTAATCATATTTTTCATAAATCATATTCCATATAATCATTTCTATGCGGAATTACAAAACACAGAAATCATAATCCTAGAAATCACAATTCTAGAACTCAAAATTCTAGTAATCATTTTCCTTTAAAACTTTACTTTCCTTGCAAACAAACATACCCTTTTTAGGATGCATAGTCAAATGCCAAATGCTTATTATTAGGGAGTGCAAAATAATTATTTTACCAATTTACATCTTCGACACAAATTATCTACATTTATAAACTAACAATACGCCGTATCTAAATTGAGCATGCTTTGTTTCATTTATAATTTATGAGAACTGAATACTCGGAGATATACATTTTCAAACTATAGAAATTTAAATACATCTCATTTTTCCAGAAAGTAAATAGTAAGTATAATCCAATTTTACATGACCCATGATGTATATTAAAATCTTATATCACTATAATAGATAAAATATAGTATAATCCATTTAAGGTATACTTAGTAAATATTTTTATAGTATTTAAACTAATCAAACATAATTCATGTATTTAGCAATCTTTCATCTTTAAGAAAAATGACACATAAAATTCCATCTCCAAAAACATACCTATTATAAATTACGTTATTAAATACTTAAGTATAATTAAATTTGTAAATTGCACTGATAGAATATTAAAACATTACAAAAATATATCTATTCTTTTTATTAATAATTTGAAAAAATAAATTTAGTTGATTTCAGTTCATTCCAAATTTCCAATGTCTTTATTCCAAGTATTTTATGTTTATATTTAGTTATGGGTCTCACTCAACAAAATTCTTGAAATCAAAAGAATCAATTTATGAATTATGATTCTTAATTTTATTACGTCAATACAACAAATATAAAATGAAGTTTGTATTTAACTACATGTATAAAATTACGTATGTATTTGACGACATATCTAGAATAATAGTACTATATGAATTGTTTGATAAATCCCCATAGTAGCTAACACCATATAGTGCATACAATTACACATACACGTTTATAAAAAAAAAATATTGGTTCACATAGATAGTAGTACAAACGTAACATAACAAATTAATATTAAAAAAAACTACTAATATAAAGAATATTGATTAGGATGTTAACCCACCAGCTAACTAATAGCCTTATTTGAATTTTGGCCCATCAACTATAAATTAAATTAAGCCCAAGTCCACTCAATATGAATAGAAAACCCCTCGATCGTCTTCTTCCTCTTGAATTAGCCTTACCCTATATTCCAAGATCATGCAGATTCCATTGATGGTGTGTGTATATATATGAGTGTTTGCCCTGTAGATCTGCCCTTTTTTGGTCCCAATAGATGGTTTTCCCGCTCAAAAGTATGTCATATGGTAGTCCAAAAAACTGCTTCTTTATAGATTTAAGTCTTTTCTGACGACACTAGAGATCAACGCGGCTCTGTTTCAAAGCTTGAAATCTTTCATCCATCTCAAGAATGTGCATGCCCGTCTCTTTCGATACAACCTTCATCAGGACCGATTTATTATCAACATGCTTCTAAAATCGGCTTTTCATTTCAACCGCCCCGACTATGCCGTAACGCTATTCTGCGAGACGGAGCCCAATTTCCATTTATACCACACCATGATTCGTGGGCTTGTTTCAAGAGATCATTTTGACAACGCCATTAAATACTTTCACGTGATGTACCGCGAGGGATACTGGGCAAACAGTTTCATATTCACTTTTGTTTTGAAATGTTGCTGGAAGAATGAGGACATTAAACTTGGTATAAATGTTCATTCTTTGATTGTGAAACAGGGTTGTGAGTTTGATTCGCAGGCGAGTACTGGATTAGTAGGATTGTATTCAAAATTGGAGCGTCTGGTTGATGCACGGAAGGTGTTCGATGAAATGCCTGAGAAGAATGTTGTTTCGTGGGCTGTGGTTATGAACGGATATGTTAACGTTGGGAGGTTCAAGGAGGCTATTGACCTTTTTAGGGAGTCGCTGGAGCGGGTTTGAAGCCGGATAGCTATACACTTGTTAGAGCATTATCTGCTTGCAGTCAACTAGGAGATTTGGTGGTTGGAGAGTGGATTCATAAATATGTGGTGGATAGTGGGATGGGGCTGAATGTGTTTGTGAATACTGCGTTGGTGGATATGTTTGTCAAGTGTGGAAATATGGAGAAAGCGCGTGCCATATTTGATGGGATGTACGAGAGAGATGTTGTTACTTGGTGCACTATGGTGCAGGGTTACGCAGCCTATGGTTTTCCAATGGAGGCTTTGGAAGTATTTGGTATGATGATGAGAGAGAATTTAGGGTCGGATCACTATGTCATTGTCGGGGTCCTCTCTGCTTGCGCTAGGCTCGGGGCTTTGGAGCTCGGGAAACGGGCTTGCAGCATGATGGATAGGAACGTGTTTCTGTGCAATCTTGTTGTAGGGACTGCCTTGATTGACATGTATGCAAAATGTGGTGAAATGGCTCTAGCTAGGGAGGTTTTTGAAGGAATGAAAACCAAGGATCTTGTCGTTTTCAATGTCATCATTTCTGGTCTGGCTATGACTGGCCATACTAAAACGGCATTTAGTTGCTTTGGTTTGGTTCATAAATGTGGATGGAATGGTGACGGGAACACGTTTCTTGGTCTACTCTGTGGATGTGCTCATGCCGAACTTGTTGATGATGGGAATCGTTTCTTCAATGGAATGAGTGACTTATACTCTTTGGATCCTACTATTGAGCACTATGGAAGCATGGTAGATCTTCTTGCTCGTGCTGGTTTATTAAACGAAGATCATGATATGATCTTGAGTATGCTAATGAATGCCAACGCCATAGTATGGGGAACTCTGTTGGTTGGATATCAGATGCACACGAATACTCGATTGGTTGAGCATGTATTGCAGCATTTAATCAAATTGGAGCCGTGGAACTCAGGGAACTACGTCCTTTTATCAAATATTTACTCAGCTAATAAGAAATGGGATGAATCAGAGAGTATTAGATCAGTCATGCAAGAGCAAGGGATTCAGAAAGTGCGCGGCTGTAGTTGGATAGAGGTGGACAACATTGTGCACGAGTTCCTCGTGTCGTGTTCGTGTTTGTGTTTGGGATTTTCTTAACGGGTCGTGTTTGTGTTTGTTGTTATCGTGTTCGTGTCGTTATTGCGTGTCGTTATCGTGTTGACACGATAACGACCCGACACGCACGATTTTCCCTACTCCCCAAAAGCCCTCATACTAATGGAGTTGGGAAAGTCCATTTATATGCTTGCAACTCTTGTTCATTCTCCGATGTAGGAAATGGTTTGCTTTACCACAATTACTCACGTCGTCTTCAACCGTGAATGAATTTCTGAAAATTTGAGTCTTTCAATGACGACAATGGAGTCCAGCTTCTTCTATAAACCACCGTGTTTTCATGATAAAAAAAAAAGGAATGAATTACTTTTTGTAAATTTAAACCATTGTTCTCACTAATATCTTCTTCCCCCCGAGTTTATTTACTTATGAAGCCCATTTACATCCCCAATTAAAATTCAAAACCGTCGTTCTCACTTCTGTCTTCTTCCCCAAATATGCTGCATTTGCAGTATGGTTGGAGGTATTTTTAGCAGCAAAAATGAGATTTGCAATATTGTTGGAGATGCCCTAAGAGTAATCTATTTATGTAATAATCTGCTGAGGTAATCTATTTCTCCGTCTCCACCTACGGTTAATCTGGAGTGGTACGATTTCATACTGCCTTTGTTTTTGTTTGATTCGGTTGATTTCGGAATTTTCAATTGCATGTTTCTATTTTACGGTTTTAATTTTGATAACTGGATTGGTTATGCTGTTAGTGGCATCCTCTATATTTGCATTCTAGGCTTATTTGGTGTTGGATTTAAGATTATCATTCACGATGAACTGGTGATATGTTATATCTGTGCTAAAATCATTCTAAATAGATTATCGTTTAAAATATAACTTACCTCAGCATTGTTTACAGAAATATACACAGCCCAAAATCTGCTACCACACACCATCCCCGTCTACAACAGTGAAAGTGAATTTCTGAAAATTTGAGTCTTTCAGGGCGACACTGGAGATCAACGCGGCTCTGTTTCGAAGCTTGAAATCTTTCATCCAACTCAAGAATGTACACGCCCGTCTCTTTCGATTCAACCTTCATCAGGACCGATTTATTCTTAACATGCTTCTGAAATCGGCTTTTCATTTCAACCGCCCCGACTATGCCGCAGCGCTATTCAGCGGGACGTAGCCCAATTTTCATTTATACCACACCATGATTCGTGGGCTTGTTTCAAGAGATCATTTTGACGATGCCATTAAACACTTTCACGTGATATACCGCGAGGGATATTGGGCCAACAATTTCATATTCACTTTTGTTCTGAAATGTTACTTGAATGGTATGAACGTTCATTCTTTGATTGTGAAACAGGGTTGTGAGTTGATCCACAGACGAGTACTGGATTAGTTGGATTGTATTCAAAATTGGAGCGTCTGGTTGATGCGCGAAAGGTGTTCGATGAAATGCCTGAAAGAAATGTGGTTTCGTGGGCTGCGGTTATGAACGGGTATGTTAGCGTTGGGAGGTTCAAGGAGGCTATTGAGTTGTTTAGGGAGTCGCTGGAGGTGGTTTTGAAGCTGGGTAGCTATACACTTAGAGCATTATCTGCTTGTAGTCAGCTAGGAGATTTGGTGGTTGGAGAGTGGATTCATAAATATGTGGTGGATAGTGGGATGGGGCCGAATGTGTTTGTGAATACTGCATTGGTGGATATGTTTGTCAAGTGTGGAAATATGGAGAAAGCGCGTGCCATATTTGATGGGATGCATGAGAGAGATGTTGTTACTTGGGGCACTATGGTGCAGGGTTACGCAGCCTATGGTTTTCCAAAGGAGGCTTTGGATGTATTTCGTATGATGCTAAGAGAGAATATAGGGCCAGACCACTATGTCATTGTCGGGGTGCTCTCTGCTTGCGCTAGGCTTGGGGCTTTAGAGCTCGGGAAACGGGTTTGCAGCATGATGGATAGGAATGTGTTTCTGTGCAATCCTGTTGTGGGGACTGCCTTGATTGACATGTATGCCAAATGTGGTGAAATGGCTCTAGCTTTTGAGGTTTTTGAAGGAATGAAAACCAAGGATCTTGTCGTTTTCAATGCTATCATTTCTGGTTTTGCTATGACTGGCCATACTAAAACAACATTTAGTTGTTTTGGTTTGGTTCAGAAATGTGGATGGAATGGTGACGGGAACACGTTTCTCGGTCTACTGTGTGGATGTTCTCATGCTGGACTTGTTGATGATGGGTATCGTTTCTTCAATGGTATGAGTGACTTATATTATTTGGATCCTACAATTGAGCATTATGGAAGCATGGTTGATCTTCTTTCTCGAGCTGGTTTATTAAACGAAGCTCATGATATGATCTCAAGTATGCCAATGAATGCCAATGCCATAGTTTGGGGAGCTCTGTTGGCTGGATGTCAGATGTACAAGAATACTCGATTGGCTGAGCATGTATTGCAACATTTAATCAAATTGGAGCCGTGGAACTCGGGGAACTACGTCCTTTTATCAAATATTTACTCGGCTAATAAGAAATGGGACGAATTAGAGAGTATTAGGGCAGTTATGCAAGAGCAAGGGATTAAGAAAGTGCGCGGTTGTAGTTGGATAGAGGTGGACAGTACGAGTTCCTCGTTAGAGACACATCCCATTCTGTGTCAGATGGGATAAACTCTTTGAGCTGGCTAGGGAGCTAAGAGCAGTTGGTTTTGTGCCTAGCACAGAATGTGTGTTGTTCGATGTAAAAGAGGAGGAGAAAGAGCAGTTCTTGGGCTGTCACATGGAGAAGTTGGTTCTTGCATTTGGCCTTATTGCAACGAAACCAAATTGTGTCATCCGGATAGTTAAAAACCTCCGTGTATGTGGCGATTGCCATGCATTCATCAAGCTCGTGTCAAAGATTATAGGGAGGGAAGTTATTGTTCGTGATACTAACCGGTTCCATCATTTTGTGAACAGGTGGTGCTCGTGCAGAGATTATTGGTGAATCGTTACATCAGTCTAAACACAGTGTAAGATAAAGAGGAAGCTTGTGTACCGAAGTTTGGTGGATTGATGAAGAGCAGAGGGTCTTAGCTATATACTACTCCATATGCGATGATTTAGGCATGGCAAGGTCTTGAGATGTGAAACACCAATAATGTAGCCACAGAAGCTATTTGATTGAGGAGTACTGATCTAGCCAGGACCAGGTCATTTCGTTTCTACTGCTGACTCGATTTATTTTCAAACACAAGAATTACCCGCAAGTGTACGGGGCTAGTGTAGTAATAAACAAGTACGAGTATCGTATCCACGAAGACAAATTGTGTAACTCAAGTACCACGAACCGATTTTGACTACTATCTAGAAAATCCGGAAAGGTTGGTTTTGATTTTTGAAAAATGATAAAAACATAAACAAGATAAAAGCACACAACCCAAAAACAAGTTTCAAATAAGAGAACGAGGTAGAGCTTTGGATCCAACTACAATGAACACGATGTGAACAACTCAACAACTTCGATTACCCATTTGAAGTCTCTAGGATTACTAGGAAAGCCGCTAGTCTAGACTAAGCCCTCTCTCGAGTGCACTTAACCAGTTGATTAACCATTAATATTGAAGTCTCCTTCTAATATGTCACAATTAACTCCTAAAAACAAAAGGCTCAAGTCCTCACTCTAGAATTCCTTCTCTTGAATGAAAATTATCTAGGTGTTGTTCATTCTTTTATTAATCCTAATTAGGTATCTCTCGATTACTCAAACTAGGTCAACAAACCCAATTGGTAGCTAAGCAATTGAATTGAAAAAGCACAAGAATGAAACAAAGAAATCACAAGAGCAAAGGTAATCAAAAGTCCATGAATTAATCAAAAGCATCCATTGTAGTCTTCACCAAAACTCTACAAATGATTTAGCTACTCATATTCGAAGCAAATTCACAAGAGAAATCCATAGAAATTGAATTGAACATAGTAAAACTAATAGAGATACTCCCAAGGATGAATTGAATGGGCAAATCGTCTTCGTCTTCAAACTTGTTGATGAATCGGACTTCTTGTCGCTTCAATCTACTCTCCCAAGGTGGAAACTGCTTCTGGGCGTGTGAAAAGTGTGCTGGAGTCGAACCCTAGGTCCTATTTATACCCGGGGCGAAAAATAGAAGTCAAACTGCAGTCGAGCAAATCGCCCGGCCGGGCGATTTCTAAGCAACAAAACGCCCGACCGGGCGTTCTTCTTGAATCGCTAAGTAGCGCAAAACGCCCGGGGACAGAGGATTCGCCCGGTCTGAGAGGCAAAACGCCCGGCCCGGGCGTTTTCAGAGGGAAAAACGCCCGGGGACAGAGGATTCGCCCGGCCTGGGTGGCAAAACGCCCGGTTAGTTCTGTGAAAACGCCCGGTTAGTTCTTTTGGCTGCCATTTCGTCCGTTTCCACCTGTTTTGACTACAAAAACTCGACAAACTTATCAGAGCACTCTAACTAAGGAATCATGGATGAAAACTCAAGTAATATGCTACAATATACTCAATTAAGCACTGTAAACTATCCAAAACACTTGCTAAACTACGAGTTTATCAACTGCTTTATGGTTTTCATTGTAGTTGTGAATATTTAGTTTCGACTTTTGTCTACTATTCAAATGTTTGTGTTTTCGGTCAAAGTCAAAGTACTCTATTTTGTGCCTGAATTTTCTTTAGGTATGACATAATTTGTAAGCAAGTAGTAAGAAACTGCTCAAATTGTGTTTTGTAAAATGAACAGATTTTGGAAGGCATCAAAATACTAAAGTAGATATCAGTAAGACTGAAGAGTTGAGTCCAATGCAAAGGTGAGGAATACTGTGTTGCATTTTTCATCTTATGCTTGATTTCTCTTCTTTTTTTAGATTATGATTATTGGCTCCTAAATCTTTTTCTTTTCCCTTTTTGTGTTTTATGCAGCGATCAGTTCAAATACAACAAATACAATAGTTCAAGGTAATAGTGAACAAACTGTTTGACTATGTGTTCTGCAATTACATTTCTCCTTCTGTGTGATAGTATAATTTTTTTAAGGTGTAACTGCTTTTAAAGTCACCAACTTTTCATGAATTCCAGTTTTTCCCACGAACTTTAAAAAGTTCGTGTAATGTCACGAACTTTATTGTCGGTTGTCATTTTCCCATGTCAGGTTTTTTTGTCTAATTCAAACTGTTTGTTTCCTATTAAGACAATGTCCAAATTCTTTTATCTTACTATCGTTGTCTTCGTCTTTGAACTAGCTTTGTGTGGGTACCTTGTACGCCTCAATCGGAACTCGGATGAAGAAGTTATGGTCATTTGATGAAGAAGCATATGACCTTATTGCAACGAAACCAAATTGTGTTATCCGGATAGTTAAAACCTCCGTGTATGTGGCGATTGCCATGCATTCATCAAGCTCGTGTCGAAGATTGCAGGGAGGGAAATTATTGTTCGTGATACTAACCGTTTCCATCATTTTGTCAATGGGTGGTGCTCGTGCAGAGATTATTGGTGACTCGTATCAACTAGCATTATATCAGTCAAAGCACCATGTTAGCAAAAGAGGAAACATGGGTATTGAAGTTGGGATTGATGAAAAGCAAAGGGTCTTCCATATCTCTATTATGTGATGTTATAGGCATGGCAAGTACTTAGAGATCTGAACCAAAAATTCAGCCTCAGACACAGACAGTCACCACGACGTCCACGACCAGGTTATTTCATTTCTTTTGCTTTATGGTTTTGTTCTTAGTTAATTGTGAACCTTTAGTTTTTTCCATGATTTTAAATGCTTGTGTTTGGTCCTGAATTCTTGTGGGATTATTATAAGCAAGTAGGTAGTATTTTTCTTCCAAGGAAGAAAACAATTTTCTTACTTGTGCTCAAATTGTCTTGACTCTTATGTAAAATTAACAGATTTTGGAAGGCATCATTCAAAGTAGATAGCAGCCAGACATGAGTTGAGTCCAATTCAAAGGTGAGGAAAACTGTGTTGTATTTTCGTCTTATGCTTTTGTTATTTGACACACTAGTCTAGTAGTATGGTGGTATTTGGTTTAAAAATGTTCTCCACATCTGAAGAAAATCAAATTGAAGTTGCAAATACTAAACCTATATATTCTAGTTGTGATTCAAGGCTTGTGAAAGAGCCATCTTGGAAAAAAGTTTGAATTTCAAAACTAAGTAGAGCGCGCCTGGCTTTGGCACTTTGTGCTCGACTTTGGTACTCGGGTGCTTGATTTCTCTTCTTTTTTTAGACTCTGATTATTGGCTCGTAAATCTTTTCTTTTCCCTTTTTTGTGTTTTATGCAGTCAGCAAATGTTGATCAGTTCATATGCAGCAGTTCAAGGTAATAGTGAAAAAACTACTGTATTTGATTGTGTGTTTTGTAACAATATAATTTCTCCTTGTATTTTTTTTATCTGTACGAGTATTTTTTTTTTAAACTATAAATGTAGCCTTTATACTACTATGTTATAAGGAGGTGATTACTACTAATTAGATAGTGCAAATATTTTCTCTCTCTCGTATATTTCCTCACTTTTCCAATTCAGCATTCAAGATGCATTATTTGCTCTGATTTAATTGGGTTCAACCAAATTAAACCAAAGTCATATAAGGAGTTTATGTTTATTTGTTAATTGGAAAAACAATAATAAATGTGAAAATTAAAAGGATCAGGGATAACAAAGAAATGATAATAAAATGACTGGAGTAGTGAATACAAGAAAGAATCCAAATCAATGTATAAAATCAAAGGTACATCCAAAATCTCAACAAACAACTAAATGTAAACAAAAACCAAGGATCTTGTCGTTTTCAATGCCATCATTTCTGGTCTAGCTATGACTGGCCATACTAAAACAGCATTTAGTTGCTTTGGTTTGGTTCGGAAATGTGGATGGAATGGTGACGGGAACACGTTTCTCGGTCTACTCTGTGGATGTGTTCATGCCGGACTTGTTGATGATGGGCATCGTTTCTTCAAGGGAACGAGTGACTTATACTCTTTGTATCCTACTATTGAGCATTATGGAAGCATGGTCGATCTTCTTGCTCGTGCTGGTTTATTAAACGATGCTCATGATATGATCTTGAGTATGCCAATGAATGCCAACGCCATAGTATGGGGAGCTCTGTTGGCTGGATGTCAGATGCACAAGAATACTCAACTGGCTGAGCATGTATTGCAGCATTTAATCAAATTGGAGCCGTGGAACTCGGGGAATTATGTCCTTTTATCAAATATTTACTCGGCTAATAAGAAATGGGATGAATCAGAGAGTATTAGGGCAGTCATGCAAGAGCAAGGGATTCAGAAAGTGCGCGGCTGTAGTTGGATAGAGGTGGACAGTATTGTGCACGAGTTCCTCGTTGGAGACACATCCCATGCTATGTCAGATGGGATATATGGTAAACTCTCTGAGCTGGCTGGGCAGCTAAGAGCAGTTGGTTTTGTGCCCAGCACGGAATATGTGTTGTTCGATGTAGAAGAGGAGGAGAAGAGCAGTTCTTGGGCTGTCACAGTGAGAAGTTGGCTCTTGCATATGGCCTAATTGCTACGGAAAAAAAATTGTGTTATCCGGATAGTTAAAAACCTCCGTGTATGTGGCGATTGCCATGCATTCATCAAGCTCGTGTGGAAGACTACTGGGGGGGGAATTATTGTTTGTGATACTAACCGTTTCCATCATTTTGTCAATGGGTGGTGCTCGTGCAGAGATTATTGGTGAATCATATCAACTAGCATTATATCAGTCAAAGCACCATGTTAGCAAAAGAGGAAACATGGGTATTGAAGTTGGGATTGATGAAAAGCAAAGGGTCTTCCATATCTCTATGTGATGTTATAGGCATGGCAAGGACTCAGAGATCTGAACCAAAAGTGCAGCCTCAGGCACAGACAGTCACCACGAGGTCCACGACCAGGTTATTTCATTTCTTCTACTTTATGGTTTTGGTCTTAGTTAGTTGCGAATCTTTAGTTTTGTCTATTATTTCAAATGCTTGTGTTTGGTCCTGAATTCTTCAATAGGTGTGAGATTATTATAAGCTAGTAGGTAGTATTTTTCTTCCAAGGAAGAAAACAATTTTCTTACTTGTGCTCAAATTGTCTTATGTAAAATTAACAGATTTTGGAAGGCATCATTCAAAGTAGATATCAGCAAGACTCATGAGTTGACTCCAGTTTAAAGGTGAGGAAAACTGTGTTGCGTTTTCGTCTTATGTTTTTGTTAGTTGAGTCCAGTTCAAAGGTGATTACTACTAAATTGAAGTTGCAAATATTAAACCTGTAGATTCTGGTTGTGCTTCAAGGCTTGTGAATGAGCCATCTAGAAATAAAATTTGAATTTCAAAACTAAGTAGAGCGCTCCTAGCTTTGGCACTCTGTGCTCGACTTTGGCACTCGGGTGATTTCTCTTCCTTTTTTAGACTCTGATTATTGGCTCCTAAATCTTTTCTTTTCCCTTTTTTGTGTATTATGCAGTCAACAAACTATTGAGCAGTGCAGCAGTTCAAGGTAGCAGTGAATAAAACTGTTTGATTATGTGTTTTGCAACAAAATCATTTCTCCTTATATTTTTTTTTATCTCTATGAGTATTTTTTTAAAACTATAAGTGTAGTCTTTATACTACTATGTTATAAGGAGGTGATTAGTACTAATTAGATAGTGCAAATATTTTCTATCTCTCGTATATTTCTTCACTTTTCCAATTTAGCATTCAAGATGCATTATTTGCTCTGATTTAATTGGACTCAACCAAATTCAACCAAAGCCATATGAGGAGTTTATGTTTATTTGTTAATTGGAATCACAAAACATTAATAAATGTGAAAATTAAAAGGATAATGGATAATGAAGAAATGATAATAAAATGACTGGAGTAGTGAATACAAGAAAGAATCCAAATCAATGTATAAAATCAAAGGTACATCCAAAATCTCTACAAGCAACTAAATGTGAACAAATATATAAAATAGCATAATACATAAATGTGGGCTGAAATTCAAGCATAGGAAAAGGCCCAAGTAGAGTAATCTAAGCCCAGACCAAAAACATCAAAGCCCAGCCCAAAATAGCGCTGCCACTGACCATCTGCGCCACACCCACTGGATTTGCTCCACTCTGTCATGTCAATTTCCAATTTCATTATCAATCCACCAAATTATGTTAACATTCATTATGATTGGAAATAATTATCATCTGCTTTTGTAGAGTGCTACTACAAACATAATTTCACTCTTGCATGTCCGAACCATGTTTTTACCAATTTATAACATACAGGTCACTTTAATCGGGCACGGGTTTTAAGAATTATAATGAAAAGTGGGTTGAAAAAGTTAGTGGAATATGAGTCCTACCTTTATATATTAGTTTTATAATAAAATGTGAGTAGGAATGAGTTAGTGGAATGTGGGGTCCACTACCAAAAATGGTAAAAAATGAAGTAGGACAAATCATGTGGGACGGACTAAAATGGAAAACTGAGACAAATTATCTGGAAATGAGGAGTAAAAACTAGGCATTAAAATACATCATATTTTCAGTTTTAAAATAACTATGATGAGTAATTGGACTCCTAGCCTTTTTTTAATTTTTGTCATAAATAAAATGCAGATTTTAGCAAAGTGGACTACATTAATCCATCAGATATTTGATTAAGTGGGACTTAAGGCATTGTTTTTAACGTTAATGAGTTTTTGAAATAAAATAAGTGAAAATATTTTATTAAAAACGTTGAAATTGAAGGCAAAATCATACTACTATTAATCAAATTCATTAATTCTCGAGAGTTGTGTTCTTGTAATTAGCGTGGTCTTGAGCGCACCCAATCCCGACTCCCTATAACATTGGCGTGGTCGCGTGGAGCGCATTGACCAATGTTGTTACGTGTTAAAATTATAGAGTAATTAAAATTAAAAAATTGTCAAATTTATTTTAGTCAAGTAGTAGTACTACTAGGTATTTTACTAAATCAGTAGAAGAGTAATGAATTTTGAATTTATTTAGAACATTTTTTACAAATCATACTACTACTGACATGAATATATTCACTCCGTTCTAAATAATTCGTCTCATTTTGATCGGCCACGAATTTTAAGAAATATAATGAAAAGTGAGTTGAAAAAGTTAGTCGAATGTGAATCTTATTTTTATATATTAATTTTATAATGAAATATGATAGAAATGAGATAGTGAAATATGTGGTTCACTATAAAAAATGATAAAAAAATTAAATGGGACAAACTATATGAGATAAATTGAAATAAAAAAAATGGGATAAATTATCTGAATGGAAGGAGTAAATTCACCCGACGTGGTTGTGCCGTATAATACTTGAAAATCATTATAATACTACTCTAATTCAAGCTAAATATGATTTGAAATACTATTATATTGGATATTCAAATGTTAAGATTATAATTTCCCTCGACTCTCTACGCAACAGACATTTTAATGATTTACTAATAAACAATGTATTAGATCATATGGTATACTAAAACTTAAAATATACAGGTAATTAGTTTCTAGTTTTTAAAAATTAATCACATTTTTTGTTTTTAAGAAAAAAGATATATGTATTCATTTTTAAGTTTACACTAAAATCAAATTTTACCTGACATTTAAAAAAATATAGTTTGAGTTTAATATAAATGATCGTACATAGATTGATTTGTAACATAAAAAAAAGCGAAACGCACCTGATCTGTGGCGGACGGAGCAGGAGAGAGGCCGGGGAGACTGGGGCCCGGAGCTCCGGTCGGCGGCGACGGAGGGCTCGACAGCAGCGGCGATGGAGCCGGAGATGTCGGCTTCGACGGAGCCGCAGCCAGAACCAAAGCTGGCGGGGAAGCAAGGGGAGCCGGCGTAGCTGCCGGCGGCGGAGTGGTGGTGGCCGGAGGCGGCGTCGCGGTGGGAGGAGTGGGAGTTGGGGGAGCAGGAGTGGTCGGAGTGGGCGGAGCAGGAGAATTCGTCGGAGATTGGCCGTTGACGGCGGCGGCGGCAATGCAGATCACGGCGGCGAACAATAGCAGGTTGGAAGCCATTTTGGAGGAAAATGCGCCTGCTAATGTGCGCAGTGGTGAGTGAAGGTTAAGAACTTGAGACGAGGAGGCTAGTGAAGGAGGGTGTGTATATATATTGGAGGTGAGTGTGCGCAAGCCCATTGAATTTATTCGATGATGATGAGGAAGAAAATGATGTCGAAGGGGAAGAAGGGGAGAGAAATAATACAATGAGGGATCGTGCTTCAGCTTCACCTACACATGATCAAGAGGGTCGTGTATACATACAGCTTAGGGATGGAGAGTAAGTGGTTAGCTAATTTTATACATTTTTTATAATTTTTTGAAGTTACTAAACCTATAGTGATTTGCAGTTTGATCCCTTCGAGAGTTGTGGCAAACGTATTACACGATTGTTTTCAGAATATAGTACTCCCACATGCGTTCTATCAAAGTAAACTTACTGACGAAGACGTTAAAACATATTGGCTGGAATTTCAGGTAATTGTATAAACCATTAGCATAAAGAATGGCTGAAAAGGTTCTAACTTTTTTCTTTTCTTTTTTATTATTTTACAGAACCATGCTAACACCGAGCAATATAATCAAGACCTCGTCAAAGTTGCTTTTGGTAAAAGATGCAGGGGCAAATATGGTGATCATATAAACAAATTGAAAGATAAGAAAAAAAAACCACCTTATTTCACTGAAGCTTTATGGGAGGCTTACTCTAATGCATGGAAGGATCCTAACCATGTCAAGGTTGCCAAGAAATGCTCAGAAAACCGCAAACAAGGGTATGAAAAGGCCCCGCCCACACATGCTAATGGATCTGTTTCATTTGAAGTGACCGTGGAAAGAATGGTAAATATTGCTTTTTTCTGATTTAACTTGTTTACAATTTGTAATTATTGTTAACTTTTTGAATATTCTTTGCAGACCAAAGAGAACAATGGGATATGTCCTGGATTTATAGAAGCCTATAAAAGAACTCACACGCTAAAAGGCAAAGATTCAGAAGAAGGAGTGTTGTGTTCGCAGCGCGCCATTGAAACAATGGTAGTTTCATATTCATATTAATTTACATACTAATTATTTGTCTACAACTTAAATGAAGAAAATGGAAACTGCCTTGCATCTATGGTACATGCTTCTATGGTTGATTCTATGCAATTTTTGAAAAACCAAGGCAGTTGTGAAGGGGGTTTACCATCTGTTGAAATCGTATTTGCTCAATCAACTTTGGTATTGGTTGTGATTCTTGACATATGCGAATCTGCACATACTTGATGATTTTGCATTTTGTTGTACCATAGCATCTACTCATGACATTGTAAGAGGCTGTCCCAAAATTTATAATATATTAACTGATTTGAGAACAAGAATATGCCTTTGGAAGTATTCAGCTAGAATATTTGGACTTGTTAATAGTTGGTAAGTTTATGATGCTATAGTCTAATGCTACTGCTTGGAATATGTTGAAGTTTATATTATCACGCTAGAGATTATATTTTGAAGATCTCAGCCCCATTGGCTTTCTAGTTTCATTGGCTTTCTAGTTTCCACCCCTTATTTTTTTTTATTGTCATTTCACTCTTACTTATGGAATGAAGATATACTCGATTATATTTGGTTGTTTTAGTTTTAGTTGGCTACCATTTTCTGCAACTTAGAAGCTTTCTTTCCCAGTAAAGCAAAGGAATAAAATTAGTAGCACACTCTATCCTATTAGTACTATATATAGGTGGCCATCAACCTACACAGTAAGCTTGTTGGTTTTGCACACAAATTTAATGGCTTTGATGAACTTTTGATGGCTGCCCTTTTCTGCAAGTTTGAAGCATTTCTTCCCCATAAAAAGAGAGGATCTTCTCTCTTTCACCTTATTTCATTTTCTTGTTCCTCTACTTTGTTTGCTAATTTAGAATACTTACTACTATGTCTTTGCTTGTTTAAAGGAGAGAGTTAGTTCGAGGGCAGCTGAATTACGGGCCAACGAGATAGAAGTTCCAGATTTAGATGTCATTTACTTTGAGCTGTTTGGGAAGCTAAACAAGAGAAAACAAATTTCTGGAGCCGGACAAGCAACAAGAATCTATTTCCCTAATGCTGGCAGTTCGTCCATTGGTGGCTCAGTTGGAATTAGCGCGGAAGAGGTCCAGCGACAAATACAAGCAATGCGAGAACAAGTCACTATCGAGGTGCGCGAGGACTTGGGGAAAAAATATGATGCGTCGCTCGAGGACTTGGAGAAAAAATATGCGGCGAAAGATGCTGAGAGAGAAAGGGAAAATGCGGCGAAACATGCCGAGTTAGTGAGACAAAATGAGGAGATGCGCTCGGATTTTGAGAGAAAAAATGAGACGGTGTTACAACAAATGATGAACCTTAGTGAACAAGTTAAGCAAATGAGAAGTGAAAAATAGGTTTAGTCTCATAAATTAAAGTGCAAGACACTATTATTACTTTTATGAAACTTGCTGAGTTTTTGTTACTTTTTATTTCATTTTATTATGTTTTATTTTATAAATTATCCAGGAAATAATTTGTAAAAAAAATAATATTAGTATTTATAATAAAATACTGATTGCTAGCACAAAAGTGCTAGCAAAAATTCCAAGCTCAAACCCACAAATTTGCTAGCACAATGATGGTCCGCAAATTTTCTAGCACAATGGAGGCACTCACAACTTTTCTAGCACAATAGAGTCACTCGCAAATTTGCGAGCACAATGTAGCAAGGCCGGACTTCGCCTTATTTCTAGCACAATGGTGCTCGCAAACGAACATGTGCTCGCAAAAGTCGTCACAAGTTTGCGACTAGCGGTATATCTAGCACACGAGGTGCTCGAAAAGTGCTAGCAAAATGAGCTGTTGCTAGCACAATTGTAAGCTGTTTGCGAGCATAATGGTGCTAGCAAATGAGCGCATTTTTTTTAGTGTTTGTTTGTTGTTATTTTCCAAAAATCGTCTATTGTGGGGGTAAACCCTACCATGATCTATATATCTTAGTTGACAATTTGGATTTGGCCATCTTGCTAGAAATCAACCAAAGCTAATAATAGCTTATGGCAACCTAGTATTGATGAGAGTGATGTACTATTATGGGTTGAATAAGTATGCATGATTGGCACTATACAAATCTTGAACTTTCATTCAACAAAGTGTGCTTAGTGTTTTCGGCTATATATCAATAATTTTATTATACTTAAATACTCCAAGGAGAGAATATAGTACTACTATATATCCAATTTTAGCAATATATACATCTTAGTATTTTGTTTGGTTTTGAATACATGATGCTTTTCCTTAACAAAATCAAGAAGCCAAAGTCTTCCCAATCAACTAGCCAACTGAAAATTAAGTACTTGTATCATTGTAAGACCAAGTCAATGAAATGAACCCATTGTTTTGATTGTATTTTGGCATTGGCAGTCAAATTGCCATTTTATACATTCTTTCTTATTTTAATTTGGTGCCACTACCCCACTTGCTCATTCAATTGTTAATGTCAATATTCTAAATTCAAATACCGTCAACTAACAATTTATTAAAGATTTGTGGCTCTAAACCCTAATTAGAAAGATTTTTGTATGTAGAAAGGGCGAATTTGATTTGGTGAAAGTTTAAAATATCAAACAAGTTGCAATGTAGCATGGGGAGAAGGAAAGTCTACTTGTGATGTACCTACATCCCATGCTTGCCCAACATATAGATTAAAAATAAAGTCAAATATTTTTTTGGGGTTTTATTAAATGTCAAACAATTTGAAGGAAGATTAATGCATTTTGCGTAAAAAGCCAACGTTTTGAACTAGCTTTCATGTAAATGGGTTTGAACTTTGAACAATTTTTTAAAATCACTTTAACTTCAAAAATTCTCCACAAGCTTTGTTCCTTTTTAGGGCAATCCCTTCATTTATGGCGAATTATATTCCTCGTGGTTTTGGGTATTCAATTTTGACTTTGACAACCAAATTTTTATCCATTAAAATGATTAAATAAACTACAAAGTGTGTGTTTGATGTTACACAGGAATTATGTGGGTCCTAAATTTGCCATTTTAGCTAGTATGTGCTTGTTACTTCAAAAATTTGAACACTTATTTCAAAAGTTATAGTCCTCTATAATTTAATGAAACATATAAACTAACAAAGTTTCAAGGGGAAAAAAGTTATACTAGGAGTGCTTCTCAACTGAAAATCAATGATCTACCATAAAGGATTATACTTTTCAAATTCAAAACTATCGAATCAATCAACTACATAGGTAATACTTCCATTAATAAAAGCATTAGGTTTTGACTACAAATTATGGTTTTAAGACAATTAAGACTCTTGCTCTATCCGCCCCAATACATATGAGATATTTCTTTTGAACACAGATTTTTAAAAGTGAAAAAGAAGTAGAGAAAAAGTACTACGAAAGAGGAGAAAGTAAGAAAGAGATAAAGTGTTGCTTTTTGCACTAAAAGAAAATATCTCACTTATAGTGGGACGATATAAAAAGGAATACGTCTCACTATGAGACGGAAGGAGTATAAACAGGGGCGGATCTATTCATTCCTTAGGAGGGGCATTTGCCTCACCTCATATTTTCTCCTCTATATAAATATTGTCTATCATATAATTTATTTCTTTTAATTTTTCAGTAAATAATCCTCTTCCAAGTTTTTAAATTTTCTTTGTAGATAATTATTTGCCCCGTCCTTACAAATTTCTGGCTCCGCCCATGAGTATAAACTAAAACTCAATTTTAAGTACTAATAAATTATACTACTCCGCTAGTACTCTCGGAAGGAAGACATATATCTTTTGAATATCTATTAGTAACTTTTACTACTAGTATTTTATCCAAGCATTTATAGCTTAGAACATATTCATACTGTTGCTAAAAGTTGACAATTTTTTATAGGACACGAGATTCAGCATAAACACACCTAAAATTAATACACTTGAGTCAAAATTTATTAGATTTGGGTCATTATAAGAGTATCCATCCGGACTGAGTTTAGCTAACCAATTTAAAAATAATAATAATATTTTATTCTTTAAGAAAATTTTAAACTTTAATTTTATTCTTTAAGTTCACATAAATCAAGTTTTGATCGTGTAGTCAAATTTAATTGTGTAACATTAGGTTTTAATCGTGTAAATCAATTTCATATTTTTATCGTGGCGTGTAAATTTAAATTATATTGTGTTATTAACATATTTGTGTCGTGTGTAGATCATGTTCGGATTTAAAAATAGTAGATTAGGGTTCGTGTTTTAGTTGAAATTTTTCTTGAAGGGACAGATATGGGTTAAAGCTTTATTAGTTTGATTATTATTCAATTGACCTGATTATTACCTAATTCACATGCTTTAACAGCCCTAATATTAGGCTAATATAATTGATAAGTTAACTCACCAAAGTGTAAATGACAATATTCTCATCTCGGTTAAAACTATAAACGGAATTGCATTACTATATTGTGAAATACAATAAAATTAATATCGAAATATGTAGGAAATAAAAATATTGAAATGCAAATTATGGATCTAGAAGTGTTGTAAAGTTAGTGCTTGAGTTCAACTCACCAAGCATGTTAAAAACTGACGAGTTAGATCACTCGCAATAGAATATCAAAATACATTTATCATTTTTTTTACTCCTCTATTCAGCGGTATTTGAGTCATTTTATTTATTTTTACTCATTTTAAAAAAATAATAATTTATTCATCTCATCTTAAGTGATTGATTGTTTTTTGACATGTGTTTAGAGAAAATTATACAAAATAGTTAAAATTGAGAAAAAGTGAAATAAGTAAGAGAATAATGTAGATACGTACGACTTTCTTCTATATTATTTTCTCTCTCTTACTTTACTTTCTCTCTATTTTAACTATTTATTATCAGTTTCACAAAACAATAGCCAAAAAGAAATCAGTCACTCAAACTGAGATGGAAGGAGTAATAAATAGTTAAAGTGGAGAAAAAGAAAAGTATAGAATAGAGAATAATGTAGATAATTGTCACTTATTTTACTCTCTCCAATTTAACTATTTATTATTATTTTTTTTAAAATAAATGCAGAAAATAAAATTACACAATTATCGCATTAAGGAGGGATAAGACGTAACAATTTCATATTGAGTTTAGATCGGTAGTAAAATAACCATTCAAACAATGCGTGTATATACCAGAATTCACTCATCTAATTCAGCAATTTACAACGAAAATCTATGATGGCTATCTATTAGTAATTCATGGCTATGATTATTCGATCCTGTCTATTAACAAAAATCAATTCGTCTTAATAACTAAGCAATATTTTTTCTTTAACGAAACTTATTACTATTAGCCACTACTTGGATAGTCTTACACACTATCGTACGAAACTCAGTTGCTTACTTTTATATGTCAGGTAAATATTATATATCCTCATTAAATATTTTAATGCATTACATTGTACTTCCTGTGTACGAGAGTCACACTTTTTCTATGTTGATCCGTTCCATAATAAATTAATAATAGTTACATTTTATTTTTACAATGGTAAATAGGTACAACAATCCATTAACTCATTTCACTCACGTTTTATTATAAAATCAATATAAAAAAATAGATTTCATATTTTATTAACTTTTTCAATTCATTATTCTTTATATTTCTTAAAATTCATATCCACTTTTTCAGTCCACTATTCTTTATATTTCTTAAATTCTATATTAGTGATTTTACTTTCCATATCAAACACAATTCCATATCAAATACAAGTTAACCAATCATATAACAAAAATCGGACCAACCAAAGAACATTCTAAGATTGCTATTCCATAACTAAATCATGAAGAATGGATATAGACTATCAAATCCTACCAAACTCTGTCAAGGCAATCAAACCAGCCCTTAGTTTATAAAATTGAATTCTACTACTTAATTCTAGATAAATAATATTATAATAACTAGTTACAATTACCGCTTCCAACTTAAACAAATTCACAACTTAAATCATATAATAATAATAAGTCTTAGATGATTATTGATTAGCCTAAAATAATTAGTACTACAATAGTACTTTCCTCATTCTTAAAATAAAAAATTCTTAATTTTTTGGTCAGTTTTTTAATATAGAAACATTCAGGTTTAGCAAACGTCTTTCTATCTCTCTCTCATAACAATTAAAGCACGTAGTATTTCAAAGTATCAGTAATTAATTGCTAATTAATTACCAATTCCAAATTAAGACCAATTTTCAACCAAAGGTTAGAAGATCTTGTGATTAATATAATGTCAAGTGTAATATATTTTAAATTTAAATAATTATTAATTAAATTAAAAGGGTATTTAGTATTTCAAAGTATCAGTAATTAATTGCTAACTAATTACCAATTCCAAATTAAGACCAATTTTCAACCATTAGGTTAGAAGATCTTGTGATTAATATAATATCAAGTGTAATATATTTTAAATTTAAATAATTATTAAATGTCCAATCTCAATAAAAATGTGTTGATATTTTCTTGTCCTTGTATTGATATTCTAATGTCATATTGTTGATATTTGTAATACACAATGTTGATATAAAAAAACACCCACGAAAATTATCATATGATAACATAATGACAATATTACTCTTTTGTTGATATTTTGTCTACTATTTATTGAGATTTGTGAGCTTTAATCTCATTCATTCATTTTAAAATCCAAGGATGGAGATTTAGTCTTGATTTTGGATTAGGATGCTATAACCATTAGAATAGTACCCTTTCAAACATAATTTTAAAAATGTGGATAGTATTTTTTTTTAGAAAAAAATGAAAACGCGTTTTAGAGTAAAGTTTGACTGAAGTCAACGTTGACAAAAAAGTTGATGGGATTGAGATAATGATAATCCCAGCACCGTCATCGTGTACGACTGAAATACGTCCACGTCATCATAAGTTGCACGCTATCTTGCCACACCAAATTAATTGCCACCGCAAATCTACGAACTTTTTTCAAACATAGGATAGGTTCACTAGTTGTCAATATTATTCTTATTCTACAAAATTTAATACTTCCTCCGTATATACAGTCCATATATATGTGTAGCAATATTTTTCTCATTCTTTTTTACTTTACCATAATATAACCTCCACCTTCACAATTTAACTATTAGTTTTATAAATAAAATATGAGCAGAATAAATCGGTGGAATGTAGAGTCTACTTAATATTATGGTAAAAATAAAATATAACTCTTACTCCCTCCGTCCCACATAATTTTACCCAGTATTTCATTTTGCGCCGTCCTACATAATTTTACCCATTTCACTTTTACCATTTTTGGTAGTGGACCCCATATTCCACCAACTCATTCCTACTCACATTTTATTATAAAACGAATACTTTAAAAGTAGGACCTACATCCCACCAACTATTTCAATTCACTTTCCATTATACTTCTTAAAATCTGTGCTGAGTCAAAGTGTGTAAAATTATATGGGACGCAGGGAGTATTATAGAACTAAAATGATAAAACAAAACTCTTATTGTAGGATAGAGGAAGCAATTCACAGTATATCCTCACAATACAGGATAGAGGTAGATTATACACACGTATTTCACTAATTTGTTGACTAAATTGACGGATAAAGAAGGAATGAAGCTCTATATATTTGATATTTTTTTCTCAATCTCTTATTAAACATTTCATCAGACAACGACCTAAAACATGGAGTAATAGATTTCGCTTCGACACTCTCCACAACGTTCAACGCTAATATCTTTTGAACCAATTAAAAAAAAAATTTGCTCTCTCAAAATTCTATCTTCTTTATAAAAAAAACATGAGCAAAAATTAAAGAAATTTGAAAAAAGTCAAAATACGGACAAATTTTTTGGCTATAATATAATCCACGTAAGAAACGATCCATAATCTGTCAAATAAAATACCGACAAAGATTGCAGTGACAATGAAAACATAAACGGAACATTCGGATTATGATTGAACGAATAACTATGTGTTGATTAAATTGGAAATTTGCATATGTTGTGAATTTATAAAATAATTGCACCATTTGTTGTTGAAACATCGTTTCTCAATCCAAATATGAATAATTCATAGAATAAGTGTATTTTATAAAGTTAGAAATTACTATTTTATTCGTCCCATAAAAATTATGTACACTTTCTATTTTTGTTCGTCCCATAAAAATATATGCATTTCCATTTTTAAAAAGTTATCTAAATTTCTCATATACATCAAGTTATAGTACTAAGAACACCATTAAACTGTTTAAAATATAAAAAGTTGATGTATATTAATGAAGAATAAATTGTGATAAATGTTATAAATGGAGGAAGGAAGTACAAACTTAATTAATTTGCAAAGGAGGATTCCGGTGACATGATGCAAGTAGGCTATTTAGCTAGCTTCTAATAAAAAGATAAGATCCTAATTCAAACTGAAAACTTTATTAGAGGCATAGATTTCATGGTTGACCTTAATAAAAGTAAACCGTTAGCCTTTTGTAGATATTAGTCCAACTTCTTTTTACGCCAGTAGATTTATTTAATTAGTAGGTTAAGCAACATTATTATTAATTTAAATATATTGCCGTGCAAGTCTGAGACATAATCTACGTGGCAACATGCAAGAGTTACTTATGATAATTCAGTTTAAGAAAATATATTTATTTAAAAATAAATTGGGAATATATACATATAGGACTGTGGCTCATATAGATCATGTTCATTCTGAATAATCAGCAAGCATGCATGGGAATATTTAGAAAAATAATCACTAAATGAATATTTTGAATTTGAAACAAACAATAGTGATTCAATTTTGACTATCTATTATTTGCATGGTTGAGAAACAAACTTCGTAATTTAGTATATTAACTTTATGCCAACAACCATTAATTAATGTTTATTAGGTTTCTAATTTTGACTCCAAAAATCATATTCAATGGTATTCGCATCTTGAATGTTTGAATGGTCTTATCGGCATTGAATTAGTAAAAATGTAAAATGTCTAAACATAGCATATAAAAACATAACATATCATGTATAAGTAATAAACTTAGATGCAATAATTCCATTAAAATCATAAGAGTAATAAAAACATACATTTGTTTAGAATAAAAGGCATAATAACTAGAAAATTTATTGTGATCAACTCTAAATTACTGAAATGAAACTAGTACATAAATTCTATTCAAAATGTATATACTCCATATAAAAACATAACATATCATGTATAAGTAATAAACTTAGATGCAATAATTCCATTAAAATCATAAGAGTAATAAAAACATACATTTGTTTAGAATAAAAGGCATAATAACTAGAAAATTTATTGTGACAACTCTAAATTTCTGAAATGAAACTAGTACTACATAAATTCTATTCAAAATGTATATACTCCATATAAAAATATATTTGTCTTAACACTCCTCTCGTTCCGCATTAACATAGTCATATTTATTAGGCCATTCCAACATAATGATCGCTTTTATTTTTAATAAAAAGTAACATATTTATTAACATTTTAATTTAAATACTAAAAAGAAACACCTCTATAAAAAAAATGAAGTACAGTAACATTTTAAGAAGTCATACGCTCTATAATTCATTAATTAATCCATCCAACAACCAATTGCATTAAGAAAAAAAATTCCAATTTTAGGAGATACACATCTCCAAAAATTGAGTAAAACATTAAACATGTTTTGGACCACCATTTTTCAAAACTAATCTACTATTTAGTTAACTAATTAATCAAGTCATCCAATACAAATAGATTAGTGTAATATGAAGTCCGCTTTTTATATTAATTTTATAATGAGTTAATGGAACGTGAGATTTATTTATCATTTGTAAAAGTGAAATGTCACTCTTATTGTGTAAACGATGACTCCGACTGAGGGAGTAATTGAAATATCCCCTAACCAATCACGGTCAAATCATTGCTAAAAGTCAGACGGCGGTGGAGATGTCGGCTCCGCCCAATCGCCGCCGACAAAGTGAATTTGTTTTATTGAAACCGTGTATTGTGTAATGGGCTGAGATGAGTTCCTTTCCTATTCACAGATTCCCCTTAACTTGTTATCAAATGTGAATTCCCACCTCACCCTTGACCGGCCACCTTTTTTTTCCTCTTTTAATAATAATTTCTCTGACTTATTATCCTTATTTTAAACACATAAATAGGAGTACTCCATACCAGTATTAATACATCATCCGTCTACGAAAAATAATCTCATTCTATTTTACGTAAATTCACAAAAATTAATCATGTACTACAAATTGTAAGTTACTTTATTTTTTTTATTTTCTATTTTTCTTAAAAAAAATCTTTTTCTCTCTCCTACTTTGCACACGTTGTCTTTTCTATATTATAATTTATCAAATTTAAATTCAAACTCGTATCCTCCGTAAATATGACTATGTTTAATGCAGTAATTCATTAGCTTTGAACTATAATACTTTTCTTTTGGAATGAGCTCACGACCCAATAAATCACTTTTATATTTTGAAAAAAGTTCCAAAAATATTTTTTATTTTATTTTCTATAACCACTATTTTTAAATTTTGCAGTATTAAAAAGAAATGTTTCCTAAACCGGACTAATAGTAATTAAATTAGAAGCCAAGAATCCTTTTTCTCGCCGACTCATTGATTTGACGGCGTTAATTCAACCCCCAATCGATCTTTCTTATAAATAGTGGTCTGCGCAGTGACCTCTGTTAAATGGACTGATTATTCGTCCTCTTTTAAAAAAAAAATAAAAAAAAACAAAAATACTATAGTATTACTACTATCTCGTTACTGTTGTTGTGTTCAACGGTACATATATATACTTATACAATTATACATGATTGAGAGATTGAGGAATTTGAGAATTATTTGAAGGTGGCGAATTCAAGCAAAAGTGGGGGCGAAAATAGGGAGGATTTATTTGACGATGGAATGATTAACAATGCGTTGGATTCGCTGTTGATTTCTTCTGGCTTTAGCAGAGAGACAGAGATGTCAGCCATGGTCTCTGCTCTCTCTCACGTCGTAGCCGGCCGCGGCGGCACTGAGGTGCCGCCAGACGCCGGCGGTGCATGCAAGAGGGCACGTGACGATGCCGAGCCCTCCGAATCTCTCGCTAGATTTTGCAGAGGATACACTGATTTTCCTCTCCGAACTTCCAATTTAGGTAATTATTTGCTTCTTTACCTTACATGCCATTTTTGGATCATTCTTTATTAATGATTTAGCGGGCTATTTGAATCAGTCCACTAAAGCATTTTCTTGAGATCAATAAAACAGTACCTACTCAGTATATAATTTTGAATTGAACTATAAGTTTTCACTTTTATTTTTATAATTGTAATAATTAAATTTATTTTGAGAATTTTATTATATTGTAATTATGTTGAGAAATTTTCATCTTTTATTGAGAATTTTTTATTATAAGCTCACAAGTTCTATGAATGGCACATTAAAATGTGGTCGATTAGTTTTTAGTGCTATTAAATAAAAAGTTGCGCATTGCATTTTGGATAAAAGAAAATTTGATTGACAATGATACAAACCGAACAGGAGAAACAAGCACGAAAGCATCATCAGGCGCGGCGGCAGCAGCAGCAATCTACAGCTACACTCCGACAAATAGAAATTCACAAGAGAATGCATCGTCGTCGACGAGAAGATACAGAGGCGTGCGGCAGCGGCCGTGGGGGAAATGGGCCGCGGAGATCCGCGACCCATTCAAGGCGGCCCGGGTCTGGCTCGGCACGTTCGACTCGGCCGAGGACGCAGCCCGGGCCTACGATGAGGCCGCGCTCCACTTCCGCGGCAGCAAGGCCAAGCTCAACTTCCCCGAAAACGTCAGCCTCGTCCACGCCGAGCCACCGCCGAGGATCGCCGCCGTCTCGACAGCGGCCGACCCCATTGTTCACACCGAGAATCACCAGAATGTGAATCTTGGTGCTGGATATTTTACGCCTTTTTCGGTGGCGGAGGGAAGCCAGAGCAGCGGTGGCGGTGGCGGTGTGCCTGAATTTTCTTGGGATTCCGGCAAACGGTCTTCGTCTGGTTGAGATATTTCTTTTTGGTTTTGTTCTATAGCTAGTGAGATTGGATTTACGACAAGAATGATTTCTTCATAATACTTCTGTATTTCCAAATGTATTACGTCAACCACACAAACAGTATACTCCTTTTCTTGTAACCAAGGTGATCTATTTTTTTTCACTTTGTATCAACAAAGATGACATTTTAAAAATGAAAACTACTATCTCTATTTTATTTATTCTCTCTACACGTGATTCATAAAATGACATAGCATAAAATCTTGTGCTGCAAAGAAAATGATTATTATTCTTGGGTTGGAGGAAAAAGAAAAGTGTAAATTCAGAACCATCTCAATATGTGATTTTGTGCAATGTAATTATGTGATTAAGATTGAAATAAAATAACGCGGAAATGATGGTGTTTCTATTTTAAGAAATATTCCCTCGTATAATAGAAATATGCGTACTTTTTATATTCGTATGTCCTATAAAAATATGAGTATTTTTATTTGTGGAAAATTATTTCACTTTATTATCCTTATACATCAAGTTATTGACAACTTATACCACTAATAAATCTTATACTCCCTCCGTCCCAATAAATATGAAACATTTAGTTTCCGGCACAAGATTTTATGCAGTGGTGTTTTATGAGTTAATGAAGATAGAGTAAAGTAGAGAGAGTGATGTTTCCATTTTAGGAAACGTTTCATTTTTAGTGGGACGGCCCAAAAAAAAACGTTGCATTTCTAATGGGACAGAAGGAGTACAAGAAAACAACCCCTTCTCCCACTAGCTCTCCAGTCATCTTTTCTGTACTACTTGTCCATTTTATAATAGTGTACTAATAAATGTAGCAACTGCCAAATACTATTGTACAAGTGAATCCTTCCAACAGTTTTGAATTTTAAATGTCTTTTTCTTTAAGTTTCTTAGAAGGGAAATTTCAACTGGTGAATGGAGAATTGCATTATACGTTTGTCAAATCAAAGAGCATTACGTAAGTCGCTGACTTGAAGAACAAGGTTTGGGGAATTAGTATTCAATACTGAGTAGCCCCTATGTTCCACAATAAAATTCATATTTTACCATTTCCGTCTACAACAAGAACCTTATTTCACCTTTAACATAAATTATAAATACACTTCATATTCCACCAATTTATTACACACTCACATTTTATTGCTATAAAACTACTATATAAGTAGAACTCATATTCCCCTAACCCATTCAATCCACTTTTCTTTATCATTTCTTAAAATCCATATCCACACTAAATAAAACTCCTATAGTAAGACTGAGATGGGGTAGTAATATTTTGGAATTGCTTCACACATGGGTAAACTTTTTTTTTTTTAAAAAGGCATCATCCAAAAAAAAGAAATATGACAGTACACAAATAAAAATTAAAATCGATTAAATGAATGTTCAGCGAGCATATACGAAATGTAGATCTTAAATTTTCATAATAAAGCATCAATCATTTTTGTGAATTAAAATTAACCTGCGAGATTAAGCATACAGTTAAGTAGCCTGCTTCGATTCAGAAAACGAGAAATGAATCAAACGAACAGCAGAAGGATTAAAAGTCGAAAGCCAAATGAAAGCGATGATGTATCATCAGCCCAAAATGCTACCTTGCCACAGATTAATTTGTAACCATTTTTTCTACTATAGAGTTTCAGGGTAAGCATCTTGTTCAACTTTTCAAACTCAGTGCAGCTTTGTGGACCATTGTCTCCTTATGGATTTGGTGGCAGCTCTTCTCCACGAGCTCGAGTAGCTTCTCCAAGTTTGATGACCACAAGTTCAGGATATCATTGCTGTCCTTAGCTGCTTGGAAACAGATCACACCTAGAGGCCTGTCGATCTTTGCCACCAGTGCTTTCGAGACGACCATATCTGAAAGATGTTTCTCAGCTTCCTGCGGTAATAATGATGAAATGGATGAAGGTGGTGATTCATGGATCGATATGAATTTCAACTTCAACAGCAGGTATTGGAACATCATAGAGATGGAATTAATAGAATAAACCGAACATAAGAACACAATATTCTCTTAATAATGAGATCATGTTTGTTCACAATATAGCAGCAGACCCAAAAAGGTTGCAGAAAAGCTGATAGAATATTTTTAGCTTGTTAACTTAGCTTATCATATCACGAACCTAGTTGCACACGTAATAGATTCATAATAAAAAATTTGGGTAACCATCAAACATTATCTAAGATGCACGTAATACAGATTTAAAGGTAGCGTATCCAGAATAACTCAAAGCTAGACGTTTACAAGTAAAGATGTTTCACAAATATAATGCAGAATGACCTGGACAGTGAGGCACAATAGATCTGCAAGTCTCTTCAAGGTGATCCGTGAATAGTACTTAGAAATGACAAGGATGTTCTGCAAGGTATACCAACGCTCAGTTACATGTAACACATAAATAAATAGATCTAAAAAGATATAAGCAACAAAAGATTAACATCATTAGAGGAAGCAATGAAGATAAATCACAAAGTATAAAGAAATGGTTGTTGGAGCCTTACATGTTCTATTACTCTGAGTTTCAAATCCTCAGCTGCCTTTTCACCCAAAGAACCACCAAGCATGTTCTTCTCATTCTCAAACTCGTTTTCAAATGTGCCCCAAAGAGCCGTCCATTGAATAACCTCCATAGTAACCAGTTGTTTCAACAGCAACCTAGTGATAAGGGCAGACTTATATAATAACCATATGAGAAATAAAAGAGGAAAACGAAAAACCATACACGTTAGAAATAGCTAACCTGAAATGAGGAATTTCTGACAGGTTCTTATCCTCCAGAGTTGAGTTAAGAAGGCTAGATTGCATAGGATCATGAGGAGACAAGACCAAATACCAGCAAATTTTTCTCAAAACCTGCAGGTAATATTGTGATTTTTAACAACAGATAACATAAACCAAACAGATCAAAAGACTTGTTATAGGAGTATATCCAAAGATGATAATTACAAGCAATTAAAAGCAAAAAACTGGTCAGTAAAAAAAAAGATCATACCGGTATCCACTGGGCTGGATCTTCTTTCACGGAAGGGATCTCATATATTGACTTGTAGCACCGGCATATTTCGAGGTAGTCATTGTTGTGAGAGTAATACCTAAAAATGTTGAAGGCAATCAGATTATACTGGCTGCTTACATGATAAAAACTCCTTGGAGGAGGATGTGAAGGAGGAATCAGACATTAGATATGTTGGAGGCAGCAAGTTATAACATATTTGTCAAACTCAAACCCAAAAGTATCCATACATCAATAAAGTAAAATCCATCACTGGGAATGAAAGATGATATTTAATGGCTAAAGCCTGAAATGCAATCAGCATGCTAGCCTCCCTTTGGCTATATTTGTTTGTATGACTATGTAGGTCTCATGAATCCCTATGCAAGTATTACATGATGGATTATGTACATGTTCACTAGAACATGGGCTGATATAAATGACGTATAACCTTGGAAGAAATCAAAAGTAGAAATGGTGAATACCTAATCATTAATTGGTAGTAGATCCGCTTCAACTCCAACAGCGATGGAATATCAGCTGGAGCCTCTTCAACAATGCTTTCACTTTCTTTGGGTTTCTTCTTTTCTTTTGATGGATCAGCCTCGAAAACTCTAGGACTTATCTTTCTCGAGAGTATTTGGGCACGGACATAGTCTTGGCGGTCTAAACATAGACGGACCTATGAAATGCAAAGGACGGAAACTCTTGACCATCAGCCAAATGCAAAATTGAGAAAGAAAACCAATCATAGATGGATATAAAAGAATAAATAACTTACTTGCTCAAGAATAAAAGCTATTTTTTCAGTTTTTGCCATGGCTCCAAATGTTTCGACCTGTAGCAGATATCTGTTAGAGAACAACTGAAGAAGTAAACAAAACCTACTGATTGACTAGTGCAATTAGTGAAAACAACTGACCGCAACTTCTTGCATTAAATCTGCAGCCTCGGCTATAAGTCCTTGTTCTTCCTTAATCTTGGCAAGTTTCTTAATAAGGCGAGCTCTCTCTATCTCAACATAAATCTGTCAGCAAATTGAGCAATACTTAAGACATCAAAGTCCTCAAAATACAGATAAATATAAACGGATTTCTGCACATGAATCACCTTCCCAGCTGATACACTATTAAGTGTCTTGATAAGCTCAATCTTAGTATCAATATCGGGAGTTTGATCAATATATTGCATTGCTAGTTGAACCATGGATTGCACGGCCTGCGTCAACCAAACACAAAATCAACCATCAACACAAACTTCAGGCAGCAAAAGAGCTTCCAGCAACATCACTAATCAAGCCATGAACGAGTTCAAAAAACGCATACAGCCGTTTTCAGCTTCCTATTACTACTAAATACTGAACCTAAAAGAGCAAATGAACACATCGACATTTCATCTCATCTCAAACCAAATTAATCAAAAGGAAAAAGATGAAAATGCTAAAACAAGAATAAACTCGACTATGATTGAAAAAATATCCAACAAAATTAAACAAATCCGTCGCTGCAAAAAATCTACCGAACCTGTTTCAACTGTCCGCGGCGCTTGGAAATGAGCAGAATCTGCTCGTTGAGAGTCTGCCACGCGCCGGCTTCGAAGCATAGCTGCAGAATATCGGTGGCTGCCTTCCGTGTGCCGGCGACGTCGCCAACTTGCCTCATCTGCTTCTCCACATTCAGCAGCGACTCAATTTTCGCCTCCAAACTGCCCCCTGCATCGCCCTGCGAAATCGAGACAATGAATCACCAAAATTACACCACTGAGATCCATAATTGGGCGGAAAAAACTGTATTAACAGAAGCTGATTGTGAATTAGGAGATATGACAGGTTACCATTTTGATGGAAGTGATTCGACGATTACAATCAGCTGAGAGTAAAAACCCTAGAGAGAGAAAGTGGGGAAATTTGAGGATTTGAGAGATTTTGAAATCTGTTTTACTATATGCTGAATTACTTATGTGCTTTTATTATGACTATTTTTCGAGAGATTTTGGAATACGACTATTTTTTCGGTGAAAAAAAAATAAAATTATTTTTCATGGATAGTGTAAATAAATTTTATATTTCATGAAATATTTACTTCCCTATAAGTTATACGAGTGTTTTAATTATAAATTCATAATTAGGCTCTTGATTTTTCCAATAATTAATTAATCCCCTTTTAATTTCAAGTGACTAACCAAACCGCAAATTTCCATCTTTTTGTGAACATATTTTTTTCCAAATTTCCACAATTTTTATTTGTAAAAATAAAATCAAACAGCTAAAAGATAAAACAAACAATTTTAATGAAATATGAAAGAAAGAAAAATGTTGGAGGAAAAAAATAAATTAATAATTTATTTATTTATAAAATAGTGATAAAACACCTACCAAAAAAATGGTTATGAAAATTAATAGCCTACGTGTATGAGTTAAAGAGAAAATAATAAAAGTAGACAAAAATTGAGCAGCAAAGAATCCAAAAGCGAAGCGGAGATTAATCGGCGGCCAAATCGCCCCTAAATGGAGACGAAGAAGCTGCGTTCTTTGATTTGCAATGGTCCTAGAACTAGTTGTGTCTCAAATTCTGGCTGGAAAATATCAATTGGTGTATTGTGCGCTGTTGGAACAGTCTTGGCAGCAAGATTTAGTAGATATTTCGATTTCAGAATCTCGTATGAAGATGCAGATTCTACTGGTGTTTGGGCTGTTCCCGGATTGCAAAATCTCGGCAACAATTGTTTCTTGAATGTTGTTTTGCAGGTAAAAAACACTGATTCCTTTTAATGTTAATTTGGGGCTGAGCTCGATTCTAGGTTTTGTGGTGATGCGATTTTTTGGTATGATATGTTATCTGCTTGTGTGTATGATTGTGTACTCTACTACTCTTTCAGAGCTTGGTTCTATAATTGCATTCTTTTGTTGAGAGAGAGAGGTTGTTTTGTATGTAAAAATCGAATCTTGAATGTTGTGATTATGTGTGAATATGAGCTCTTTTGAGCTATGTAATGTTCAATTTTGCAGTTGGATATATGTGTGTGTGAGAGAGAGAGAGAGAGAGATTGAAGTTGTTTTGATTGTAAAAATTGGATGTTCAATGTTGTTCTTGTGGTCTGACTATGCCATTTGTTAGTGTGTGTGAACGAGAGCTCTTTTTGAGATATCTAATCTGATTTGGTGGTAATGTTCAGTTCTGCTGTTTGATTATGCTGATTCTCCTGTTTTCGAACCTGTGCTTGCTTGTGTCCGACTATGCTATTAGTTTGCGAGTGTGATCGTGAGCTCTTTCGAGCCATGTAATGATTATGTTGGGTGATTGTGGCTTCAGGCATTGTCGAGCTGCGTTAGCTTCCAGAAATATCTGTGGGAGATGATGGAAGAATACGGCTCGTTATCAGTTGAAGAAGTAGATGATAATTGTGGTAGTGAAAATCTTCCACTTTTTAGTTCGTTAGCTTCACTACTGGAAGGTTAGTCTATCTTGTCTATGCTCTAAAAATATGAAAACCCATTGAGGTGATCACTCGCTACGTATCTGATTGCTTTTTTACAATCTCGGTTGTTTTTCCCAAGTTTAATTGAGCTCGTACCCTTAGTCAAAATGATGATCTTCACTATCTTGATGCCCTCCATTGCATATTATTTGCCCAGTTGTTCGTTGGAATGTTACATTCAGCGGCATTGCCCTTAATGAGATCGTTGTATATTGCAGAGTTATGTTGTGTTAGGCACCAAAAAACTGTACTCAACCCTCGGAAATTGATGGCTGAGATGGATCATTATATTCCGAAGTTCAATCTATCCAGGCAGCAGGTACTTGTTTCATTAGCACCATCCATCTCTATGAAGTTCATAAACATTACGAGTCTAATTCTAGCTTTATTGTAGGATGCCGAGGAAGCATTTTCCCATCTCTTGTCTTCGCTGAGAGAAGAAATATACGAGCATTTTATCCCCACAACATGTTCCTTAGCCGATTTGCCCTCACTTCCTAATGGTAGGATTCTTACCATAAAGACCAGCAAAGATGAGATTGAGTTGCAAAGATGGAGCCGTAGTTTTCTCAAGCCCTTTGATGGAATCCTCGGCAGCATCTTAGTTTGCCAGAGTTGTTCGTTTCAGGTTGAATGGTAAAATTTGCTAGTCATCAAGGTCCAAACTTCATCCTAGATTACATAATTTCATGACTTATATATATTTGTTTTTTACTTCTACAGATCTCTCTCGATTTTCAGCATTTTCATAGTTTGCACCTTTCGCCTCCAGTGAGCAGTGATGGTACAATTGTACGTTTGTACATTTTTCTCAGTCATTCGCTTTTTTTCTATTTGCATCCTCCACCATGCTTATTTTCTTCGTTGTGAAAATTTTAGATGGCTGGATGCACATTGGAGGACTGCCTAAAGCGATACTTTGTAGCCGAACATATTGAGAATTATTACTGCAGCAACTGTTGGCATAAGGCTGCAATCGAATACGTGTCTATTTTCAAAGATAAGGTAATCTACTTCGATCAAATCGTTGTTGTTCGAGTTTGGTATTTTACTATTAATATCGGTATACTTTCTTGCAGGCGGATATTGAAAAACTAGGAAGCTGTAATCGAGGCGAATCTTGTCAATGCCGGACACTATCTTCTCTCGAATCACTTCCTTGGTCAAATAGGTTCTCTCGTACGCTCAAGCAACTGAGTATTGCATGGAGCCCTAAGGTATGCACAGCGAAACGAAAAACAATCTGCAGCATTTTTGTCTAAACATATTTGAATTTCAAATCTTTTTAACGTGCAGATTTTGTGCATTCATTTCCAACGAGCTTCATATAATGTTCTTGGACAATCGACGAAACTTAGAGTAATCTACCTCGAACCCCGCTAGTCCTATTTGATTTTCCGTAGTTTGCATAGTTTCTTTTGCTTTCCTTGTCTTTTTTTGTGATTCGGGTGATATGTTCTCTTTAAAGGGACATGTCTCGTTCCCGTCGGTCCTCGATCTATCTTCGTTCACCAACACTGGAGTCGGGATCAAAGCCATGGAAGCAAGTTCGTCATTCAGGCCGTCGAGCCAGCGAGTAATGGCCTTCCCTCGTTTCATGTACCAAACAACGGCACTTGATCCGGGAACAAGCATTGCAGTCGAAAACGACCCTCATTTAGAAGATCTGGGCACCAGCTCCCCCGATTCTAGGAATCGAGCTGATGGCAACGTGAGCTTCTCATCCTCTTTGCCTTGCCATTCCCCCTCAGTTTCTCTTTCCCCACTAATGCAATGCTTGCTACTGCAGGTGGAAGCTGCGGCCCCACCAACGAGGCCGGCACGAAGCCCAGTTTACCGCCTCGTCTCCGTTGTGGAGCACTTTGGAAGCAGTGGCGGTGGGCACTACACAGTTTACAGGAAAGTGAGAGGCAAGATAGGTGATGATGGAGATGATGAAATTCAGCAATGGTTTTGTATCTCAGATTCTCAGGTGGATACTGTTTTAGAGAGAGAAGTGATGGATGCAAATGCTAGCATGCTTTTTTATGAGAAATTTGAGAATTTTTGAGCTACAAATAGTTTCTTTATATATATTATTTTTTTAGTGTTAGGCATATAGATCATGCTCCAGTTAAAAGGTGCCTCTGCAATGAATTGATGACTTAATTGTTAGTACTATGACTCATGGGGATGGCATTTATCCTAAAATTACTTTCATTTTTATTTTACCAAAGCTTAGATCTTTCTGTAATTGTGAAATGATACTGAGACTAATATTTTTTGTTATATTTGAATATTATTTGTATAAATATATACTCTCTCTGATCCAAGTTATTTAAGCTGTATTTTATTTTGGATTGTCGCGAGTTACTTGAATCATTTCTTTTTTTGGCTAAAAACAAAACATCTAATCACACAGTGGCGGATGCAAGATTTTTGTACTGGGGGAACCAAATTATTGTTAACAATATTGCATATATATAATGTCAATTACGGCAGAAACAATTCCGACTTGAATAGTGTATAGCGAGATAGAGATGAATAATGAGTGATAAATGGATAATATAAATAAAGATACATATAGTAATAGTGCCAATGTCGAAATAATTGAAAATTATAAAAATTAAAGATAAATATAGTAATAGTGCCAATGTCGAAATAATTGAAAATTATAAAAATTAAATTTACTGATATTATATGATAGTACTATATTTATTTTTATGAGATTAAAGAATTTTTTTTATTCTCAGATCATTAAGTACATTACAAATACAAGAAAAATATATTTATTTAACAAAGAGAATCACTAGATAAATAAATTAATGTAATTAAGAGAAAATTTAAAATAAACGTAAAATAAATTGAGAATAGAATAAGAAAACCTATAGTTGGTATCTATGAGAATGAGAAATATAGCAAAGGCGCTCCCAGCAAGATTCAAACACGCCGTATTAGCAGGGTAGCTTGCGAACCAGCTGAGCTACGCATATACTTGTGAAGTGTTCTATGAATACACAATATATAGTAGTGATAACTAAAATGCATGGGGTCCCATGGAGAAATCCCATGCCCCAACGTGGGTCCGCTCCTGTTAAATCACACATACTTGATTCTTTTTTTACTTTATTCTCTCTTCTACTTTCGTTTACTTTATTTAACTTACTAAACACAACTTTCTCAAATATCGTGTCGAAAAAAATGCCTCAAAGTAACGTGGAATGGAGAGAGTAACATATATCTGGTTGTCTATAGAGGCCATTATTGAGAGTATTATCGACATACTCTTATCGTTTGGGGGTTAATAATTTCGTTTTTTTTAGTTAATTGTACAAATAAATGTCGACATTCGTTATGATTTTGTATTCTCAGTATCGGTTAATTATTACAACTAAAATAAATAACCCATTATATCAATAAATCAGTGGAACCACTGTTTGACAAATGATTATTTTCAGCTTTTTTAATCATTATTAGAATTAATTTAACAAAACTTAATTAAAAAATGGCGGAGTATTATTAAAGATTAAGAAAAATATCAGAACTAATAAGTTTCTTTAAAATCTCCTCACTTTATGAATATAGAATAAAGTTTATTTTTGGTCCCCTTCTTCACATAGAAAAAATATTATGCATCGATGATCTATTTAGACCACCGAATATTTTCTTTTATGTATAAGGAGCAAATAGAGTAAAAAATGGTAGGAGTATACGTATTCTGGTGTAAATTCCAAAGCTAAAATAGAAGAAATGAGAGGGCTGCTAGGTCTACTGGGTTTTGAACCAAGGTTGGAGTCCCCTGACTAATTGAAACAAAACGCCAGCAAGCAGTGGTATTGTTCACGCTCTTGTTAGCCGACGAAGACGCCACCACTGATTCCCAACACCAGAGGGCTGCTCTGTCTGCTTGTTTCGAAAGCTAAGTCCCTCATACTTTAGCTTTTGATTTCTTCTTTGTGGTGCTCTCTGCACAGACCGTTGAAAGTGTTGTAACAAGTTCTACTATCTTTGTCATGCCTTCTTTTCTACGTGGAAATAGCTAAATCAGTTTTTGTTACTATCACCGGCACCTATCACAAGCTCCAACCTGATTTGGCCGTTGTGGTAACCAGCCTGCAAGTCACCCTTGGACAGTCAGGGCAGGGACTATTTTTGGACGCTGGTGACTACACCTACCAGTATCTAGCTTTGTTTGTTTGTGGCAGTGGTGCAGGAAATTGGATTTTGTGCTGTCAAAGACAATTTCCTCTTTTTGGTGCTGCATAAACTGTCATTGTGGTGCAGGTGGAGAGGGTTACCTGCCCTTTCCCAAAATAGGCAAACAACTCAAATTGTGTTGATTCATTACTGCAACACTAGGTCACGTGATTTGCTACCAAGTGACACGCCAGCCCAACCCCAGCTGCGGTGTTTCTCTATCCTTACTTGCCACATGGCAAAATGCTAGGGCAACATAAGATGACGAATCCCAGCTTCTCTATGGGACAGAATGGCTCTTCGTGGACTCGACGAAATTAGTGAAACTATTGGGAACTTAGAGGTGCCCGAAACTCAGCAAGTCTCAGCCAATTCCACTACCCAAAATGCATGAGAGGACCAAGAAGTATCTTCATCGACAGGGCCAAACATCATAGCTCTACCAGCCAACCAGCCTACTCCGTCTAGTGGATCTGTCAGTAGAACTTTGGAACCTTACTGCAGTGAGTAAGATTGGGTCTTACATTGGAACTCCACTCTCTGCTGATTTCTTTTTTTATATATAAATAAATCAATGAATAGATGAAACCAAAGTTACAAACTTCAACTTGGGCATACCCAAGGGAGAGACTGCCGGACAGACCCGGACAATCAAAAAGAGCACAAAATTCGAGAGGAGAAACCCTCAGCGATGACAAACAAGATCTGGAAATGAACGAATAAACTCCGTGCGGTGGTACTACCAACTAACCCAGAGGTTTGGTCGGGCCTCGTTAAAACCTCTTAAGACCAAAAACCCGAAGGAAAAAAGATCCCAAGAGGAAAAAGAGTACCCACGTTAGTAGCACCAAAAGGCTCTCAAAAACCCAAACACTGGGTAAAGGAACCCTGACCTTTCTTCTAATTCTGACTTCGCTGCTATGGTAGATGTTGAATGACTTGATCATCAGGATATCGCGAGTAGAGGAGACTATAAGTGGTTGACTTGATGAGGAAAGTCGTTCTCACCGCATCAAACTTCTTACCATCATTGATGTGAGCATTCCTAGCCTTCCAAATGAAGTAGACCGAGGCCATGAGGGCAATCTTCCTTACTTTTTGAATAATAGCCGACCTCGTTTCGTGCCTAGCAATCCACTTGATTGCACTTTTGATGGTTGTGGACCGTCGCTGCATCCCAGTCCAATAACTTATTTCTTCCCAAAGTTTTTTCGTTTTCAAGCATTTGAAGAAGAGGTGCACAATCGTTTCATCTTGTGTCGTGCAAAATTCACACCTCTTTTTAGTAGTCGTCCAAGTGACTCGGTCGCGTGTCGTCAGTCTCCCACGAAGTTCCAGCCAGCTGATGAAAGAGTACTTCGGAGGGATAAGGTCTTTCCAAACAAACTTAGGCCAGAACCGGCGTTCACCGTGTGGTCGGAACCAGTCGTAGGCCGCTTGAGTGCCCTTGCCCCAACTCCATTGTGTAAGCAATCTCTCCACCTCCTGTCTGGAACTTTTCCACCCATTTCATCCCGGATGGAAATAAGATGTTTGATGAGGGGAGAATCGATCTTCGGCCCCGGGGTCCACTCCCAAAAGTCAGTGCCTCGAATGATTTCAGTATGAATCCATTTGATCCACAATGTGCCCTTCTTGGCAAAGATGTTCCACAAAATTTTGGCATTGAGGGTCGTGTTCCAAACATCCATGTCCCGCAATCCTAGCCCGCCCTCCGTTGTTGGGAAGCAGACATCTTTCCACGCCACTTTAGCATACTTGGATCCCCATAGGAACTGTCTCGCAAGTCTTGAAGGAACCGTGCCAACCATAGGGAACGCTTGCAGCCAATACGCCTCCACATCCTACAAGCAAGCCCGGATTAGTTCAAGTCTACCCGCAAATGAGAGGGACTTACCGTTCCATTTTTTAACAGTCGAGGAGAATTTCTCAATGAGTTGAGAATAGTCGGCGGCTTGAGCACACGTGAAGCTAGCGGTATGACAAGATATTTTCCCGGTAAATGGGCGACGGGAAAACCAAACGTGTTGATCAAGACATCTCTTCGCTCATCCGCCATTGTTCCTGCAATTTTTCCCTTGGCTCACTTCAAGTCCCGAACAAGCCGAGAACTCCTTTACTACTTTATTAAGGACATCCAACGAGTACGAATCAGCATGGCTAAACAGCATAAGGTCATATGCGAAAGCAAGGTGAGTAATACGAAGCGAAACACAATGAGGATGATAATTGAAATGTGTCCCCATGTGTGCGAAGTGAGAGCAAGCGAGAAAGATACTCCATGCATAAGATAAAGAGGGTCGGGGAACTTCCATTAACAATAATAGAGTAGGTTGGTGACGTGACGCATCCCATCACTCTTTCCACAAAGATTGGATGGAAGTTGAGACCAAGGAGGACTTCTTCAAGAAAATCCCAGCAAATGGTGTCATAAGCCTTACGGAGGTCAATTTTCACAGTGCAACGCGACACTCCTCGGGCATGATCATAGGAGCGTATGAGTTCCATGGCCAAGTGGATGTTATCCATGATGCTTCTTCCCAAGAAAAAAGCCGATTGGGCTTGATTCACGAGTTGCGGCAACAACAGTTCCATCCACTTGGAGATAATCTTGGTGATGGCCTTATAGAAAACATTGCAGCACGCAATCAAGCGGAAGACCCCGACTTTGGGATTGTTGTTGGACTTTGCGATCAAGGCAATAATGGTCGTATTAAGGTCTTTAGCAGCAGTCCCGTATGAAAGAATTCCCTAACTGCTTCCACAAAGTCGCACTCGAGAGTGGCCCAGTTCTTCTTAAAGAACGCTGAGGAGAACCCGTCCGGCCCCGGCGCTTTCCCCTCATCAATATTGAAAAGGGCATCCTAAATTTCCTAGACCATGACTTCTCGAATGAGCCCTTCTTTATCTTCCTCATTCAGGAGCGGTCCGATCTAGCTGGTTGAGCATCTTTTGCCGTGCCAAAGAGCCCTTTGAAGAAGTTTACAAAGGTCTCGATGATTTCGTCCTGGTCATCCATAATTGCACCGTCTTCCCTGCAAAGGAAAGAGATAGTGTTTCGAACATTGTTAGTCTTAACCATAGAATGGAAGAAAGTAGTATTCTTATCGCTTTGGATAAGATTCTTGATCCCCGCTTTCTGGCTAAAGAATTTCCTTTCCGATGTTGCAAGCATTTCCGCCTTCTACTTAAGCTCTCTGAGCTGTTCGTGGAGGACTAGATCATCCGTATCCTGGTTGATCGTTGATACGCTCGGATTTTGCACGGTTTTAAGGCCATTATTTGGTCTATTTTGAGTATCAAAGTTGCATTGCACGTTCATTAATCGTATATTTTATCCATTTTGGTATTTTGACGTGTTTTGTGAGAAATGTGCAAAATAGAGCAGAAAAATGACACAAAAAGGTGAAATTTCGGAAGCAGGAGCTGTAGGGCAACCCAGCAGCCCACTGCACCCAATGCAGCAGTCGCTGCAACGAGTCCAGGGAGTTCTGGAGCTGTCCAGCGGCCCCCTGGAAAAACGTAGCGCGCGATAGCTGTCTTCAAACTCGATTTGCCGGTGATCCTGAAGTCCGATCAGGTCGTTCTATACACCATTCTCTTCGTCCTGGAAAGAGCTTCAAGTTGGTACAAGAAGCACCTCAATCCGAGTTCTGTGGAGAGAGTTATGATCGTTCTACCAAAGTCGCGCAAAGCTGCCAGCTGCAGTCTAGCCGGAAATTTAAAGATGGAAAGAAGATATTACCTTGTGAAGCCAAATCTTTTCCTTCTACTATGGGGAACGAAAATTACATATTTCCTAATTCTTGGAGGAAACTTATTACCAAATTTAAATCATTCTCAAGCCTATATATACCCATAACCTCATTCATAGAAATTCAACCATTCCATGGCCCCCAAAAGGGGAGCCTTCATGGCTTTCCCCTCCATTCTCCAACCTTAATTCCTTCATCCATCATCCATCACCATTCTTGGAGATTGAAGCAAGGCAAGAGGAGCATGGAGACTTCAAGATTCATCATTGGGTTTTGTTTGTTTATTTCATGTCTCGTACTTTAATTATTGTTTTAGTTCATCTGTCTATGGATTACTAAACAATAGAATTTTGAGGTTTGATAGTAATTGATTTTTATGTTGTTCTTTTTATGTTAAATGTTCAGAACTCGTTTCCACTTGATTTTTCTTGAACTTTTGTTCGACTAATTAGCCGTTACATTGATTATTGTCAATCTTTGATCGGTGATAGCTTTGATTGGTTTATCTTATATGTTCATACAATAATTGTGACATGAGTATTGATGCATGATAGAGATAAATAATGGTAAAACTTGAGTCGGATGAACGTAGAACTAATTAGAATAACTAAAGAGTTAGTGAAATCTTGTCCTTGAAATTCCTCTATTTGCCTAATTCTATCTTCTTCGCTTTTATTGTTTTACTTTATCTCTAGTTTTATATATTTCAAACTCAAATCTATGTTTCTCTAGATAGTATTTGACGCTTAGTACAGCCAGTTGCAATTATATTCCCCGTGTTCGATATCCCGGTACTGACTTTTAGCTATACTAGATCTACCCTGTATATTTGCAAGTATTTTTAGTGCTAATAAAAAGTGCATCAATCGCCAATTGGGCATCCTCTAGATCCTTAGCCGCTTGTTTTGCACGCTCAATTATCTTATTGGATTCCTTGAAGTTGAACTCCCTAAGATCTTGTTTGAACGCCTTTCATCTTTGGAATAAGGCGAACTGTTTAGATCCAACCACTGGCCTGCGCCACTTCTCCTCAAGAAGGGGCTTAAAACCTGCATGGGTCATTCAATAATTGAAGAATTTGAAAGGCTTAAAGTAAGTCTGAACATCACCGAAGATCTTAGTCTTTGTCGGTGAGTGGTCTGTCTAAATACCCACGGGCATAAACGTCGTGTCCATGATGTAACCAGCATGATCAACACCCAGGGCTCCAGGCCCTCCTCTCTGATCCTCCTCGGATAGGATAGTTGCATTTTAAGGGTTAGTTGGTTCAAAGGGCGCCTCCAATTCTTCAACTTCCGAGTCCTCTACTCTTGCATCAGTAGGGATCTAGGTGGATCCATCCGGCAGAGGGATTTTCTCTTCAGCATCATTTTCCATCGAGCCTTTTTCCGCACCACTCTATTGCGCTGCTTCTGCGCCTTTAAGATGTACCGGGTAGTGCGGCACATTGCCCTTTCGGTCGACTACTGTATTCTTATCTTGGTGCGGTTTGATCGACGTAACCGTGTGTGGTAGTGCCGAGTCTTCATTTTCAAGGCCAACAAACTTATTAGCCGTCTCCACCATCGAAGGCTCTTTGTGTCGGGCGACACCTTTGCCTTTATTTTTCCCCGCCGCCTTCCACACTCCAGTGCTAATATTTTGTGGGGCATTCGGACTTGTGGACACATTTACCGTACCACAGACTTAGCTTCGGCCTCTGGACTTGCCTTAACCATTCTTAGGGGCGGGACCTCGAGATTGGTCACGGGACTTTGCTCGGTCTGGGACTTGCGATTTAGGGCGGTTTAGCTTCGCCCGTCTGATTCTTTCTTTTTCCCTTTCCACGGGCTGGGACAGCCTTCACTGGCATGGCCAAATGCAAGGCAAGTGCGTAAATATTTAAGGAGATGCTCGTAGGCAATCCGCTGATCTAATTTATCCCCTCCCGGCATGATGATCTCAATACTTTTATGGGGCTCCTCGAGGATATTGATAATTACCTAGACCCTTGGTCCATCCAGAGTGTATATGAGGGTCGTGTCCTCATCCACCATAACTAGTGTGCCAACTGTGATGGCAATCTTATTTATCGCCGACTTATTCCAGAGAGTCAATGGAGATCAAGAATCCTGATCCAGATGGGGATATCAACCTTTAATTTCATGTTGAAATCAGAGTCCTCCAGCGTCGGCTCCATGACGAGTGGTATGCCAAAGATAGCCTGGGGGCCTCTTCCCTGGACTTTTTCAAGGTCCTTTTGTTGCAGAAAGAGAAGATGATCCACCCTTTTCCATGAAAGGCCGTCTTTACCGGAACGTTGTTGGATCATGCCGAGGACAACTTCTTTTCCTGGAAACCTGGCAGCAAACATACCACACAGGGAAGGACCCCAGCCTTGTCTAATCGGCATGAGGTCCGCGTTAGTAAGGACAATTGAATTAGAGGCTATGGATATACCTTTGACACTGAAAAGGGTGCGCGTCATGGGATTGGCAAGGGGGCGGATGGCTTGGTTTGAGGCAAGTCAAGCCTTTTATCGTTCCTTCTCGAGTTTTGCCTCAATTTCTTCCCTAAGTTCCTTCTCAGGTCTATCGTATGCATCTCCATGATCTACATGCACTCTAACGGGAATCGCATATTTGGAGCACAGGGCCTTGATGTCGAGACCTGTTCCGTCGTTCAAAAGGAGTTGGTCTAGAAGTCTTTGTCGAGTGTTGGCCTTATTATTCGCTTTTGTTTGAGTAGCCTCGTGATTTTTGTTGCGTGCCATTTCCACGCACCATCGGTAGTGGTTGGAGATTGCTCAAGCAAGCGATCCGAGGTCAGCTCGGCCGACTTGCCTCCGAGAGCCGGCGTTGTTGCAGGGTCTGCCACGCCAATATATTTCATAACATGTCCTTCCATCGCTATCAAAGCAGCCACGTGCGGGATCAGGCTTACTTTGTTGAAGAACCTACACGACAAGGTTAGCTAACCCGAAAAATAACTAAGTGTTGGGCGCAAACCAAAAGGGCGTAGGGTGCCCTAGGAGGGTGAGAAACGTTCAGGGGCGCACGCGTCCCTCTCCTGGAATGCTAGCTTCTTCGGCAGGGGACAACGAATCACAAGCGGTGTCTTGAGTACTTGAAGAGAATACCTGCAAAAAGAAGTTAGAAAACAAAGGAATTTGACAAAGTGTTGAATCCAAACCTTGAGGGCATAGGGGGCCCTAGGGAATTGGTGTGTCTCGAGCATGTGCACGCCCTTGTGGCTCGGCCGTCCGCGCCAACTTGTGCACCACAGACACCCCCTGCAGTACCAAATGATCCAAGTATTCTGAACACAGCTCAAAGACAAATCTTTAACAGTGATAAACAAGTGGACGCGCTCCATTTAAGGAAAAACCCAACCCGGTCTGGCCCAAAATCGCTAGAGCCCAAATCCAACCAGTCTCGGCCCAGCGTCTGGGCCCGAACCCAGCAGAGACCCGGCCCAAATTGGATCCAAACCCAGCACAGACCCAGAGCCCAAACCCAAATAGACCCAACCCGACCCTGATCTGCGCCCTTCTAACCCTAACCCTAGAACCAGCCACCAAATACGAATTTTGAATTTGTAGTGTCTAGGTTCTACGTATGTGACCGTTGAGATGGCGGCGCCGGAGACCTTTGAACTTCCGGCAAGGTGGCGCCGAAAAAATTATGGTTTCGACGAAAAAGTCACTGGAAAAATCAGAGTGGCCAAACACCCAAGAACGTCGCTGGAATCTGCAAATAACACAAACACAGACCAAAAACTATCCACCAATAGTATAAATCAGTCCCAAACAGATCAACAAGAGACGAAAACAGGAGATTAAGAGAGGAAGAAGGCCGAAGAACACTTCGAAACAATTCTAAGTGTAGATGAGACTTCTAACTCCAATCCAACCACATTCGAATCCTTCAATAAAAGAGCACCAAACCGAGACCTCCTAGGTGAATAATCACTTCAAAACCTGCAAAAATAGATTAGAACATAAGCAAAACACATCCATAAAGTGTGGAAGGCAATGGAACAATAGCAGATCACAAGAAAACAACACACACACAAAACCCACGAATTAAACACCAACACACAAAAAAATCAGAGATTAAATAGTGAGGGATGTAGAAAACTTAGGCTTAAAGGTGGAGAACTCAATTAACTTTAATGGAATCTTCGAACATAAACCTTCTTCACTTCCAACTCAAAGCAGCCGGCCTTTCTCAATCCGTCGCACTTGCCTTTGAAGACAAGTGATCTCTGAGGAAGCGCTGCAACTGAGTTGGAAGGAAGGGACTCTAATATTCGGTTACACCTCTATAGAAAAGAAGAACACCTCCTCGACGCAAAGTGGGAGAATCGCCGGAATCTGCAAATCGTTTACAGATTCAATACCTCACCTCTCTGACTGATTTTCACACCGTCAATCACCACAAGGGTGACTTCCGATGCTACTGGAGTGGAGAGGAGGCCACTAGAGGGCTGGAGAAGCTTCAAACTCACCGGAAAAATATTTTTAGATCAGCAAAGAAAAAACCAAAGAACCTCAAATCTGCTCCAAAACTGGTGTTTTTTGGATTAAACTCTTCGATTTGATGAGAGGATTAAGTTCCGAAGAGTTGAAATCCACCAGAAGTGAGGAGAATGGAACGCGAGAGGATTTGGGCGGAAATGCTAGAGATAGATAGTGAGGATTCTAGAGAGAATTCTTACCCTAAACTCTCTACTGATTTCAAAACACTTAGGACCCGTTTGATAGCCTACGAGGATAAAAAATCGCCCAATTAGTAATCAAGGAATGGAGGCCCGGTGGGCCAAAATTTGTTATCTTTGACGGTCGTTTGACAGGCAATATTTAATTCAAACCCAATTCTTTTGTCATTGTTTGATAACATATTATTAAAAATCTATTTTAGCATTGATGTATATTTTTTCCTCCCTTTTTTTCCCTTTTTTTTCCCACTTTTTCAGTCCCCCCCCCCCTCTTTTTTCCCTTTCTTTTTTTCGTAGGGTAGCCGAAGAGTTGTGGCTGGGTTTATTTAAACAGAACTAGGAGCATTGTGGTTGGGTCTATTTAAACAGAACTAGGAAATCTCTTGCTTATTGGTGTTTGGCCTTACCCATCTCAACAAGGATGTTTCAATTTTGTTTGTACCATTTATTTTTGCTGATTTTATGTGTGCAATGTCAAACCTTTTGTGAAATTTTGCAATATAGTTGTGTTCTAATTTTTGTTTACAATTGTGGGTGTTGGTGAAGATGTGAAATTTTGCAATTTATCTGTGTGCTAAAATTTGTTTACAATTGTGGGTGTTGGTGAAGATGTGAAATGTTGCAATTTTTTCAACGATGTCTGTTCGGCTGTGAGTGTAGAGTATAGAATGTTAACCATTTCTTTTTTTAGATAAACATAAAATGGCTGATTACCGTCGTGGCAAAGCAGTTATGGAAGCAGCTCTCGCTGATCGTGGTATGTGTGTGACTTCTTTTTATAGTTTTGTTTTTAGTTCTCAAACATTACACATGGTTTTTGGTATGCATCTCTAATTCAGGAACTAGCAATGTCCCTCGTCCCAAACAACTCAAAGGCGACAGGAGTAGGCGCATGTTGAGAAACCGAGAGGAAGAGGTCCTAGTTGCGGCCTTAAAGGAGCTTGTTGCACAGGGGTGGAAGGCTGACAACGGATTTCGGGGTGGCTACTTAAGAGGCTGGAGGACGCATTACGCAGAGAGTTCCCTACAACAGATATTAAGGCTACCCCCAACATTCAATCTAAGCTCGGTGCCTGGAAAAAGTGCTACTCCACGCTGCAGGCTATACTTTCATTGAGTGGTGTCGGTTTCAATCTCAATGGAGACTATAAAATTGACTGTGATGATGAGCAATGGGCTCACATTGTGAAGGTATTCAACATTCTAATTCCACCTAATTGAAGCTATCAGATGTTTGTTTGTGTGTTGACAGTTATGTTGGGAATGCTATTTTTTCAGGTTGATCCAAATGCAAAGCTTATGCGAAACAAATCGTGGCCATATTTGGATACATGAAAGGAAGTTTTTGGCAAGGACAGAGCCACTGGAGCAGCTGCGGAGGACATACTCGATGCAATAAATTACATGTGTTCGCAAGAGAACCTCATGGGGGTTGGTTCGAGCAACAACTATAGCTCTGCCGAATTCTTTCCGGCCAGCCAAGTCCCCGATGCTTCATCACCCCATGGGGAATCTGACAGTGTTTTTAGTACGCCGCGTGAGACTCCCACTAACAAGGTTCAAAGAAAAAAACGCAAGGTAATGTCTGAGATGAATGGCATGGTGGAGATGCTTGCAAAAATGCACACTGCTACTAATGAGCGCCTTGAGCTCTTAGCAACTCGTATTGGATACGAGTTTGATCTCACTAAGGCACGGAAGGAAGTGTTTGATCTTGTTGGCGTTATACCGGGGCTGACAATTATGCAACAATTCATGGCATGTGGGTTCATACTACACAAAGTGGAGTGTTTGGACTTCTTTATGTCTCTGCCTGCTGCTGCAAAACAGGAGTATGTGATGATGGCTTTGGAGGATAACCCACCAATATGAATGTTGGAATGTAGACCTACTTATCTATTTTGCTTTTTTTGGCTTTAGAAACTTTATCTATTTTGGTTTTTGGGCTGCCTGTAAGGCTTTAGATCCCTCTTCATGCAAGTTTAGCTCTTTTAAGCATGTTGATAAGGGTATGGTGGTTTTAGTAAAATGTTATGTTAATATTATGGTATATATAACATCTATGCTTTTGTGTAACTCTTTTAAACATACAAAATTACTATACAAATATGATTGATGCAAAACAGAACATACTTCATATTGGTACTTACATTAATGTCCACCAAAATACATTATATAGCACACGTCCAAACTACATTAATTCATTAACATCCAAACTACATTTCTAACATATATAGTACACATCCAAGCAGTGTTAATAACATATATAGCACATCCAAGCAACTAGCCAAAAAACAAAACATAAGTAGAGGATAAGCTATAGAGAAGTAAAAGCACACTTACTTGAAATGCAGACAAAAACCATACAACAAGGTTCAAGGATCCAGATTCGCCCTCCACCCGATAGGACTGCAGGATGCGCACGAGCTTCCTTGGGGTGAATAGTATGGCTTAGATGCAACCTCTGAGTGCTTCAATTGCAGGAGTCCGATGGCTTTGATTTCTTTTTCATTGGTCGAACATCGATCACTAACATGATCGGGGTCCTCGAATAGTTTGCGTCGTGCTTTCTCCTTAACTGGCCATACAGGGGAGTTCACTTCTTCACTCAAAGCTTGAAGCGGCGAGATTACTGGAGCATGCAGAGGAGCTTTATCACTTGAGTCCGACAGGATGATTAAAGTTTGCTCATCTTCCTCAACCTTCGCTTGCTCATCACCGAAAAGAGTTACAAGCTCATCGTAGATGGGTTCTCCATTGTGGTAGTAAGCCTCAGCTAGCTTATTTTTCTGTGGGAATGAAAGCATTAGTCATGTCCTATTTCTTAAAACATTGAATTAATTATAGTGTTGCATACCTTAAAAATCTCTCGCCACACTTGGCTAGGAGTTACCACAACATTTGACTGAGTTTTCCAGAAAGTGTCATCGATCTTGATGACTTCTGTGAAGCAATTATACCTGCTCTCAAGATGTCGGAACCTCTCGTACATCTCAGCCCAAGTTACCCCACAACCAAATCCCTTTTGAATAGCTACGGTGGCTGAGTTACCCCACAACCAAGATGTCTGGTACAACTTTCTCTCCCCACTGCATTTCTTTTTTTTTCTGGATAATTGTTTGGACGAGCAGCGAATCCATTTCTGGGGTCCAATGCTTCTTGTAGAAAAAGACATGTTGCTGAGGTATGTTGAGAGCCATCTTAGGAATAATTGCAAGTATGAAATGCTACAACTCAGCTGCCCACTTCTATTTCAAGGATTAGTATGTCTATATATGTGACAACTCGCATTTTTTGTATAAGAAATTAATGTTTAACACCGACCCACTTCTACTTTATATTAATAGCTATAAATTGTGATGTGGCTTGGGGTAGTTGGCTGCAATTGCAAGTTGCTCAATCATATCAATAATCAATTCTTTACAATATTGAAATACACAAATTGTTGGAATTGGCGATTGTATAAACGAAAATAGAACGAGAAAAAAAACAACACACAAAGGAATTTTACGTGGTTCGGTTTTATCAAACCTACGTCCACGGGAAACTATATGGGGATCTTTATTCACAACTACAAGATGAAGAAGATTACAATGGGAATCACGAATGGAATGAAGAACAACACTCACGCTCGCAATCTAATCACAAGACTTGAACTCTAGTGTTTCACTCTTCCTCTCTCTCTTCTTTTCTCCCTCTGTTTCTGGATGCTTTCGGTTGAATGAAGTGAAACCGTGTCACACACACTATATATACCAGCTGCTCCTTGTTAGTTATAACTAACTCAATCTGCAACTCATATACTTAGCTGTGGTGCTGGTGTACATGCACCCTCACTCCAAGGCAACTGATCCGAGCCAGGTCCGAGCCAGGTCCGAGCCAAGTCTCATGACCACAAACCTAACACTTACTACTTGCAGTAACACCTTCAGCTGCAATAGAAATAATTTATAGGAGCTTCTTGCTATTTTCATTCCCGAGACCATTATCATCAAGATCGTATATACCAAGGTGGAATGATAATTTGGTGTGTATTATTTATAACATATTGACACAGTAATTATATAGCTTAATTATTTTTTATTTTACATGTGCATATTAATCACTGTTATATAGGTTAAAATGTAAAGGTTGCTAATAATAATAAGATGATCAAAAAATAATTTTACTTGATTAAGATGACTAAATTTTTAGTTCGTTCAAGTATACATAATTATATAATGATATAAAAGAACATTTAGATAAATAAATAATTATGTAATGAAGTAGTATAAAAGAACATTTATATAAATAAAAGCAATTACAAATCCGATCAGAAAATATAGTAGTACAAAATAGATGGAACTTAGTCCACCAAAATACAAAATAATACACAAGTCTACCAATGGCAGTCATCAAAACTGTCCATTTTTTGCAGATAAAAGTTACTACACGAGCCTACCAATTACAAATCCAAACAATAATAGCACAATAGCCATAAAGGTCATAACAAAATAACTAGTCTAGCAATTACAAATCCTGCGCAATGAACTGGCATCTTACCGCCACCGCAACGACATTCCGGGACCAACATCGCGTCGTCGTGCTCCAACATGTTCCTGCATATGAACAACAAAATCAGGTATGAGAATGCAGTGGAAAAAACAAGCATATGGAGAATCAATAAATCGTACTTAATGAAATAAAAAACACACATAATTGTTCAAATAAAGTTGTCATATCAGTTGCACACCCACATGATCCCACATAGCTTGTGCCATGTCATCGCGTTTCTGATTCCACTCGGTTGAAGGCTCTACCCCGTCCACAAATTCAACGCCCCCATCATTATGGCCTTCATACTCAGCACAATCCTCGAAGCCAAGTTCTTTCTCTATCGGATCAGTTGGCATCTCAGAGCGGATAAAGTTGTGTAGCAAAAAACAAGCCATGATAAGCCTAACTTGGATCTTAACGGGATAAAATGCCGCACTCCTAAGAATTTCCCAACGCATTTTTAGCACCACAAAAGCACGCTCAATTATGTTGTGTGCCTTTGTATGCCTCATATTGAACATCTCCTTGGGGTTTTGGGGCATTGATGCAGTAGGACCCCACTCTTTAAGGTGGTAACAGACAGTCTTATATGGGCTCAAAAAACCTTCGCTATTAGCGTACCCGTTGTCGCAAAGATAGAAATTCCCTAAGACAACATACACATTGGATGAATATTAGATACAAGGTTAACTACAAATCCAATAATGTTTGAGTGAAGAACAATCATTCAAGATAAGCATATAACCTTTTGGCACACGCAAGCCATGAACCCTATTGATCGCGTCTCTGAGAACTCTAGAATCAGCAGCGGACCCTTCCCATCCCAGCAGGACATAGACAAACCTCATATACCGATCACAAACAGCTAAAGTATTCGTCGCTATTTTTCCCTTACGCGTCCGATACCTCGGCTTATCCACATTAAGTACAAGCATACTGATATATGTCTCATCCAGGGCCCCTAAGCAACCCTAGTAAACATAAAAAGGTAAATATCACGTGGTACTAGTTTTGGAGACAAAGAGAGATGCCATGTATAATGTTACCTTGAACCACTTCCATCGGGGGTCAACAGAATCGGTTGTTACTGGGTCAGGTTTCACCGTAACAAGAGCATTCAACTTTAAAATAGATCTCAATACACGATGAACATAATTAGACACCGTTTGTCCTGACCTCCAAAAATCAAACTTGACGATCCTATGTTTTCTATGGTGTGCTAAAATCTCTAAGAACATTGCTATTTGCTCCTCCACAAGCACAAATCTCCCATCCTTCAGGCCTCCCACGTGTTTCAGTAATTGGCAGAGCCCCCCGAATGTATTACGGTCCATTCGGAGGTTATCCAAACAATCAAAATCAGTAATTCCCACTAACCTATGCATATGCCTTACTTGCATTGGCATCCTATCTATCAAAGTGGATGGCTTAACTGGCATTTCCCTTCGAGTGCGCACTCTCCGTCGGAGGTTTGCATCTAGAAGGCGTAGGATACAAATTGTCTCAAATCTGTAAAGGTGCAAGATGTACTCTAATATTAGAGCCACTGATGCTTCAACTGTCTCAGTACGAGTCTCCATATTACTGAAGCTAGAAATGGAAAAAAAAAAACTTAAAAACAACTCCATTTTAAGAAGCTTCTAAGCATATTTTTGTTACAAATGTGTTAAGTGAGTAAACTTACATAACTATCAAATGTATATTGCCTACTTATGTCGTTTCTTAATGCAGAACCAAATACAAATTCTTACCTCAAATTCAGGAGGATTGCAACAGATATGTTTGTGTGTATGCAGTGCTCGGCAGAGATCCAATGTTGCAAAAGACCCGTCACAGCAAATTCGGCCAGTTTCAACAATGAAGAGAAGAATTTATGTGGGGTCAGAATCTGCAGAAGAATGAGAAAAACAACAGCATGAAATTGGTTTGCCTTGTTATTGGGTGTCGTTGCAACGGCACCCAACAAAAACCTATACCCCAAGCTACAACGGTGTACAAATCGTCTCCCAAAGCGACGACTTGAATTGCTCACAACAAAAATCAAGAGGATAAAAGCAATATAATGAACTCCAACCCGAGATGTTTGTGAGATGCACAATTGAATTTGCAGCTAGGGCTTGAGAGCTTGGAACTCAAAAATGGTGTAAGTGGGAAAATTTGAGAAGAATGAAAATTGCGCCTTTTTTCTCGGTCCAAGAATCGCAGATTACTAATCTTAAAAAAAACGGAAGATACTGTGCATTTGAGGTTTAAATCTGCGGGCCTAGGCGGGCCAGAGTAAAAAAATGGGCTGATGTTGTGGCCCAACAAGGGTATCAAACGAACAAAAATAACAAGTTACTAATCTATTTCTTGGCTCTTGTAGGCTATCAAACGGGTCCTTAGAAGGAATCAATGGATGGACCTCGGATTCAAGTTGTAATCAACACGGCACAACATCCTCGGGACGCAGTTACCATTGAAATGCCATCCGGAGATTTCATTGATGTGAAGCTGGAGTACGAGTTTCTGCCCAACTATTGCCCGGTGTGTAAGAATTTTGGTCACCTTGAAGAGAATTTCCCGAGTAGTAAGGATGAATGGCATCATGTGGGGAAAAGGGGGTGATCCAAAAGCCCAAGTCTCACAGTCGGTTGAAGAGTGCTACTTGGAGGAAACGTCCCCTCTGAGTACAACGTCAAGAATATGGTTGATGCATGCGCATTGTTCGGACATGAAGATGTTTAGGGTGTCGTTTCACATGTTCAAAAGGGGCATACTCAGCAAAGTTGATCGAGCAATGGTAAACGACGCTTGGTACTCGAATGGCTACATGGTCACTACGGAGTATTTACCAGCAGGGGAATATTCTGACCACTCACTAGTGGTCACCACCTTGTTCGGTAACACCATTTCCTATCCCAAGCCCTTTAAGGTTTTTAACTTTTGGCTCAAACACAGAAAATTCTCAAAGCTTATGGATGAGAAATTGTCGACATTTTGTTGATGGAACTGCCTAATTTAAGCTTGCTGAGGATTGCAAGCTTTTCAAAGCCCACCTTAAAGCTTTCAATTTCCAAGAGTTTAGCGATTTCTCCAACAGGGCAAAAGACGCTACAAAAAGCTTGTCGAACTCCAACTGAGAGCGGACATTGATACGACAAACGTGGTACTGAGGGATCAAATCATATGCCAAAAAAACTTGCAGCATATCTCATTGAATCTTAGAGAGCTTTCTTTGAACAGAAATCAAAGCTCAAGTTATCTCTGCTTAGCGACCGGAGCACTTCCTTCTTCCATTCCCTTGTCAAGAGAAATAGCTCACGGAACTACATTACCCTCCTCCATAGGACTGATGGTATGATTACAAGTGATCAAGGATAGATCATCCATGACTTCGTGGAGCACTACACATCACTCTTAGGAACTAAGATGCAAGCCGAGCCCATCGATGAGCAAGTGATTAGAGAAGGACCATTGGTCAGTGAAGAGAAGATGAACTAAGAGAAGGACCTTATCTGAGAGGTCACTGATGTAGAGATCAAAGAAGAACTCTTTGATAATGGAAATGAAAAGGCCCCCGGACCTGATGGCTACTCATCAGCCTTCTTTAAGAAACAATGGGGCAAAATTGGCCAGGAAGTGGTTGATGCAGTCTTGGAATTTTTCAATACCGGCCGGCTATTGGGGAATCTTAACACAACAGTGGTGAGCCTGATACCTAAGACAATAATCAATCCAACAGTTGGGGACTTTAGGACTATCTCTTGTTGCAATGTCGTCTACAAGATCATCACCAAGATATTATCCGCAAGGATGTTACCATTGTTAAACAAGTTGGTGAATGGGGCACAATCTGCTTTCATCTCTGGGAGAAACGTTGTGGATAATATCCATCTGGCTCAGGAATTGATGCGTGGATATGCAAACAAGAAGAACACCCCGAGATGCACGATCAAAATCGATCTCTGCAAGGCATGCGACACAGTGGACTGGAGTTCATTCTAGCGATTCTTAAAAGATTGAACTTCCACCCAAAGTTCATCTATTGGGTGATCCAATGTATTACCACACCTCGGTTCTCAATTGCTATTAATGGAAGCCCGCATGGATTCTTTTCGGGCAAGAGGGGCATCCGGCAAGGTGGCCCCATGTCTCCTACTCTCTTCATCCTTTGCATGGAGTACCTGTCTGGCCTACTTGTTGTCCACACGGCCGACATCAGTTTCAACTTTCATGCTAAGTGTGCAAGGGAGAAAATCACCCATCTTGCGTTCGTGGACGATCTTATGTTATTCTGCAGAGCGGATGTAATATCCATGGGCATACTTAAGGACGTGATGCGTCAATTTTCAAAGTGCTCGGGTCCGAAGATCAACTGGGACAAATCCCACCTCTTCACATCACATGTGCAAAATTCCAAAGCAGAGAAATGGAGGAGCTGAGAGGGATCTTTGACTTCCCAATTGGTAACCTTTATGTCAAATACCTGGGAGTCCCCCTTGAGTCGAAGAAACTCAATATAATGCATTATTCTCCACTAATCAATAAGATTGCCTCAACAACTAACAAGTGGCAGGTAAAAATCTCTATTATGTGGGAAAAGTCGAGCTAATTCATTCGGTGCTACAAGGTATGGAATGCTATTGGCTGCAAGTCTTCCCTCTACTATCCAAAGTTATTGATCGCATTACCTCTATTTGCCGTCAATTCCATTGGGGGACGAAATATCCTCCCGTTCCTTGGAAGGACCTTTGCATGCCGAAAGAAGAATGTGGGCTTGGATTCAGAAATCTAGGAGCACGGAACAAAGCCCTACTTGGCCGAAATCTTTGGAACATCCATGCTGGAAAAGACTCTCTCTGGATCAAATGGATTCAGAGCGAATTCATTAGAGGCAGGACAATTTGGGAGTGGATAGCAAGGCCACAGGACTCACCCTTATTCAAGAGAATTTTGGAAATCTGGGACATCATGCTCACAAATCACCCATAGTCTAAGGATCTTTGGGAGAAGTGGTACGCATCCAAAGGTACAGCTGAAGCTTATGATTGGTTCAGGCCGAAAGGTGAGCGCAAGTTTTGGCCAAGATTTGTGTGGAAAGACTTCGTGCCTCTAAAGTTTTCTTTCACAACTTGGCAAGCTATCATAGGCCGCTTGGCAACGTGCGACCGGCTAGGATACTTGAATGCTGACCAGCACTACCCTCTTTGCACGGTGAACACGGAGTCTGGTAACCATCTCATTTTCAAATGCCCAAAAACTAGGGTCGTGTGGCACGAGATTAAAAGTTGGCTTGGCATGCGAAGAATGATAAGCTCTATACAAATGGCAATTAAGTGGATAACCAAAGAGCGACACGGAGCTGCAGTAATGCGCAAGGCTAGGAGGCTGGCTCTTATGCCAACTGTGAACCTAATTTGGAGAGCTCGTAATGCATACTTACACCAAGGTAATTACCTTGGTTTGGGGTGTCACCACTGCGACGGGAGTCCCCCGTTGTAGGATGGTTGTTAGGGACTAGGGCTGGCAAAATATACCGAAATACCGAAATATCGCACTTACCGTACCGAAAAAATGCCGAAAATATCGCATTTTCGATATACCACACTTTTCGGTACGGTATGATACCTTACCGATAGATTAAGGTACGGCAAAGGTATGAATTTTGCATATACCGCGGTATACCGCATCATACCGCAATTACGGTATATACCGTATGTACCGTAATTTTGTGGTATATACCGTTAATAATTATATATATATTTAACATATTTAATATTTATAAAATTATAATAATATTTTATGGGTTTAGCAATTAGGCGTAAAATTTAATCAATATATATTTTCAAAACTTTTGAATTCTCCTCTCCACCACCGGCGTTCTAAATTCTAAACTTTCAAAACTTTTCAAAAGTCAAAATTAAAGAGTAAAGTTAACCCTAATTCTAAATTCCAAATCTCCACAGTCCACTCCGCCACAGGCCCGCAACAGCTCTTCACGTCTCCACCACCACTCCGCCGCTCCATCACCGCCGTCCGCCGCAGGTGATTCACTCCACCACCGGCGGACACACAGTTGATTCTCTCCACCACCGACGTTCGCCAACACTCCACCACCACTCTACCACCGCTGTCCACCGTTGCATATTCACAGAATCTCTCTCTTTCTCGTATAATATTGGTAGTGAATTTAATTTTTATCTCTTTTTGCAATTTTTTCTAATTCATAGGGTTGTTTGTTTGGATTAGGAATGAATTAATGAATAATGAGTGTAAACTGGGTATGTGTTGTTGGTTGTTGCTGCTATAAACTTGTACAAAAGTTCTCCTTTTGAACTTGATTTAATGATTCTTCAGTTTTGTAGACAAGGTTTATTGAATGGAAGAGCAAAAAACTTTCTTTTTGGTAGTTGATTTAATAATTCTGCAATTTTGTGTATCCACACTTTGAGTGCAATTTTGTGTATCCACACTTTGAGTACTATGTGTATGTGGCAGTGTGTGCTTTTTGAGAAAAAATAATTTGTTGAAGACTAATGGGATGATATATCTTTGCAATGCCTTAGGTTAGTGTGTGCTTTATTTATTGTTTTTCTCCATTTTTGGAGCAATACTTGTCCAGCTAATATATTGTATTAGCTAAAATAGGAGTAATGAGACCGTAGCTAAAATAGGAAACAAAAAAATAACTAAGCAAAATGAGAAAAATATAGTGTATGTGGTTGTAGAATTAGGAGTAATACTTTTTCAGCTAATATATTTTGGTATAACCACTGATCTAATGTCTCTTTTCTTGTTGGTATTATAATGGCTTTAACAAGAAACTTCATTAACTATTAAGTAGTACTAATATTAAAATATATTGTCTTTTCAGGATGTAATCCAAAGCTTCTCATACGGTCCCAAGTCTGCCTATTTCAGAATCACCAAATAATTCAACAATTGATGATGGTTCCAGTCAAAAACGATCAATAGAAGGTGTTGTAGAAGACAAACCTCATCTACCTCCTACCAAAAGAAATAGAAGTCCATATTGGGAGCATTGCCAAAAACAGACAAAGGATATGAGTGGCGGCAAGATACAAATAGGGGTATGTAATTACTGCAAAATTGAAATACCGGCTGTTCGTGGGAGTACTAGTGGCTTGAAAAATCACTTAGTCAACAGGTGCAAGTTAAGTCCATTGTATGATGTGAGCAGTCAGAAAGGTCAAACGGTGTTGACGAAAGAGACTATGAAACAAGGAAGTCGCATCGTTCCTCACTCTTTTAGTCAGAAAAGGTGTGAACTGAAGATGGCTCAATATGTGATCAGAGATGAAGTGTGTTTTCGAGCAGTTGAGAAGCCGAGATTTGTTGCTCTTGTGAATGAGTTTGAACCAAGATTTCAAATGCCCAGTAGAAGGAGAGTGGTAGGTATGGTTTATACCCTGTTTTTAGAAGAGAAGGAAAAAAAACAAGCAATTCTTAATGGACAGAGAGTCAGTATCACTACTGACACTTGGACATCCCTTCAAAATATAAATTATATGGTTGTCACTGCACATTTTTTGGATAATGATTGGATGTTGCATAAAAGAATTATCAACTTCACTAAAATCACAAGCCATGTAGGGGAAGAAATTGGAAAGTTGATTGAGATCTATTTAAGGGAATGGGGAATAGAGAAATTGTTTTCGATCGTAGTTGATAATGCATCGTCTAATGATACTGCTATTGAATACTTGAAAAGGAGAAGGAAGATTGATAAAACTTTGATGTTCGATGGAAAATATTTGCATTTAAGATGTGCATGCCATATACTTAACTTGATTGTTAAAGATGGTTTGAAAGAGCTGAAATCTTCAATTAAGGCTATAAGGAACGTTGTTTTGTTTCTTCATTCTTCGCCTGGAAGATTGAACAAATTTAGGGAGTTTGCTATACTAACTAAGTTTTCTAGTACATCAACCGTTCCCATGGATGTGAAAATTAGGTGGAATTCTACCTATAAAATGCTTGATGTTGCATTAAAGTATAGAATTGTGTTTGAGAGAATGGCTGAAGAATGTGTTCCTTTCATAAAATACTTTCGTGAGAATGATGAAAAGGATAGGGCGATGATGCTTCCAAGTTCAGAGGATTGGGATAATGCAAAAGCTTTTGTACACTTCATCAAAAGTTTCTGTGATCTGACTTTACAGCTAAGTGCTTCTAAAATTCCTACGTCTCATTTGATTGCACTTTCAATGTTTGCTTTGCAAATTGAGATTGAGAAAAAGTGTGGTGATTTAGATTTGACTCTCTCAAAGGTTGCAAAAGCAATGAAACTGAAATTTGAAAAATATTGGGGGGATTGGAGTAAAATGAATCCACTGATTTTTATTGCTAATGTCTTGGATCCGAGGAACAAGCTTCAAATGCTTAAAGTTAGTGTAAAAAAACTGAAAGACAGGAGCTTCAAAAATGCTGATCAAGACCAACAGCTTCAACACTTGTGTGATCGATTTAAAGATTACTTGGTCAGTTTGTGGGGAGAATACAAGGGAGTAAATGATACCGTGTTGAATCAGAGGCCACTTCTAGAATGTGAGGATGTTGGAGACAGTATTGGCCGAGGTGGATTGCATCTCTTTGATGAATTATACAATGGAGTGCAAGAGGAAATTGAACAAGACCAACTGAATCAAATAACAAATGAAGTGGATAAGTACCTAGCTGATGAGATGGAGAAGAGGTCTAATCCTACTTTTGATCTTTTGGAGTGGTGGAAAAATAATTCATCCAGGTATCCAATCCTTTCACTAATTGCAAAGGATATCTTTGCAATTCCAAGCTCGACGGTTGCAAGTGAGTCTGCTTTTAGCTTAGGTAAAAGGGTCGTGGATCCTTTTAGAACGTGTTTGAGTCCAAAAATGGTAGAGGCATTGGTGTGCACTAGTGATTGGCTTAGAGCTGAAAATTTCAGCTTATACAAGGATCCTACTGACGACGACCTTGAATTTTATAGAGAAATTGAAGAAATAGAAAAGAGTATGTTGCTTTACTCTTTAGTATCAATTATTAGCTTAATATCCTTATATATGTTAATTATCCTTTTATGTTTCTTTTGTACATCAAAACATGGGCCAAGATGCTTCTCAAGTAACACCTCCTACTTGAGCTAATCTTTTGTACAAGCACTTACGGTTTGTCAAGGTATTTCTACAATTTTAAATCACAACTGAAATCTATTATTTTGGTTAGTAACTAATGTCACATTGCAATGATGATGTGTGATGATCTGAATTCAGTTTTTGTAAAACCTTAGATCAGCAATGATGATGTATGATGATCTGAAATATTTCAGTTTTTGTGAGACCTTAGATCAGTTTTTGTGAAATCAGATTGCAATGATGATGTGTGAATGTGATGATCTAAAATCAGTTTTTCTGAAACCTTATCAGATTTTATGAAACCTTAGATCAGTTTTTGTGAAAACTTAGATAAGTTTTTGTGAAATCAGATTGCAATTATGATGTGATGAACTGAAATAAGTTTTTGTGAAATTTGAAATCAGCATCTGTGAGTTGTTACAATCTAAAATCAGCTTGCAATTAGATGGGTGATGATCTTTGGAAGCTAAGGGATAATAATTGTAGAAATGAAGAGATATGTCTTGAATGAGCTTGAGAAAAGCCAATTTATCTTTCTGATATGATCTTGAGAAGAGTAGTATGCTATGCATCATGTTTTCTATCAATGCTTTGGTATTAATCTTTCTGATATGAGCTTTCCATGTTTGTTGTTTGATCTCGAACAGGTGTTGATGATGAATTGATGATTGATGCATAATGGAATGGCATCTTCTTTGAAGCTCTAGCATCACTTTCTCTACCTTGAAGCTCTAGCATCACTTTCTCTACCTAAACCATGTTATTTGACCTTTTGGAAGTTATATGAATATTGATGAACTATGTTTTGATTTTTGAATGACATGAATTATGTTTGATTTTGATGGAATTTTATATTTTGGACCTTTTCTAGATAGATGAAATGTTACTTTCAATATTTTATATATCAAACAGGTATGATATGCGGTATACCGCAATACGGTACGGTATACCGAAATGTCGGTAAGGTAAAGGTTTTCAAAGATTGACATACCGAATTTTCGGTATACCGAAAAATTCGATAAGGTATAGGTATGACATTTTCTCATACCGCAATTTGCGGTACGGTATGTGGTATGGCATTCTCGGTGTGGTATACCGTACCGTGCCAGACCTATTAGGGACTTTTTGGACTCGATGTACCGTGCATGGCCGATGCTAAGGGGCAAATTATTGGATTGTTCAACGCAGTCGCTGGCTATTGCCCCATCCTATTAGAAATCTCAGTCGCCCATACCAGAACGCCCCTAGTTTTCCAAGGCCACCAGTATGGTAATATTTCATAGTATGATAAACTCAAGCCAGCCCTTCCGCAGTCTCAGTCGCCCATACAAGCGTTTAGGCTTTTGGCTTCGACAAAAGCCCCACCCGAACTTGGCCAGAGCAAGAGACTGCCACGATGCTTTTTTCTTGGAACATTCCGAAGACACGGGCGCCCCACATCTTTGGGCCACTAGTTCCCCAAGACGTTCCGTATGGTAATGTTTTTTGTATGATAAACAAATGTTTTCATGTTCTAGGCTCGTGAGCTTCATTTGATCTTCAAGCGATCCCCATTCCCCTTTTCCCCAATCAGGGTACTCTTTTTCCTTTTGAGGATGTTTCCCATTTCTGTTTTGCCTCAAGAGGTTTTGATGAGGCCCACCCTACACCGCCGAAGGGTTTCTGTTTGTGGTTTCGGGATAGACCCGGACTATCCCACATGGGTAGGCCTATGTTTTCGTGTAAACTCTTCATGGCAAGGACGTTTGTCTAAGCTATTAGGTTAGCTAGGACCCTTTACTTATCCTCAGGGTTTTTCATGTTTTGCGGTTATATTCTGTCTTAGCATAAGCCCTTGGTTTTGCCCAAGTTTGTGTGTATCTCCTTACTTCACCCTCCCCGGCTCGTTAGCCTAGGCTAGTTGGTTGTATCCCTCGGATATGCCTAGTCATGCTTGTATGTTACTTTATTTTATATCAGTCATTTATTCATTAAAAAAAAGTGACGAGTTCACCTTATAATTGAAAAAATTTGCTAAAAATAAAAATGAACTATTTTTAAGAGACGGGATGACAATGAAAAAAAAATTACAATTTTTATGGTATAAATGGAATATTGCTTGTAGATTATTAGTATTTGATTCTGTTACGTTTGAAGAATTTTTAATTTCCAGTTTGATTATTATTTGCACATAATTAACTTCAGTATGTGTCGTAAATCTATACATATATAAAAGGCGAGTTTTGACCTTATTTTGAAATATTTATAAATTTTGTCCTATTTTAAAATATGTGTAAGTTATGGAATGAATTTGTGATACAATTATACAATTCATAATGAAGTAACCGATTTTTCTCAACAATTATTGAAACCATTATCCATTAATTAGGAATAAGTGAAATTATTAAGGATCAATTGCTTGCATTAACTACAAAAATTAACTTTTGGAACCGAAAGGTTTAGATGTATATCCATGTTTATAATAAAAAAAATAAAATTTGTTTTCTCCATAAGTGTTCAAATATATATAGAGACTTGATGAAAATGAGGTTACAAAACATTTTTAATGATATCTATCGATATATAAAAGATAAAAAGACGAGTTTTGGCCTTATTTTATATATTTATGAATTTTGGGAATAAATTTAAATATTTATAAACAATTATTATGAATAGTATTTATTTAGATTACAATCAATAATTGGTGATTACTAATCTTAAATAGGATAATGAGCATTAAACAAATTTTGTAACCTCTATTGTCTTAATTTTATAATTTATGATTTTTAATTCCATGATCTCTCATATCTCAATTTTGATTTTTAATTTATGATTTTGCATTAAACAAAGGCATAGAATTGTGGATGAATGACATACCAACAAAAGCACTCTTCATTCACTCTCAAGCTCTCAACAATTTATGATACTCCCTCCGTCCCACAAAGATTGTCTCAGTTCATTTTTTATACCCGTTTTGCAAAAATTATAATAAATAGGTAAAGTTGATATAGAGTAAAATAAGAGAAAGAATCATGTAGGTAACACTATTCTCTACATTATTCTCTTTTACTTTACCTATGTATTATTATTTTTGCAAAGCTGAGTGTGAAAAAAGAAATGGGACAATTTTTCTGCGACGGAGGGAGTACATTATAGTAACATTGCATTGCATGATTTTTGGAGCCCCATCAAGTTCATCAATGTTTAGCAGGTTTGAGTTGTTATATACGTTATGAAGAAGTTGTTTTATCTTTAGGGATAATACGTCAATCCAGGAGCATTAACCATAATATAATTTATCATACGGAAAGATTATTTTTTCCTTACAAGACTTATAATTCAGTTTATTTTATAATTTTTATTGTTTTTTTTTTTTTTATTGCAATAGTTAGAGTATGGCGTTTTATAGATCGAAAATTTTATTTCTAACATATCTAACAATTCTTAAAGAGAGAAATATTGTAATAATATCCTATTTTCACTGTTTTTTTTTCTTTGATTGTGTCCCATTTTATGGTTTGAAAATTTTATTCCAATATTTCTAACAATACGATATTTAGAGAGAGATAAAATATTTTTTAAAAGTGTGATATACTCTATTAGCTTTTACTGAAAAAGCTACGTTAATTCTAAATTAGAGAATGAAGGATCTCAGACATCCAAGGAAGGAGAAAAGCATCAGAAGCTCTCAAGCCCGGCGAAGGCGAAAGCTCTCAGGCGGCCACTGCGAATGTTTTGAGAAACAGCCTTAGCTTTATCATCACAGATCCAATTCCAATTTCACACTAAAATAAACGAAATCTCCATCCAATTATGGCCAGCATATTACGGATCGAAGATGCTGACAAAGTGAAGGATGTTTGAATTTGAGGGACGCATTCATCCCCAAAACATTATTTCAATTGCCAGAGGGGAAAACGTTTTGTCCCTAATCTCAATCCAAAATCAAATCCAAATTCTAAAAACACAAACACAGAGGAAGCCGCAGAGGCGACGTTTAACGGAATTTACCAAGTTGAGGAGAGCGATTGAATTGAACTGAATTGATTCTGTTCAAAGGAATGAGAAAAAAGGAAATGAGGAGCAACATATAGATATGGATTAGGGTTTATTGTGGCCAAATTGGGCTTTACTACATGGGCCGGTATTTTAGTTAAGAATAAAGTTTATTTTTGTAACCAAATATTAGACCCAAAAAGTATTTTGCTATATTGTCTCATGTGCAGGTTGATATAATCATGTAGTGCTACTACGTGTTTATGGTTCTAAAATGCTCATATTTAAGATTTTAAATATTTTAAAACTTTTTCTAAAACTAAAATTATTTCTTTGTTATATAAATATAATCTCTTTTTTTATATAGTGAAAATTTTCAAGTAATATCACTAAATACATTTATATTTTTATATATAATGAAGTGAGTAACTAGAAAAAAATAGTTGAGTTAACTAAAGAAAAAAATCAATTGCATTTTTTAAATCTTAAGTCTGTGCAAGTATTTATCTCACCCCGATAAGAAATTCCTAGATCTGCTACACTATTGGACGGAGAATATATTTTTCATTTTATAGCCGTTTTCTATCTATCTATCATCATGAAATAGAAGCCGAGTTTTAAGCAATTATGCTATTTTCTTATATAAATTTGGATAAATGTTTATATTAATGCATATATAAATGGGAGTTATGGAAAAAAATTTTAAAAAAAATGTTATTACAAATATGTTACAACCTCCGTCCTACATTAAGTGTCACATTTAGTGTGGGCACGAGTTTTAAGAAATATAAAAAAAAGTGGGTTGAATAAGGGTGTCACTTATATATATATTAGTTTTATAATAAAATGTGAGTAGAATTGGTTGATAGAATGTGGGTCAACTTACTATTTACGGTAAAAGTGAAATGTGACTGTTATTGTGGGACGGACCGAAATTACAAAATGTGACACTTATTGTGGGACGGAGGCGGTAATAAAGTTGGCAAGTTGAAATGTTATGCATATTCATCTAAGTTGAATCAATGATATGTCGAAGTATTTGGATACATAATAAACACAAGAAAATTCTGAATTAGAGAATGTATCATCACAATATAAATGCAACAGAACACGAGACACCAACAACCAAACAATTACAGGAAAATATATGAATTTTTTTAATTATTTCAACTACGATTCTAGGCAATTCTTCAATGTGAATTCAAATAGAGCATTAAAATGGACTAAATTCTTCAACCAATTGGACAGTAAGAGCTAATTTTTCGGGATAGAAGATAAAATAAAATCACACGAGCCAATTTGTATGGAAAATTAAAATAAAATAGGTACGAAATTAGAAATAGTAATGTATAGTTTCAGTTGGCTCATGTATATGCTGTGAATGAACGTACTGAAAACAAAATGAAGAAAAAATCAATCTTTCCCAAATCAAAATCCAAAGCCGGCAGTGACGACCCATGTTAGAATAATCGTTGAGAGAGAGAGACGACTAGTTGACAAGACGGCTGGATCCACGTTTTCCCATAATATCTCCACTGATTTTTGTAAATTCGGTTCCTAAAATTATTGTCAACTGCCATTCTTGTTCTGGATTTTCTGAGTTAGGAGATAAAGATCAAATTTTGACCTTTTCTGGTAATAGTGATATTGTGTGTTTTGGCTAAGAACTGTTTTTTGCACTGTTTTATTGCTGACTGAACTGAAATTTTTAGAAAAATCATTTGTGGCAAGCATCTATTTCATTCTTTCTTCTTTAAAAGCACTGTTACAAGTTAGTGATTGTGTGTGTGTGTGTTTTCAAAAAATTGTGATGGTGGTTGGGAATTGAGGAATCCATCCCTCTCTCTCTTGGATTTGATGAGCAGGGTTACAAGTTAGTGATTGTGTGTGTGTGTGTGTTTTCAAGAATTGATGTTTTACTATGGATTGAACTGAAATTCTTTTGCTTGGACAGATGCAGGGATAAAGGGGCTGATGCTTTGTAGCTTCTTCTAGCAAATAGCTTATTTGTCTGAATTTGTACAACATTACTGTGGCAGGTATTAATCCCAAATTTCCTCCCTTAGTAAATGCATTATGTAATCTTTTTTAGTCGAAAAATGAAAGTTTGCTTGATGTATTGATGCTTGAATGCTATATTAATTAAGTCTCGAATTAGTAGCATCTGATAAAACCTCACAGAAATTGGCTTTGAAGACTGAGTTGTAGAGATTTTATGACTTATTGATATTGTAACTTCATTTATAACTAACTAATACATTATACATTTGTTTGAGAGTTGTTTAGGTCCGGCCTAGATTGAAATGAGCTTGATTTAGATAAACCGTAGAAACATTGTATCAAATCCCTTCCTTCAATCTGATTTTATGGAAATTTTGTTTTCTTGAAACAGATGAGAATGTCTCCAAAAAGCAAGGAGGAAAACAAGGTAGCTCTTGATTTGGCTGCTTGGTTGTTCAACATTGTCACCTCAGTTGGAATCATCATTGTTAATAAAACATTGATGGCTTCCTACGGTTTCACTTTCGGTATGTTAACTCTGTCTATCTCCCGAAACTTATTCTTGAAATAGAAGAAAAAGGCCTGTCTCAACATTACTAATATGTGTAAATGGGAGGGAAAGATTGCTTAAAATCTGCCTATTATTTTGTAGCTACCACTTTAACTGGCCTGCATTTTGCTGCCACGACCGTGATGACTTTAATCCTCAAACGGCATGGATACATCCAGAGCTCGACTCTCCCAGTGTCGGATCTTGTGAAGTTTGTCTTGTTTGCGAATTTCTCTATCGTTGGGATGAATGTGAGCTTGATGTGGAACTCAGTCGGATTCTATCAGGTCACTCTCCTCAATTCTGAGCCATTTGATGGCACTGATATGCATGTGTGTGTTTCTTAATCTCGTGTTTTGGCTTCTAACAGATCGCGAAGCTGAGCATGATCCCTGTCTCGTGCCTCCTCGAAATCGTGCTGGACAGAGTGAGGTACTCGAGGGACACCAAGCTGAGCATCGTGGTCGTTCTGTTGGGCGTGGCGATCTGTACAGTCAACGATGTGAGTGTTAATGCTAAGGGGTTCGTCGCTGCTGTAATCGCCGTTTGGAGCACTTCTCTGCAGCAGTATGTAAGTCATGTTTCCCCTTTCAACTTATTAACAAATCTTTGCAATGAATCATGAAATTGTATTTTATTCAATTGAATTGCAGTTTGTTCATTATCTTCAACGGAAGCACTCCATCGGTTCGTTCAACTTGTTAGGCCACACGGCACCACCCCAGGCAGCATCGTTGCTGCTGGTCGGCCCCTTCATGGATTACTGGCTGACGAGCAAGAGGGTAGACGCATATAACTACACCTTCTCATCAACGGTGAGCATGTTAAAAAAGAACGCGAGCCCTATAGCATGATTTCGTATTATTCACTCTTTTTTCGTGTACAGATGTTTGTTGGAATATCTTGTGCCATTGCAATAGGAACCAATCTAAGCCAGTTCATCTGCATAGGAAGATTCACGGCCGTTTCGTTCCAAGTGCTCGGGCACATGAAAACCATCCTCGTGCTAACATTAGGCTTCCTTTTCTTCGGGGGAGAGGGGCTCAACCTGCATGTGGTTGTTGGGATGGTGATTGCAGTGGTCGGGATGGTATGGTACGGTCATGCCTCGTCTCAGCCGGGTGGGAAGGAACGGGTCTCGTCTCCCTCGTCTAGCAACAAACTAGACGAAGAAGCAGTCGCGCTGGTGAAATCAAACGAGCCAGACGGGAAGGTCTAGCCGTGGCAGAATGAGCTTCTTTGAGGTGAATTTTGGCACTAAATGGTAGAGATACATAGGATTACACCCAATATATATTGTTAGAAGACATAAAGTAGGATTTGTCATTTGTTGATTAGCTCACTTGAAATTGATATAGTGTTTCACGATATAAGTGAGTCTAGATTGTCATTGCCAAGAATTTGCATATCTACAACGGCTTTCAATTAAAAGAAATAGATAAATTCCTTAACAAGTTAAATGCAGTCATGAAGGCTGGCCAAGACAATAGGGTTGGGTTAGGTCGGGTCAGGCACTTGATTCGGGAAAAAAAATAGGATATTTGATCCAAAATTTCCCACGTTTTTTCAGTATCTGAGTCGGGTAATAGGGTACCCCTAATACCATTTTGTTAACAAAAATAAAAGATATAATAATATCATATGTTTAATTATTTTTTTAGTTTTCTAATAATATAAACTTTTAATACCCCATAAACTAAAGGTATAAATATAATATAATAATAAGTGGTGTTTGGTATAACCGATACTTGAATTGTGTGTTATTTTAAAATCGTACTACCTCCGTCCCCCAAAATTTGATACACTTTGACTCGGCACGGGTTTTAAGATATGTAATGAAAAGTGAGTTGAAAAAGTTGGTGGAATGTAGGTCCTACTTTTAAAGTATTAGTTTTATAATAAAATGTGAGTAGGAATGAGTTAGTGGAATATGGGGTCCACTGCCAAAAATGATAAAAGTGAAGTGTATTAAATTTTCAAGGACGGACTGAAATGGTAAACTGTATCAAATTTTGGGGGACAGAGATAGTAACATTTAGTGGATAATCGTGTTCGACTTTGATTAGATAGAACACACTTAGACACCCCTATTTGAAGATTACTCTTTTGCTAGAATTAGAATGTACATGTGACTTTTGTGAGAGTATAATCTGATGATTAATAATCAACTAAAATTTGGTCTCCCAAATTACCATTCAACCAAATAATTATAGCACGAGCAGAATCATTAAATACTCAAGAAATGTAGTACTACTACTATATCATTATTCTTCCAAGCAATTTCCTTAGACCATATATGTATATGTCCACTATTGAATTCATGACAGTGAATTTCAAAAATGGTAGTTCTGTGAAATCCGTAAATGGGGGTTGGATTTAATTCCATGTTATTGAATGCAGATATCTACTGTAGTGGATTTATTTTTGTAGCAGGCAATTATTGTAAGAAAGACTTGCAAATATATTGAATTAAAATAATTTTCCATAAATGTGGGGTGAGGAGTTAGCATAGAACAATGATTTTGTTGAAGAAATGACAAGATGCTGCTGCAGAGACAGCTGCATTTTGGAGCCCACTATTTGTTTCCATGCTCCAACCAAATTCCACCTTTGGAAATTCCAATTTTACCATCCTTTACCATTTTCCAAATACGGTTAAAAAATTTAAACCCCAAACTCGTCAACCTACTATCAATACAATGTAAACATAATATAAAATATTTAAATTTTAATTTTAATATCAACATAGCATCAACTATTAACACTGTATTGATATTTTCTAATGATACAAATTATAATTTGAAGTTTGTACAATATTTAGAGCTTGTATTTGATTCATATATTTTCTCTACACACGTGGATCTTCAAATTAGGTTATGGACTTTGATATTGTAAAAAAGAAAACGCCTTACTAATTAAATTATATTTTATTTCATACTTAGACATTTGTGTTGTTAATGAAATGTTTAAGAATTCACATTTAAATTACTGGCATTATATAAATATTATGAGATTTTACGAATATTATTTTTTTTTAATTGTGACTGAAATAATTTAGTGGGTCATTGATTTTTATTCTTTGAATAGTTTTTTGTACTTGGGCTATAGTGCGTTTGTACTTTGGGCTTTAGGTTCTAAAGAGAGGGCCATCATGAAATTTGTCCCACAAATACATGCACAAAATAAACAAGCACTTGTTTAATCACATGGCCTCCCTAATTATGATTAATGATTCTATAATCATCATCCACTAATTACACCATCATTTAAAACAAAATGTATACTATTATATTGCCTCTCCATCTTTAAATAATCCTTACCACTCCTTCACCTCATTGCCTACCACCCCCCAAACACTTTCCTTAATCTTAGGATCAATTTCAATATACAATATTCACGAATTAAAAACTAATTAATTGACTGGATTAGTTTTTGTCTCTTTTTTTGGGTTGGGATATGGAGATTATAATGGTCAACCAAGACACATATTATCATCTTTTTATCTAATCAAACACGTTTAAATTCTAACCAATATATACATATTATTTGCATATCACATATTCATATTATCTTTCATCATAAAAGCTATACGGGAGAATCTTTTAATGTTGAAATTTGAAAATGTTATACTGATATTCACAAGAGTGTCGAATACAAAGAGTAATTTAATCAAATTAAATAATAAAGTATAGTTAAATTTGATTTGACATGCACTTTTATTTCCGGCAAAATATGCTATCACCCATTCACCCTAACATTCCTAACATAGGCACAATATTTTCATATGTCTATAATGGACTACCATGTCACAGCATATTTCACCGAAAATGTGGCGGATGAGATAATTGCAAAAATTACAAAGTTTGTGATTTATATTTCAATTTTATGAAGTGTGCAACAAACCGGAAGTGACTATATTTCGTAATTTATTTGATAATTTACTCTTTATTTTTCCATATATAATATTTATCTAATGGAGATCAATTTATACTCATAAATTGTGACGTACTATGTGTTAATCTATAATTAATTAAGATAACATCTAAGCAAGCATATACATGAAACTGAAATTGCTCACTATTTTAGGAAACGTGGACTCCACATCATCATTGTAATTTCCCTGTACAAAATAGGAAAAAAAATCAAGAAAAAAACAAAAGCTTTGTATAAGAAAAAGTGTGATAAAAAGATAATGAAAAAAATAATTGAGACTTCTTCCACTTTTAAGATATTCAGTGCCTAATTATTCAAAAATGAATGTGAGGAGGTCATAAAAGTTTGGGGAACTTTGAATGTTGATGTCTACTATGTGGGTCCTAAATAAATAATAAGAATTTATTTTAATGTTTGGTGGGGGATAGCCATATATCATGAAAAGTGTTCAATTCTTGAAAAGTAGTACTTGAGTAAACTTTTATTAACTTCATTATTGAATTTTCAAGGAATTAGAATGGACATTTTCAATATTGTAAATTACTGAAATTATGGAAATAGTATTGCTTGCAGGTATGATGTATCTAAGTTCTATGAGAATCGATACAATTATGTGTGGTTAATTAATTTGACTATCTACGTAGGTTTTCATACTTGCAAGAAACTATAACTGAAGCGTGGGGATTGTTAAATTGCAACAAATTTCTAAAAATGATGTGATGTTAGGAAAATAATGTTGAAATGTCAAATTAGAATTTAACGTCACCCATTTTTTTATATATATTCACGTCGTACAGTTTAGTTTAGAAACTTTATTTATTATTCAATGAACAAAGAGATCAATTTTCTAAACACCTCTTAAATATACTATTAGACTGGGCTCTCCAAACACACTATTTATTGCAATAACAATACTAACACTATTTAGACATGAATGATCACTCAATCTCCCAAGATTATTGGGCAACAAAATACCCTCCTCATTTGATAAGTCAAAGTAGGTTTCGACTAATATATTATGCTCTATGTTATATGAACAATGATTAAGAATTATAATCAGCGAGACCTCGTGCTTCCTTAAATAGTCAATAAAGACTTATTTCACTGTTACATTCTTTCAGTGTTATATCACACGAATATCATTCATTCTCTCAGTTAAGATAATTTTTGAATTAATGTCTCAACCTTTCACAATGAGTAGTCAAAGTCTATCTAGGCTATGAAATTCTTTTCTTTTCTACAAAAATTCTAGCTAAGTTACTTACTGTGAACACAACTCATGTCTATTCTACCGTGCAGAAAACTTAAACATGTTTGCTTAGTATTTAAATTTAAATCAAAATATCTTATAAATACATAAGGTATTGTATTCAAAAGATATTTTACAATATATCAAACTCTAAAAAATATAATTCATATAAATTTTCGAATACAGTAGTAATATTTAGAGCATCCACAATGGCTTTAGGCTAGCCATAGGCTAGCCACAAACTCCTACGGCCACATCATCAGGACAAGCAACTGGACAAGCAATAGGCTAGCCATTGGCTAGCCACAACAATCAAAATTAGAAAAACAAATTTACAGAATTAAACACAAAATACGAAATTAAATTTACGACACATATACGGGAAAATGCAATAATTTCATTTAAATTAAAAAAGTGTGTCCTAAAAAAAATTACATAATTTAAAAAAATACATAAAACAAAAAAAACTATTGTCGTGCAGTCCTCCGCGCCCACAACTCTTAAATTAAATCCTTTTGGAGTTGAATATGAGCATCCACTTGGCGCATGTCGGCATGTGTCTGGAGGTGGCCGGTTTCATTGTGAGGTACCCTCCGTCGTACGTTGGCGGTGGCCACACAGTGGCTTGGACCAACTTCATTATCGTCGTTGGCCCAACTAGTCAGTTGTACACCTTCATCTTCGACAATCATGTTGTGTGTGATTATATCAGCAATGCAGATGACATGCCACAAACGCGTTGGGCCCTTAATTGCCGCCCATCGAGCCTGGAGCACACCAAATGCGCGTTCCACGTCCTTGCGCGCCGACTCCTGCCATTCCACAAAGTAGGCCTTCCTGTCCTCATTTGCGCATCTGATCGTCTTCACAAAGACGGGTCACCTAGGGTATATCACATCCGCCAAGTAGTAGCTCATATCATGCCGGTTGCCGTTGGCGACAAAACTGATGGCCGGACCGACGCCCCGGCACTGCTCGTTGAAAATGGGCGACGAGTTGAGGACGTTAAGATCGTTGTTCGACCCGGCTACCCCAAATTACGCATGTCAAATCCACAGCCGATAATCAGCTACGGCCTGGAGGATCATCGTGGGATTCTTTCCCTTGTAGCCGGTGGTGTAGAACCCCTTCCAGGCAGCGGGACAGTTCTTCCACTCCCAATGCATACAGTCTATGCTGCATAACATCCCCGAGAACCCATGCTTCTCCCCGTGCATCTGCAACAGATCCTGGCAGTCTTCGGGGATAGGGTTTCGAAGATACTGCTCACCGAATATTTCAACGATGCCCTAACAGAAATACTTCAGACACTGCAGGCCAGTCATCTCACCGATGTAGAGGTACTCATCCCACATGTCTGTTGCGCCTCCGTAGGCCAATTGTCTGATTGCCGCAGTGCACTTTTGAATAGCTGAGTGGCCGGGTCTGCCAGCCGCATCGTGCCTGAAGTGGAAAACACAGATATCGACGCTCCAAAACGTCAACGATACGCATAAACACCTCCATGCGCATCCTAAAACGCCGCCTGAACAGGGTTGTCCCCAAACCGCGGCTGCTCTGCGAAGTAGTCAGCATATAGCCGCTGATGTGCAGCTACGTGATCCCGATCAATCACTGCTCGGTGGTGGACAATGGGTCGAGGTACCGGCGGCGGCGGCTGCAAGGCCCTTTCTAACAGCCGCTCTGCCTCACAGATCATATAGGCCTCTAACTCTTCCAACATTTGCCATTCGAACTCCTCCTCAGCATCCCCACCACTACCACCCCGCGTTACTCATTTCGCTTATTGCTCTTGTATAGAAATTCAGTGAGAGAGAATACTCGTTAAAACAAGCGGTGCAAATGAAAATGACGTTCAAATCGCGTATATATAGTGTTTCGGAAATTAAATTAAAAAAAATACGCGGGCCGATCGCTCGCCGATCGCCAGCCTACAACGGCGGCGAGCGCATCGGCCAGCGACGCGAAATCGGCTAGCGTTCGCCTATTTTCTCGTCGATTTGGCGCTCGCCGGCCACAATGGTTTGGCAAGCGGGCCGGCCTGCTCGCCGCCATTGTGGATGCTCTTGTATGTATTTAATCTTTCACTAAATATGTCTCCCTGAATTGTAAATTTTTTTCATATGAATATATGTAAGCAGCACCACAGTAGTATAAAACTCTATATAACAGTACACACCAAAATATCACTATCTTATTTAAATAATGACTAGATAGATTCGCCACAAAATTTGTAGTAGTACAAAATAAACTTGAGCATTCTACTTATGAAGATTAAATTTTGTAGAAATATCAGATTTTAGCTAAGATTAATGATATTTTCCATCAATGCGATTATGCGATATAAAAATTTGCAAATGCACTCATTTAACAAACATAAACTAGGAGTAGTACTATGTCAAAAGACTAAAATGGGTTGGATATTGTGGAAAATGACAGCACTTCACACGGTCACACAAGCGAGAGGATTGCCGAGTGGCGTCAAAGAGATGTCTGAAATGACAAGAATATCCTTCGAACATTTTTCAAATAGGCCAAAAAAAAGCTGACACTAGAACAATCACATTACTCCCTTACCCCATTTTTGTTACTGTAACTGCCATATTTCCCTCTAGTTATTAATTTCAATTTATATATAATTATTAACTTACTAGTACATAAATTACTACTTATATTTCATGATTATTCAGGGAGTTGGGAAGGTGGGTAATAAGGTAAAATGGCCATTTAGATTAAACTTAAAAGTTGCTCGTACTTTTGAGTAAATGTATTTATATTAAAGTGAGACTCAAACTTAAACTATTTATATTAAACTTAAATTTTACGTTATTTTTAAGTATATGTCTTAGAGCGTCCGCAGCGGTGCTCGCTGGTATGGACGCCGTCCGTGCCGCTAGCGCGGTGTACTGCTGCTCGTCGATGCGCTCAATCCGCTGGCACTGTGCTGATCGATGCATCGAGCACGTCCGTGCCAGCGAGCACACTGACGTGGCACAATTGTATTCGCCAATGGTATATCCGTTGGATTTTCCTTTTTTCTTAAAAACAAATTAAAAATAATACCAAAAAAAAAAAAAAAAATAGATTCCCAAAAAATATAGCCGTTTATTACCGTATTTTTGAATTTTTTTTATTTTTTTTGAATTTTTTTTATCCCAAAAACATCAATAAATACACACATTCATCATCCATTTTTTCATACAACACATTCAACATCCATTTCATAAAACTTATCTAGGATTTTAATTATGTAATTTTAAATTTTTAGGATTTTAATTATGTAATTTTTAATTTATTTTAATTTGTAATAGTAATCTGGGTATTTTTAATGCATTTTAATATTGTGGAAATGTTTTTCTTTAAATTAAATAATGAAATGGTGGGACTCTTGAGCATGTCCTTGCGGAAGAGCATGGATGTGGGTGTTGTGCTCTTGCCTAAGAGCAGGAAGTAAAAGTGGATCCGGGTCCATGTCCATACTCTTGCCAAAGAGCACGGATGTGGATGCTCTTACAAATTTTTTACTGTACCTATAGTACACATCCAATTTGATATTATTTCATAGAACATGTAAAAATTGGTTTAGGTTTATAGTATAAAACTGGAGAAGTTTTCTACATAAAAAAATGTGATTTGGTGTATGATTAGATATAGTAATTTTTATGATTTGGTGTATGATTAGATATTGATCTAAATTGCTTTAAAGTAGATTTAGATATATATATTGATTTACGTCGTTTGTAGATTGAATATAGAGGCACTTTAAAGTGGATTTAGATATATACACCTTCTGTCGGCGAATAGGAGTCCTGTTTTTTTATTTTATTCCGTCCGCGAATAGGAGTCTCCGTTCACTTTTACTATAAATAGTAATAATATGGTCTTACATTTCACTAACTCAATTCACTCACATTTTATTTAAAATGTATATTCAAGTGAAACCAATATTTCACTCACTTTTTTTAATATTTCTTAAAACTGGTGTCAAAAAGAAATGAAACTCCTAATGTCAGACTACAAATACTGATGTATGAATAGGCATAAGCAATGTTTACTCATAGTGAATTTTCAAATAGCAATGGTTATCCTTGTCATAATAATAAAAGGGATTAAAGTAATTTGTATGGACAGGCAAATTTAGTACCATGAAAGTATTTAATCTTTTGGTGTGAGAACATGTTATAAATATATTCTTAAAAAATTAATACCTTTATAATAGAGAGATACTTACCGCCTCCAATATATGATAAATAATTACTACTTAAGTATTCCCTCTATCGGAAAATAAGAGTCTAATTTCTTTCCAAAAATGTTAAGAAAAATTGATAAAAGAAAAGGTCAGTGTAATATAATCTTTACGACTTATAAAATTAAACTAAATATATAAAATAAAATACGTAACAGCTAAATAAATAGACTACACGAAAGTGTGATTCACAAATAATAACGTGAAGTACGTAGCAACGAGGAGAATTCCGATTGATGTTGCTTTCACTAAATAGTGAATACAGTATTCATAACACACAAAGCATTTAGTCAATATATGTTATCCGATGTTATCCGATGTTATATTTAAATTATGTAATCAACTTTTCTATTTTTACACATATATTAATTAAGAATATACATGTTAGGGTGACCATCAATTTTAAAATGAGAATGTACTCACGATCTAATAACCTTTTTAATTCACTTTTCATTATATCCGTTAAAACTCGTGTCCAGTCAATATGTGATAAAGTTTATGGACTGGAAGAATAATATTTTAATTTAATTTTTGTTAAAACTCTCTAAATTCTGTCCCACATCGACTTGGTGACGATTCAATCTAATCTATATAAGGATGGATAACCCTCCCCCTTATGAGGCCTTTTAAGGGGTGAGTGGCTCATTTCTAATATGAGTGGCCCATTTCTAATATGGTATCAGAGCGGGCCCAAGTCGATGATGGTTTTCTCTTTATCTATTATCTACCTCACGAGTGGAAGACCGATGTCCTTTCCGGCCCACACGTGAGGGGGCGTGTTAAAACTCTCTAAATTTTGTCCCACATCGACTTGGTGACGATCCAATCTAATCTATATAAGTGTGGATAACCCCCCCCTTATGAGGCCTTTTAAGGAATGAGCGGCTCATTTCTAATAATTTTCTTATATCTGTGATTCACTATTAAGTTAACTAGTAATGCATGGCCTTGGTTATGGATGATGGAATGCTAATAAATACTATACGCAGTAATATTGAAAAATGAAATGTAATAATTGATACTCCATCACGTCAAGAAAAATAATGTACACTTGTCATTTTTTGATGTCCATAAAAAATATAGTATATTTAAAAAAGTAAAGTTTTCAACAACTTCTCTCTTATTTTTTGCTTTTTTCCTTTCTCTCTTACTAATATTATGGATTCCACATTTCACTATCACTATTTCTTTCTTACTTTTTTTTTCTTTCTTTCTTTGTACTAATAATATGGACTCCACACTAACACTACTTGTCTCATACTTTTTTTTCTTCTCTCCTATTTTATCTATTCCACATTAAAACTCATGTTATTCATAATGTGTCCTATTTTTTGTGGGCGGAGGTGGAGAGTGGAGTAGTATTTTTCATTTTCAAAATGTTAGAAGTGGTATTTTAGTAATTTGAGATTTGTGTTGCTAGATTTACTGCAATGCAGGTACAATTGAAATGCATATTTTTTGCTATTTTTGTCCTTGAAAAGTAGATAGTGAAATAACTGTTCAATCTTTTTTGTCTTAACGTAATCGACGGTGAAGATTGTGTGCTCGTGGGACCATGAATGAATGCTGCCATAGATTGCGACGTACTACTAAATAATTGACCACAGCGCGTGTATTCCATTCCTTAATTTTGGATTGTGATCCATACTAGTGGTAAATTATAAATTAGCATGAATAATGTAACATAATAATCATATTTTATGTTTATTACTATCATTATTTATGTATTGATGATTTGATTCGACCATAATAGTCGTGCAAATTTTTCTTATTAGGTTAATTGAACAATTTTTTTAGGTAAATAATTAACAAAGTATATTAATTTTTATTTATAAAAATTACTCTCTCTTGTCGCGGACGAAATGAGACGTTTCTATTTTGACACAAAATAGAAACTGATTGGGTTGGACATAAATTATATACAACTTCCAACTCCCCTCATACTCCCGATGTGGGATTAGTTTGTACTCAACAAACCTCTCTCTCAAACTCAAACCAGATCACATCTATTTATATATTTCAATTTTTGTATCGCCATTTTCTGAAATAACTTAATATATTATCGTTGGGTTCGTCATTCAACAATATGTTAGCACATATTCTAGCTTGTAACTCCTTTATGTATCCTCTTTTTAAGTTTTTGGTCTTTTATTCGGGATTGCATCGTTGAATACTTTTAATCAATCCACCGTTTTTCTTAAAAATAAATAAATATGGAGTATATTACTAACTTAAAAATGCAAAATATATGATTCAAATCGAATATATCGAATTATCGTTGTTCCCATATTGAAATGGAAGCATTTCTATTCCACTTTTTGCCATTATTCTTTAGACGGAACATATTTTTTAGAGTGAACTTCAAATATGGTCCCTGTACTATGGGTTTATCTCGAAAATGGTCCCTGGACTTTAAAAATATCACCAGTAGTCCCTGGACTAAGGGTTAATATAAAAAACGGTCCTTTTGCACTGTTTCGAGACGAAAATGCCATTTTGAGGGATTTTGGGGGGTTTGGGCAATTTGGTCTTTTTACACTTTTAACAGTTTAAATCTGATATTATTTCAAGTTATGTACTAAATCTGATATTATTTCAAAATTATCATTCTTCTTCCCTTTTTTCATCCTCCACTTTGTTTCTTTATTTCAATATTAGATTTAATTTATAAAATTAAATTTTAAATTTTGATTTTATATATCAATAAATTTTTTTAATTAAAACTATTAATTCATGGACACTATAAATATTGATTAAAACTATTAATTTTTGTTATTTAATATAATATTCAGCTGAATTGAAAAAGTACAGAAAAATAATATTAATAATGATGGAAAAATATGAGCTATTCTATTTAGCCTTCGTTCGATTGTTATAATTGTTTGTGATTGAATATTATGAAGTTGACTAAAAATTTTATATAGGAGTATTTTTGTTGAAATTTTCTAGTCATTTTGATTGTTTTCAAATTAATAAATGAAAATTATATTAGTCTTACATTAGATGCATATTTATTTCAAAATAAATCGTGTTATATGATCTATTTATGATTAAAACTAAGGTGTTGTCATATCTTATTCATTAAATATTAGACACTATCAAATATTGATTATGACAATTAATTTTTGTTATTTAATAATTTTTATAATTAAAAAATTTTATTGATATTTAAAAACTGAAATTTAAAATTTAATTTTATAAATTAAATCTAATATTGAAATAAAGAAACAAAGTGAAGGATGACAAAAGGGAAGAAGAATGATAATTTTGAAATAATATCAGATTTAGTACATAACTGTAATAATATCAGATTTAAAATGTTAAAAGTGTAAAAAGACCAAATTGCCCAAATCCCCCAAAACTCCTCAAAAGGGCATTTTAAATCTAAAAACAGTGCAAAATGACCGTTTTTTATAGTAACCCTTAGTCCAGGGACTACTGGTGATATTTTTAAAGTCCAGGGACCATTTTCGAGATAAACCCATAGTCCAGGGACCATTTTTGAAGTTCACTCTATTTTTTAGTCCTCGAACTTTGTCAAAGTATCATTTTAGGTCCGTGAACTTTGAAAATATCATTTGAGGTCCGTCAACTATGAGTTAATATCAATCTAAGTACTTTTTTACTATCTCCAAGTTTTTTCGGTTGAAAATTCCCTCAATACCTTGAAGGATACACATATTTATAAAAAAATTATCACATACTCATATCTTTCATAAATATCTTTACTATATTTTTGATGAAATTTCTAAATATAACTGGACCTTCAATATTATCACTTAATATTGTGACATGCAAGAAAAGTTCCTTCTTCAACTTTTTATAATTAAAGAATTTTAAAACATTTTTGAGGTAAGAATACTCGTAAAAATTAATGTCACAGTCAATAGACGATTCTTGAATATTGATAAATATCTCTACTATCTATTTTTGACTGTATATTTTTGACAATGTACCAATATTCAAGTGTCGTCTATTGACTGTGACATTAATTTTTACGAGTATCCATACCTCAAAAATATTTTAAAATTCTTTAATTATAAAAAGTTGCGGAAGGAACTTTTCTTGCCACAAAATCGATAATATTGAAGGTCAAATTATATTTAGAAAATTCGTCAAAAAAATATATAATAAATTTATTTATAAAAAATATGAGTTTGTGATAAGTTTATTAAAAATATGTACCCTTAAATCTATTGAGGGTATTTTCATCCGAAAAAACTTGGAAATAACAAAAAAGTACTTAAATTGATATTAACCCATAATTAACGGATCTCAAATAATATTTTCAAAATTCACAGACCTAAAATGATACTTTAACAAAGTTTATAGAAAAAAAAAATGTTCCCTCTATTCTTTATTTATATCCTAATAGGGGTGCACTATGGTGCCACCGTAGATAGGATAACACCATACCACCAATATAGTCCGTTAGATCTCATTTATGGACGCCTAGGATTAAGTTTCGTGAAAAAATACGGGTTTGCAGTCTACTATATTAGATATTGCAGTCTACTGCATTAGATATTACAGTCGTGGTAAACTGCAATATTATTGTGGTAAGACTGCAATATTCAATTAACAGCACTGCAATCTGGTAACGTAAAATTAGAAATTTTCTATTTTACCCCTCCATATTTTTACACGTGACAGCATGACAAACACACGATTTTCAAATCCAATAACCTAAAATAATAATATGGAGTTACAATAAAGAGGATTGTTATCTTAATACATCCCTATCTTAATATCCTTAAAATGTGTCATATTCCCACTATGTAGCAAGGCGTAGGTTACCTTTCGTATGATGTCAATCAATAAATTTTAGATTCTAAATAAATGGTCACAAATCTCAATCTTCATAGTAAAACAATTTAGTAATTTATATTGGTATAGGCCGCAGCTATATTTGACACTTACTTGTAGGCTATCAAATTCGATAGATTATTTCTCCAAGTTTTGTATATTACATGAATGCACATGGTTGGTGTATGTATTTACGTTTATTCTTTGTCAATATTTAATAACTCGACTGCGTAAATGTAATAAGCATAGTTCGATTAGATTTGGTCCATCAATCCTGTAATTCTAAAAATAAGTTGAATCTTTTTTCTAAATTCTGCAATCATCTTATGATGAAAAAACTAATCGTCTTGGTGTATTATATTGTTTATCAACCAAATGACATAATTTTTACAAATAGACGGCATCATTACATATTTATCGGTAGATACATTCATATACAATTTTCATTGTCATATCAGTTACAATTTCACAAAATTTCGATTTAACAATTGTGATTCAATCTAAACTTAATGTTCATTTCAATTGATCTTCAAAATTGCGAAACAAAATCATAATTTGAACAAATTTTTATATTCTTTTGGCAATTGCTATAAAATTATTGTCATAAGTTCATACAACAATAATTGAAGTCGGTTATACATTTGAAGCATATATTCATAAACGACAGTAATAAGATTATCTTTACTGATTGAATTATTGATAAGTAGTAACTTTTAATTATCACACTTTAAATTAAAGGGGATTACATGAATATCATACATGCATTGATCATATCATGTTTCATATCACACTTTAATTTGGTTGAATGCCCAATAAAAGTTATCTTGCTAGATGCACCAATTGTAGCATTCTTATCAGTAAAAAGGTTTATCAAAATGGGTTATGAAAGTAATTTGGAGATGCCTCTTTCCATTTTCATTAATCCATAAATAGAAGGATTGGAGTTCGTAATAAAAACCTCATTACTAGCTAGCACACAATTAAATGAAGGAAAAGAGAATTGTTGACATCACTTACTATACCTGCATTTAGTGTGACAAAAAACGTAATGGTCAAAGAAGATAGCCATTACTCCAAAGTCTATTTATGACAAAACGTAACAAACTCTTTAAGTATTAACGCAAGGGATGAAGTAGGCGCACGGTTTTGCATAATATATATATATAAATACTCCTATAAATTGTGGAGTGGAATACTGATAAAAGCATCTTTTCTATAAATTTCAATCTTTAAACTTTAATATAAACAGTTAGATTTTTAAGATTTGATATAGTGATATTTTCTGTTGACGTTATTACATCAAATCTTGAAATTTAACTATAATATACGGTGGAAAGGGATGTAGCGCCGCCCGCTACTGCTCGGCAAGCGGCAGGGATGGGGATGTCGGGCGGTTTTGGGGTTGGAATGGTGCAGAGGGGAGAATCAAAATAGTAAGTAAGTTGGAAGGAGGAAAAGATGTACGGTAACTTTCATTTTATAAAAAACAATTATTTTCAGTATCATCATTATAGATATGTATTTTTTGAATGAATAATGCAAATTAATATAAAAAATATAAGCAGTATTATTAGAGGAATAATTTATTGTAGGAATTGTGGTATAATGTAAATAATGAGTTTCAAAATTGATGCCTTCAAATATTATTTGCACCTTTTAGGTATTTGAACTCTAAATAATATCACTATTGATCTCTAGAATATGCAAAATACAATATTAGTCATTTCCCCCCCTCTTTTTGCCTATCGGCCTAAAAGGATATAAAGTGTCTTTCTATTCCCTCATTTCATGCAGTGACTCCTTGCATATGAAATATTACTTCAATCTTTTTTTCTATTTTCTTACTTAAATATGTGTATTGTTATACATGGGTTAATTTCATCAATAATTACCAAACTATGGTATGTGTATCAAATTTATAATAAATTATAGTAATTTATCTAAAAATAAACTTTATACTATTATTATTTACGATTTATTTATTTTTTATTCTAGACACTTAAATTTAAGTAACCTTTGATGTCTCATGTGTCTATATAGCCAGGGTCAATTTTGAAACGTATCATTTTTCCATTGAAGCTTACTACTATTCATTATTTTTCTTAATTGTAATATGTAAAGTGAATTTTAATTCAGAGTGCATATTCAATCAGTGAAGTAACAGACAACATGAAATTTCTTAAATATAAAAATCACTACTACGTTCTAGCATCTCCAAGGGAAAGAGTAAATGGAAAGGTAAAAGAGAAATAACTACCATATTTATCTCTTCTTGATAAAATTTCATGCTCCTATGGAAAATGTATTTGGGGAGGTATTATATCTTCTTTCATTTTGAGAAGGTATCTTTACCTCTTCTCGAAAGAAAAGGCAAAAAGTTAGTTGATTTTATTTGTCTTCTTAATTTACCCTTCTCTTGGAGTTCATTACTTTTTAAGAATGTATAATTACCTTTTTGAAAAGGTAAATGAGAAATATACATTCTCAACTTACCTCTTCCCCTGATATGCTCCAAGAGAGAGGATAAAGATATTCATAGTCTTTTAGGACTGATGGGGTAAAAAAGGAAATACTCCCTGCGTTCCAAGGAAGATGACCCCTTTCTTGGGCGTCACGAGATTTTATTTTATGTAACTTTATTTTATGTGTTAAATGGAGAGAGTAAAGTAAGAGAAGGGGATAAAGTAGAGATAAAGAGGTTTTTATTTTAAGTAATGCGTCATCTTGGTTTGGACAAATCAAAAAGAAAAATGGATCATTTTTAATGGGATGGAAGGAGTAAATGATTTCAAATACTAGCATTTTACTACATTTCTCAGAGGTTGTAGTATGATTCATCGAGTTTAAGGAATTAAAAGTATTGATTTGGAAATATGAATTTGAAGTTTGGATGAGAGGGATGCGTAGAGGGATATGGAAACTTGATAATTGGGAAGTGTTAGATAAAATAGGTAGTGAGTGGGGGATATGTATAATCTGAAGTCAAAAGTAATGATGGTCCGAGGCCAGTCTGTAATAAAGGTGATGAATTAAACTTAATTACACTTTGAGATCATGAATGAAGACAATTGTAATTAAAGTCACCCCAACGGAATCTACATTTAAAATAGACACTTCCATCCATTCTTAATCACACGTACGCAGCCCAATCTCTCTCTCTCTCTATAAGTAAATACAAGCATGTGATTCAACAGCTGTGTGTCTCTTCAACTAAACAATCATCACTATATATCTCTCTCTTACCATCCTCACTTCCCCTTTTGACTCCTCCCATTTCACCACTTCTCTCCCTTCTCCTTCACTTTCTCTGCAATCTCCTCTCTTTCCAATGGGAGAAGAACACAAGCTAATTTGCAGCTAATTCCCCCCCCCCCCATTAAATTTAACACCCTCCCTTCAAAATGAAACTACACACTACTAATCTCTTCCTCCTCCTCCTCCTCCTCTCCTCCGCCGCCGACAACAGCCGCGACTCCCGCGACCTAATCTCCTTCAAAAACGCCCTCCCCAACCCAACCCAGCTCAGCGCATGGAATCCCAGCGCCTCCCCCTGCAACTTCCCCGGCGTCTCCTGCAACAACAACTCCCGCGTCTCCGCCCTCGACCTCTCCAATCACCACCTCGACGCCGACTTCTCCGCCGTCGCCGCCTTCCTCCTCCCCCTCCAAGCCCTCCAGTCCCTCAATCTGCAAAACTCCAACATCTCCGGCTCCATTTCTAAACTCACCTGCTCCGCCGCCCTGATTTCGTTGGATCTCTCTCAGAACTCCATCTCCGGCCAGCTCTCCGACCTCGCCGCCTGCTCCTCCCTCGCCTCCCTCAACCTCTCCGCCAACTCAATCAACCACTCTCCCCCACGCGCCGCCGCGTTTCCCTCCCTCAAAACCCTCGATCTCTCCCACAACAACATCTCCGGCGACTCCGCCGCCGCGTGGCTGCTCTCCGCCGCCGCATTCCCCTCCCTCCAGCAATTGTCCCTCCAATTCAACAAGCTCGCCGGAATCCTCCCGGAACTCAGCTCCAAAAACCTCGCCTATTTGGATCTCACCAAAAACAACATCTCCGGAAATTTCCCCAAAATCGGCGACTGCTCGAGCTTGCAGCACCTCGATTTGTCCTCCAACAGATTCTCCGGGGAGGTCGGAAGCTCCCTCGCCTCATGCTCGAAGCTCACCTTCCTCAATTTAACCGACAACCACCTCACCGGAGCTCTCCCCGTGCTCCCCGCCGCCACTTTGCAGTATCTCTACCTCCAGCAAAACGACTTCCAAGGCGTCGTTTCGTCGTCTCTCTCTGAATCCTGCTCCACTCTGATTCAGTTGGATCTCTCCTTCAACAATTTCACCGGCTCCTTGCCGGAAACCCTCGCGGAATGCTCTTCTCTAACTCATCTCAGCGCCTCCAACAACAACTTCTCCGGCATATTGCCTGTCGACACGCTTCTTAAATTGACGAATTTGAGAAATCTGCAGCTTTCCTTCAACAATTTCGTCGGAGATTTACCAGATTCCTTCTCAAAGCTGCAGTCTTTGGAGGTTTTGGATGTGAGTTCCAACAATGTGTCTGGATTAATTCCGGCTGGGCTGTGCAGCGGAGGTGGTACCAGCAGCTTGAGGGTGTTGTACCTTCAAAACAACATGTTCACAGGTACAATCCCTCAAAGCCTGAGCAACTGTTCAAATTTGGAGTCACTTGATCTTAGCTTCAATTATCTCAGCGGCACAATTCCTGCTAGTTTGGGTTCTTTGTCTAAGTTGAAAGATGTAATTCTGTGGTTGAATCAACTCCATGGTGAAATCCCTCAAGAGTTTATGTATCTGCAGAGTTTGGAGAATCTGATTCTTGATTTCAATGATTTGAGTGGCTTGATCCCTTCTAGCCTTAGCAACTGCACTAGGTTGAACTGGATTTCCTTGTCCAATAACAATCTCTCCGGTGAGATACCGTCCTCGTTGGGGCAGCTGCGCAACCTGGCTATCTTGAAGCTCGGCAACAACTCCTTGTCCGGGAGCATCCCGGGCGAGTTGGGCGATTGCCAGAGCTTGATTTGGTTGGATTTGAACACAAACTCTCTCAATGGCCCGATCCCGCCTGCTCTGTTCAAGCAGTCGGGCAACATTGCTCAGGCCGTGCTAACGGGGAAGAGCTACGTGTACATCAAGAACGATGGGAGCAAGCAGTGCCATGGTGCTGGCAACTTGCTCGAGTTTGGGGGGATTAGGGCTGAGCAGCTGAATAGGATCTCGACTAGGCACCCGTGCAACTTCACCAGGGTGTATAAGGGCATCACCCAGCCCACGTTTAACCACAATGGATCGATGATCTTTCTTGATGTGTCGTATAATAAGCTGGAGGGGAGCATACCTAAGGAGCTAGGGACGATGTACTACTTGTCGATCTTGAATATGGGGCACAATGATATCTCTGGCCCGATCCCTCAGGAGCTTGGGCATTTGAAGAATGTAGCCATTCTCGATCTGTCCTACAATAGGCTGAATGGCACGATCCCACAGTCGTTGACAGGGCTCACGTTGCTCGGGGATATTGATCTGTCGAACAATAATCTTTCTGGGATTATACCTGAATCAGCGCCCTTTGACACGTTCCCGGATTACAGGTTTCTTAACAATTCAGGGCTGTGTGGGTACCCTTTGCCTCGGTGTGGGGGCGAGGTGGCTGCGGGGAGCTCGGGCCAGCATCCTAAATCGCGTAGGAAGCAAGCGAGCCTTGCAGGGAGTGTGGCGATAGGGTTGTTGTTTTCATTGTTTTGCATATTCGGTTTGGTTATTGTGGCCGTGGAGACGAAGAAGCGGAGGAAGAAGAAGGAGGCGGCTCTCGAGGCGTACATGGAGAACCACTCGAACTCGGCCACGTTGCAGAGCAACTGGAAGCTTAGCGCGAAGGATGCGCTGAGCATCAACCTCGCCACATTTGAGAAGCCATTGAGAAAGCTGACCTTTGCTGATCTCTTAGAGGCCACGAACGGGTTCCACAATGACACATTGATAGGGTCCGGTGGCTTCGGGGACGTGTACAAGGCGCAGCTCAAGGATGGGAGTGTTGTCGCCATCAAGAAGCTGATACATGTGAGTGGGCAGGGCGACCGGGAGTTCACGGCGGAGATGGAGACTATCGGGAAGATCAAGCACCGGAACCTTGTTCCTTTACTAGGTTACTGCAGGGTGGGCGACGAGCGCCTCCTCGTGTACGAGTACATGAAGTACGGGAGCCTCGAAGACGTACTCCACGACCGGAGGAAGGCCGGGATCAGCCTCAACTGGTCTGCGAGGAGGAAGATCGCGATCGGGGCGGCCCGGGGGCTGGCATTCCTCCACCACAACTGCATCCCGCACATCATCCACCGGGACATGAAGTCGAGTAACGTGCTCCTCGACGAGAATCTTGAGGCTAGGGTTTCGGATTTCGGGATGGCGAGGCTGATGAGCGCGATGGACACACATTTGAGTGTGAGCACGCTGGCTGGCACTCCGGGGTATGTGCCCCCAGAGTACTACCAGAGCTTCCGTTGCTCGACCAAGGGCGACGTCTACAGCTACGGGGTTGTGCTGCTCGAGCTCCTCACCGGGAGGAAGCCCACAGACTCCCCCGACTTCGGGGACAACAACCTCGTCGGGTGGGTGAAGCTCGTTGCCAAGACTAAAGTTAGCGACGTTTTCGACCCACTCCTTCTCAAGGAGGATCCGAGCCTTGAAATCGAGCTGCTGCAGCATCTGACGGTTGCGTGCGCGTGCCTGGAAGACCGTCCGTGGAAGCGGCCCACGATCATCCAGGTCATGGCCATGTTCAAGGAGATCCAGGCAGGGTCGGGGCTCGACTCGACGTCCTCCATCGCCATAGACGACGACGCCTTCACCGCCATCGAAGGGGTGGGGATGAGCATCAAGGAAGGCAATGAGCTCAGCAAGCATTTGTGATGTTTCAATGGATTCTTTGTGGAGATGCTGATTCAAAATGCCTCTCAAAAATTTTCCCCTCAAGAAAATGGTATAGACTTGTACTTGTGCCTGAGATTGTTGTACCTAGCTAGTAGAAGAAAAAAATCTTGTTATTACACATAAAAAGGGATGTTGTTTAACTTGTAACAAATGTTGTACAGATATAGTTTGAGTTTGTTATGAATCATTTTACATTTTTCATAGCTTTTCTTTTTGTCTGAAAACACATCAGTTTTTGGTTTTGCAGTTTTTTTAGATTTCTCTGACCTCACTGTGATAGTGACTAAGTGTGGATGGTGATTTTTGGAACTTTCTTTCAACAGATCACATTCACTATTGTTCACCTTCAGAAATTTAATTATTTTTTAGTTAATTATTGTACTTATTTTATTATTGTTTATTGAGGAGGGGTTGAAATTTGAATAAATGTGAAAATGTGTCTGCTATTTCTTACATGCATGGAAGTCACACATCAAATCCTTCCATTTAAAACTGGGAAATTGTAGGTCCATTTCTCATGCTTGACAACTGTAATGTCCAGCTATTTTTCACAAATATTCATGTGTATATAAATTATAAATATAGATTTTTTTTTGTTTTCCCAAACAGGGTGTATCATTATCCAATAATTGTTGAGAGATAAGAAAAGGCATAGTCCCTTGACTAGTCAAATCTTTTTTATGTGAATAAAAAATAACATGGAGCATTTAATAATTAGGGATCATAATGGTGGAATGTCAAGGTAATTTAGTGTTTTTAAAAAAAATTAAAGGCTAAAGTAAATGTGATTATAAATGGGACAAATAATAATCATTTCACATATGCCATCATTTGTTTTGGAAAAGAGAAGGAAAAAATCTCAATTGATTCAACTTTCAGAAGATATATTGTGCACTGATTTACTTGGATTACAATATGTCATCATCCAAATGAGTGATTCTCTAGCTAGTACCTAAATTTCTTTTTCTTGAAAGTAATTTTTGATAAGAAAATAGTATTTTTCTTTTTGTAAGATTCACTTTTGGGAAGATACCATATGACATATGTACTCATTTTCTTGGAATACAATTTGTCATCATATCCCAACACTACTTTTAAGATTAGTGAGTGGTCCTTCATAAAATTATTATAGATTATGGAGTAGTTTGTATTTTTATATAATTTTGTTTTGTTTGTTTCTTTTTTAGTGTGTGTGTGCGTGTGCATGCGCATGTGCACGTGTAGTCTTGCTTGAAGACTATGCAATCCGCAAAGCAAGGTTGGGTGCTCTATTACCAATAAAAGTGCACATTTTCACCTTAAAGTTATCAACTTCAAACTCAATAAAGTCCAATTCTATGTCCTAACCCTTAACTCATTAATTGAGTATAACAACTATGAATTTAATAGTAGTATGTTTGATTTGATATTACTATAATTTATTTGTTTATAACTCCGTCTCTTCGGAACCAACTGCATTGTTTCTACGGACTATTTATTTGTCAATTATTGATATATTTATTCAAAAAAATTGATTATATTTTATTATTATTAAACAACATTGTAATAAAATAGTAAGTACTTGTATTTGAATTTTTGGTATGAAATCACAAACTACCAAAACCGCACCATGCATAAAAGGGAGGAGAGCACGAATTTTGGAAATTTCATGCATTCATATGACCATATTATATATAGACTTCATTTTGCAATTTATTTAAATAATACCTATTGAATTAAAATATTCCATAGTGTTCAATTCCAAGAGTGGACCATGTATAAAAAAGTCCAACTATCTCATAGTTTCAATGCATCAAGGCACAAACTATTCTATCCTTATTAATGCCTGCCCACTTGGTTTCAAAATATTTGTAATTTAAGAATTTCAAGATTTGTCCTCATCTCTTCAACACATTTCATGGATCACCCATTTAATTCTTTTTATTTAATTTTATTATTTTCATCCTTATTTTCCGAGCAAGACTTGAAAATAGATGTTGCGTCCACCAAAAGTTGTAGTAGTATACGTTAGCACCAAATATATTTATAGTGAAAAAACAAACATAATCTAAGAAAAAACGATAGTTATATAGTAAAAAAAATGCTTCACTTTCACTCAACCAAACAATTTTTACAATGCAAACCTAATTAAATGTGGACACCTAATTAAACATATTCCTGCAAATACAGCTGTGCTTGTTTCTTCATCTCTCCAACTCCATGATTTAAATAATTGCAGTTTGTTCCCTTATTCAGTTTGCATTATTGATTTTATAATTATCCAGTTGTTATCTAATATATAATTTTGTTTTTTGCTTAGTAACACAAATATACGTTTATTATATTAGATCTCAAAATAAAAATTAATATAAATTCCTTTACTTAATTCATAGCCAACCAGACAAATCTCCCACCAAACCGGTACTACTCAATTCACAAATCAATTTTTTTTAGTACTATTTGAAAACATTTTTTTAATGAGTCCCATCACATGTGAGTTACCTCAATTTAATGCAACTATCTATTAGTTATCTTTCATTTAATCAGAGAAGTATGTGGCATACGGCTGTCCTAATTTACGTACAAAATTAGTACTACTAATAATATACACTTATCAACTAATTATTCCCTTTATTTTTAATCAACTATGAATTATAAATAATTAAATCTCTTAACCATGGTGGAATTGTCTCTTGAACTGGTTTTTATGTATGAAAAAAAAGGTGGAGTACCATTTTTATAATTTAAAAATGTGGGATTTATAGATTGTGGGTATCATTTTTGTTGGAGTAATAGTTTTAGGTAAACACATATATTAATTAGCAGTAGTATTGAAACTTTTCTATCCGAAGTAGAGAGCTACCAAATCTCTTCAATTATTCAAATGAATGTCATTCGTTTTAATATTCTCAAATAGAGACATGTCTAACAATGAAATGTATGTGTGTACGTAGACAAATACACCAAAAAACAAGTGTGTGTAGGCCACTATGTTGTCTCACGCACTGAAATTGATCTCTTATTGATTGAAAAAGACTCTTTTAAATTGTTAATATAAATCGATTATCTTTAATCTGTTGTAAGTAAAATTCACTTTCTTTTACTGCAATTTTTTAAAATAAAATATGATCCTAATTAATCGTTTAGAATATAAGGTAGATGTGCCCCAAGTCTGGAAATGGTTAGACAAATTTTCTTTTGCAAAATTATAAAAGTGGGAGAGAATGATTTGTCCCTTCAAAACTTTTTAGTGAAAAATCACAGTATTTTGCCAGCCAATTTTGTCGTCGATCCTATCACTCATCCACACATTCTATATATATGATAATTAAAATAAATGTGATGAGTGTCGTGAAATAGACATGACTCGAAATATCAGTGAAGTTCAAACTCATTAATAATTTGGTCTCCCTCTAAATAATATTTATGGTTATCATAAAGTTGTAATCGACACGTGGATGTCATCAACCCTCAAATTATAGTCTATCAAGTGAATATAGACAAAATTAAGGTACACAACATTCAGTAAAAAAAATATAACACGTAATATTAGGCATATATAGGGTGATTAAATATTTCTGTTAAAAGTAACGCTTTATATGTGGCAATGTAAAATAAAACTAAAATTATGAATTTAGTTATAGAATTCGCTTGCTAAAATCCAAGAAAAAAAAAGAACTTGTAAAGGTTTGACGGTTTAATTACCCCTTTTAAATAAAAAGATAGGAGTATAAATTATTTTCATAGTTTGAATGTTCTACTAGTACGTACCCAAATGATAAGTTTATAAGTTCATTTGGAGTAAAAACAAAAATTAGAATCATTGGAAGCAAAAATTGGGCTCTTATAATTCAAAGTTCTAAAAGTTATTTCGAAATTTGAAGATTAAAACTTCAAACAAACTTGTGAGACATGATAAAATTATTTGTACAATTGCATCTATTATAATATCCACGTAGGAATAAGGGTATAAATTTGCACTTAAAATTTTTATATTATTATAAAAGTACTAATTATTTATCATAATTCAAATAGAAAATAAAATTGATGTGTGAAGTTACGTACTGATGACCACTCAATAAAGGCACAACATAGATTGCTCTAATACAAAACTAACTGTTGCGCCGACAGGTTCTCATGGTCATGTAATTCTTCTAAAAAGTTTACCACACTAATTTTATCCCAAGACATATAATTTCACATTATAAATATATATGTCGAAATATCAAATATCAATAAATTTTGAAGGAAAAAAAAAACGAATTTAGAAGAGGGGCCAAACAAGCCATAAATCTTTTGTAAACCGGTAAAAGCATGATTGTCACCTGTACGGCTCCAAGCCGTCCCAACAATCAATCTCAGCCGTTGGATTCAGCGCACGCGGGGCCCGCGGAATGCAACGACATGAGCGCGTGCGTACTCGATCACTATCTCTGGTGTTGATGTGTCGCACCACGTCATCATCGGGCTGGAATATTTTGGAGTAGACACATGGGGTTTACAGTTCTGTGGGGCCCCCTCGATTATTTCTAAAATTATTATAAATTCGGAAATAAGAAAAGAATATGCGAATCATCTACTTTGATGGACTCTTATAACCGAATTCTCAGACACATTAGGTGACCGTGACATTTATCATTTCCTTTTTTATTTTATTTTTAATTTGGAATAATGCTAAATAAATGCATTAATTTTGATTAATTTAATTTTTTTTTTGATGATTTTTGATAGCTAATTACTTGAAAAATGAGTGGGTGGAAATGAGTGGGTGGTTGTTACTCCCTCTGTCCCCGATTAAGAGTCTCACTTTTCCATTTCGGTCCGTCCCCAATTAAGAGTTACACTTCATTTTTATCATAAATAATAAATAGGTCTCACATTCAACTAACTCAATTCACTCACATTTTATTATAAAACCAATATAAAAAATGGGTCTCACATTCTACTAACTTCTTCAACAAACTTTTCTTTACATTTCAAAAAATCTGTGCCCGGTCAAAGTGTGACTCCTAATCAGAGACGGAGGGAGTACATTTTTATCTATATACTCCTCTGCCTCAAAATGCCATATTTGCAAACTACATAATTTTAGGATGTTTTATTTTGTGCGTTAAATGAAACGAAAAAATATAATTTTTATATTAACATATTAGGATTATAATAAAAATAAAATGTACTCCCTCCGTCCCACATTTGTAGTAACATTTAGTTATGACATGGTTTTAAGGAATTGGTGGAATGAGTAATTAATGAAGTGAGAAGTGAAGTGTGTAATAAATGAAATGAGATAGTGGAGTGAGATGATGGAGTGTGTAATAAATGAAGTGAGATAATTGATTGTGTAATAAATGAAGTGAATTGGTTGAAGGTGAGTCCCTCTTTGACTTTTTGATTTTTTATTTTTGTTTTGATTTATTTTAATATAGATAATGACATTTGGGTGTAATTTTAGTGAATAATGGGATAAAATTTTATGTGCAAATATGGTAAATTCTAAATGTTACTCCAAATGTGGGACGGACTTTTATGGCAAAATGTTACTACAAATTTGGGACGGAGGGAGTAACATCTTTAATAGAATAAACTAAAAAGAAAAATATATACCATAAAGACCGAGGTAATATTATAAATTTTTTTTACAAAAAAGTGCGATTTAAGAGCATCCACAATGGTTGGATGATCATCCGCCCTAGTGATGGCCACATCAGCATTCCTTCTACAGTGGTTCCGCCCTAGTCTCCGCCTTATCAATTACCCATTTTTTCATTTAATTTTCTTTGTTATTATTATTATTTTATATTTTCACATATTATAAATAAATAAAATTAAATACTAAATTAAATGAAAAGCTTGTATATTACTTAATATAAAAAATGAATTTATAAATTTTATATTTAATTTTAATCAAATAAAAAATAGCAAATTATAAATATACCACTATAGAACACAACAAATTTAAATAAAACACTTACATTAATCGAATAAAATGAGAAAAATATAATAAAGATCAAAATTTTAAAAAAAAATTGTTGAGTCGGGCTTGAACCCACAACCTCTATAATTTTTTAAGACACGATTACCATTAGGCTAAACATAGATTTTGTAATGAAATCAAACAAAGTTTTATATAAAGCAACAAAAACTCTCTTTTAAGGAGTTAAAAACCTATCTATAAAACTACCATTTATCCCACATCGAAGTTACAATGAAAGTTGGAGTTGAAAACTTATCTATAAAAGGTTTACTCAAACAATGCAAAACCTGTTCATTTAGTGTAAATGATTATATTCTACAAAATATATTCTCACACTAATTCACGAATCCGTCTTTTAGTATGGATCATTGTAAAATTATAGTTTTTTTTTTTAATTTTAATTTAAAAAATTAATTTTTTATTTAAAAATTAATTGTTTAGAATTAAAAATTGATTTTTTTTTAAAAAAAAAATTCCGAGTTCGTCCTCGTCCGACCTCTTGCAATGGGCGGACGAGGGATCGGGCCACCATGTGAGACGATCGAACTTTCAGTCGTCTCACTCGTCCTGACGATCGTCCATCCGCCTGCAATAGGTGGACAATGCGGACGAGGACAAAAAACACTGATCCGGGAGGATGAGGAGTGAGCCATTGTGGATGCTCTAAATGGTCATTCAAAATCGCCTTTAAGAGGTCCCACAAAGAATGAAAAAATTTCACCAATTAACTATCCCCTCCAATTTTATACTTTATTCATCCATGAAAAATAGTCCAATTTTGTCATTTTGGGATGTTAACAGAAAATGGTCCTGTTTCTAAATATGGAAACTTTTTTTTCTCATACTTTATCCACTTTTTCTCTCAATCTCTCTTTATTTTACGTGATTTTCCCTTTCTCTCTTACCTTGTCAATTTCTAATTAAAACCGTACCGTCCACAAATGAGACAATTTTTGTGAACGGAGGGAGTAGTCCACATGCAAATTATTGGTACTAGTAATAATTTTCAAAAAAGGAATTAGTTAGGTTAGGGCCATTAAGTTTTAATATATTTCTAAATTGTCAAAAATAGTGGTTTTCAATTTAAACATGTGTTTGCATAAATTAAACTATATAAGCTCAGTTAAATTAAGACCATCCACAATGCTAGCGGTGGAAGGGGGGTCGGACCGCACCTGGGGTCCGGCCCGAGACTGACAGCGTTCAGTGGCGAAGTCAGAATTTTATGATGGGGCCCAAGTCACTGTTAATAGTTATAGGGTCCATTCAATGTCGGTGACATCGGATGACCGAAATAATTAATATTTAACATTTTTAATTTCTGTGTAAGAATAATATTGATGGAAACAATTTTCTATTATTGGAGTGACAAAGAATTAAAATTAACATAAGTGGTATAAAAAAAGAACAAATAGAAATTATGTTCCCAAAAGTAGAAAGTAGAGAGAATTAGTATTTACACATTACTATATTGTATTAGAATTACAAAAAAGAGAGAGAAAAAAAACTAGCAAATATAGAAGAAAAGAACTATGCTGTGGAGAGATTCGAACATGTGATATCTAGGTCACCAAACAATATCGAAAAGTTGTATTGTAGTTTGCATGTATTGTAGTTTGCATGTATTATACTTGTATTGTAGTTTGCATGTATTATATATAGGCAATCGAAAAGTTGATGGGGGGAATCAGGTTTTTAGCAATTGTAGTTTTTGAATTTATAGGATTTGTAATTTTTAATTTTTAAGGTTTTTAATTTTAATTTTTTCGAATGAATAATAAATTTTCCATGTTATAATTGTTCCATGCTTTCAATTTACGATTAAAACAGTTAGGAGTAGTAGTGAATATTGCAATTTAATATTTGTGGCCTAGATGAGATGCGATAAAATGAGGAGAATGATGATGTGGTAGAGATTTAAATTCTGGCCCGAAATGTAGTTGTGGATGCCCTAGACTGAGCTACTTCAAGACAAGATTATTCTTCATATTTTTCTGCTATTAAAAATAATAAAACTACCAACCACGTCCGTAAAGAGTAACATATTTGTATGTTATTCTAAACTAATTAATGTTGGATGATACTCCACGTAAATAAGCTATTTCAAGTCACAATTCACAAACATAAGAGCATCCACATCGCTGCTCGATGCGGAGGAAGGCGTCCGTGCCACTGGCGCGGCATTGTGCTGTCCGCCGCTGTGCTCTTGCCGACGGCATGGCACTGCTCGATGCATCGAGCACGTCCATGCCCTGAGCAGGGTGACGTGGCGCGACAGGATTGGCCAACGGCATAGCCGTTGGCATTTTAATTTTTTTAAAAAAAATTTGAATTTAATTAAAAATCATTTTTAAATAAAAAAAATATTTTCCCACTTCCCAATAAATGATATCCATTTTCTTACCGATTTAAATTTATTTTTCAATTTTTTTCTCTAAAATTCACATTTTCATCTATAAATACCCTCATTTCCACACAAAAAATTTCCCACCACACTACACAATTCTGATCTAAATTCTATCATCTTAATTTTCTCATCAATTCTCAATCTTTCACTCTTACAAAAAAAATATCTGGCTCCGGCGATCACCCCTCCAACTCCCGCAGTTGGAACCACGAATGGTTCGGCTCGACACCATTCCCTGGTCCGGAAACGCAATTCTCAGCCCCCCCTCAAACCCAAGGTTCTCAAATTCCGTGTGGTTACCGGCCTTACCTAGTGGACGACCAAAATGCCCCTGATGGGCGATACGGGTGGGCACCTGAACAAGGATCAGGAGGGAGCGACGACACTCAAACTCCTCCTACTCCTACTCCTCGTAGTGTTCGTGTTTAGTGTCGTGTTGGTGACACTCACGTCCGCACCCCATACACTCCGTGGGAGATGGATAAGTTATTCAAAGCCTATTTGGCAATCTCCAAAGATCCGGAGGTTGGCACAAACCAAAGCGGGGATAGGTTTTGGTTCCGCGTCTCTTGCCGGTACAATGAAAACTGACCGGATGGAACCATCAAGCTCATTGAGAGTATGGTGCGCAATGCCAACGAAGAAATCCAAAAGTTCCAGGGGTATTACCTTCAGGAAGAGCGGTCGGTGGGGAGCGGCAGGAGCGAGCTCGACATCGTCAGTGCCACCATGGCTACCTACCAATCCCAACATTACAAACCATTCAATTACCTCAACCCTTGGCAGGATGTGCGTGTGCATCCGAAGTATAAGGGAGGCGTACCATCCTCCTCCAGCAAACGATCGAGGTTGGTATCCCTATCCGACGCCGGCGAGGATGAGGTGGCTAGCCAGTTTGCCGCAGCTAACTTGGGTAGCCCCGACGCCAGCCCGAACAGTTCTCAACGCCGGCCGCAAGGAAGGAAACAAGCGACGACCAACCGACGTCGCGCCGCTCCCGCTCCCTTTGTGCCACCTCAACTCTCCACCAACTCGTCGTGGACCCTTTTGGCTCAACTCAATATGGCCGAGACGTTTCACATGTCTCCCGAGCAACTTGAAGCACGGCGGGCAATGATACGAGGTCTCCGACAAACATTGGGGATATGGAGAACTAGTCTTCCACAGGGGTATTTTTAGCCTTTAATTATGTAATTTTTAATTTGTAGGATTTTAATTATGTAAATTTTTTTAGGATTTTAAGTATGTAGTAATTTTATTTTTTAGGATTTTATGTTTGTAATTTTTATTTTTTAGGATTTAATTATGTAATTTTTATATATTTTTAATTTATAATAGTAGTTCGAGTATTTTTAATGTATTTTTATATTGTAGAAATGTTTTTAGTAATTGAAGTATTTAAATTAAATAATGGAATGGTGGGACCTTGAGCATGCTCTTGCGGAAGTGGATGTGAGTGTTGTGCTCTTGGGGAAAGGCAGAGAGTAAAAAATTATTAAAAGTGGGTTCGGGCCTACATCCACGATCTTTGGCAAGAGCATGGATGGAGATGCTTTAATTGCATACGTAATAGATGCATGGACTGTATACAACAAACTAAATTTAATTAAACGAGCAAACTAAGATTCATAATTAGTAATATACTCCATCCGTCCCCATTAGGAGTAACACTTTGACCGGGCACGGGTTTTAAGAAATGTAAAGAAAAGTTGGTTGAAAAAGTTAGTGGAATGTGGGACCCACTTTTTTATATTGGTTTATAATAAAATGTGAGTGAAATGAGTTAGTGGAATGTGAGACCTACTTATTATTTATGATAAAAATGAAGTGCTGCTCTTAATTGGGGACGGACCAAAATGGAAATTAGTAACTCTTATTCAGAGACAGAGGGAGTAAATTACAAAAGATATCAAACTCAGATTTTGGTAAATCAATCCAAAAATTTGTCTAATAACCACCCAACTTTCCTTTCATCGATTTTATTAGAGTGTCCTCAATATAGCCCCCACGGCGGTCTATTTGCTGACATGCGGTTGGACGTTCCACGGCGACCTATTGTGAGTCGCCGCAGTCGCCAGAAACATTGTTGTTTTTGTTCTTCTTAATTTATTTTGTGATGATGTGGTGGAAGCGTTTTTTGTGGGTGTACTGACTGGGCGCACAATTTTTTGTAGCTGTGGCGATGCTGTTCCACCTCTATTATGATTAAGGGGACGAATTTTTGGCCTTATTTTGCCCTCATATTCAAATTAATTTTATTTATTCTCGAGAATAACAACGTTTATAAGCAATACGCATGATCACCTCAATTTTTAGGCGGCCATGTTAATATTAAATTTAGCAAAAATCAGATAAAGTAGAATAAAAGATTTTGAAATTAATGTGGAAAAAAAGTTTGGGTCCAAAATTAACAATTCACAAACAATTGCTACTATGGTAGCAGTAATTGGTGTCTTAAAAATCCAATTGTCGAGTTGATACATGAGCGGGTTGAGATGTTTTGTTTCCCACTTTCGCACGTGTCAGCATTGCTGCCCGCAGCGGGTGTATATGGGCAAGTTGCGACGGGCAATGCATGGGGCAAGTGGGGCAGCAGGAATTATTGAAGACTTTTAGCTCCGCTGGATCCGCCCACGTGCGAACGCCAGCATGTGGGACCCGCTCACCGTAATTTCATTTTTTTAGTTTACCATTTTTCTTCCTTTGAATACTTGAATGACTAAGAATTTGCCACCCAGTTTATTACCATTCCATGCTAGTATTAAACTCACAACTAATTAGTACTATTAAACTTACAACTAATAACTGATGTTATATATTCTATCCTTAATGTTACCCATCTGCCAAATTATTACCATAAGAAATTTTTTTATAACATCATGAACAATGCATGTATAAACTACTTACACAAAAAATTAAAATATGCTATGATTATACTTTCAATTTTTAAAATAAGACACTTGTTATAAAGCAAAAATATATGACTCTTAATAAAAACAGGAGTATAATAGTGCTATAAATTATTATAGAGCTAGTATTTTAGTTTATAAAAATGTTAGGATAAACTTCTAATTTAGTTTTAATATCGAAAATGGAATAGAATTATTTATGGCAGAAGGAGCTAAAAGTGAAAACAAATGGGATCTTAGGAATTCGCGCATAACTACATAAATGGTTTTCATGGATTCAAATTTTACATTTACATCTCTACTATTTCCTCCCGTACTCATTTACAAGTAATCCGTTTTATAAGATTATGCATTTTCTAATTTTAGAAAGTCTTTTTATTCTAATAAAGTGATATTCATTATCCTCTAGTAGTAATATTTTAAGACTATACACATTCTTTTTTTTTCGCCTGTTTAATAAGATTATTACTCCCTCCGTCCCCCATTAGCAGTCACAGTTTGACTGGACACGGATTTTAAGAAATGTAAAGAAAAATTGGTTGAAAAAGTTAGTGGAATGTAGGACCCATTTTTTTATATTGGTTTTATAATAAAATGTGAGTGAAGTGAGTTAGTGGAATGTGGGACCTACTACCATTTATGTAAAATGAAGTGTGACTCTTAATTGGAGACGGATTGAAATAGAAAAATGTGACTCTTAATCGTGGACGGAGGGAGTAACTTTGTAACTTTGTAATAATAGGAGTATTTTGAATTGGTTAATCCTGTTGACCAAGTCACGGGTCACAAATATTTATACAAAACGAAAAATTGGGGCGCGAAAATGAAAACAAGGCCTATAAGAAAGGCTAACGAACGTGCGGGTCACGTGGGACCACGTGGTGGTGGCATCTCTCTATATATAAATATTAGTGATAATAATCCAATGGCTGTTTTGGAAGTTTTTTCAAATTTTCATTACTCTAATCAAACCGAACCATTGAAAATACACCCCCTCACGTGCTCTTGTTCCCTTAAGTCTTGGATATTTTGGTAAATTAATTTAAGTATAAATGTGGCAAACCCTTAAGATATGGTTCTGTAAAACTAAATATTTCTTGGAGAAACACAAACGGAAATACTCCCTAAAATATACTCCTAGTAGTAGTATTTGTCTTGTACTATGTGCAAGGAATAAAATATAATAGTGGTAGCTTATGTTAAAATACAAAATTGTTGAGCTTTTTGGATTCTAAGCTCAAACTCATATGCCTGGATTTTCCCTTGCAACTCACCTCTATTGGGCTCCACAAATAGCCTCTTTTACAGACCAAATTCATGGACTTACAAGTTAGGTGAGATAATTCGATTCATATTCAATTGTATATTTGTAATTATTGAAATATTAATGAACCCATTGAAATATACTACTACTTTTTTCTTTTGTTCATAATATATTTGATTTAGTAGTGTTAAATGTCCGTTTATGAACAGAATGAAGTAGAGTTGGGCTTTCAAATTTTTCTAACACTAGGCTATTAGTTCCTTAGATATTGTGGTTTAATTTTTGGGCCCAATTGATAAGGCCCACAATAAAAACATTTTAGTCTTGAAGATTTTGGAATCGAATCCATTAAACCTAAATATTGTTGATCAAGAATTCACATCTTCACAAAAGTATGAAATAGAACGTCATGTAGTAGTTTTTACCCACTAGTATTTGATATTGATGGGGTAAACTTATTTGATAATCTATCACAAGGGCGTTTTTATCCAATTATTATAGGCTTATTAGCAACTACCAATATACTCCCTCCGTCCGCCATTAGGAGTCCCATTCATAGGCGGCATGAGTTTTGAGAAATGTTATGAAAAGTGGATGGAAAAAAGTTAGTGGAATAGGGATTCCATTTGTATATATTAATTTTAAATGAAATGTGAGTAGAATGAGTTAGTGGAAGGTGGGACCCTATTACCATTTATGGTAAAAGTGAACCGAGACTCTTATTCGCGGACGGACTAAAATAGAAAAACGGGACTCTTATTCGCGGACGGACTAAAATAGAAAAACGGGACTCTTATTCGCGGACGGAGGGAGTAATGTCTTACATGAAATATTACTTTTTTTCCACAAACTTTAAAATTAGCACTAGTATATAATATCATAAATTTACATTTGGTTGTATATAATATCATAAATTTACATTTGGTTGTCAATTTCACTCTACGGTTAAATTGGATTCTAACGACGATCTCGAAACGACGTCGTACTATATTAGAGCTTCCCCTTAATTTCTTTTTTCTCCTTCGTCGCTCTTTTCCCCCAAAATAATAATAATAAATAATAATATCGTGCCCCCAAAATTTGCGAATTTGGGAATTTGCGTTGTTCCAATCTCAGAAACTGGAAGAGAAAAATCAAGACTACATTTGCCCTGATGAAACCGATCATCTAGAACGTCGTCGTATCAGGTTTACTCCCCAGCTGCTACTGTTTCATACAGATTAATGCATATTTCTTTTCTATTTATTTTTCTCAGATTCTTGCTTGAGCTCGATGAATAGGTTTAATTACCAGTAACAGCGATTTGATTGTGAGCAGATTGTATTATTATGTAGCTGGAAAGGAGTGATGCTGTGGAAACAATTGTGAATTAGTTTTGAATGTTTGAGCTGAAAATTGAACTTATTTTTCTTACTTCGATAATAAAGTGTTGGTTTCGTGTATTGATTAAACTTGAATTTATTGCCCAGTTCAAGTTAATTTATGATGAATGAAAGAAGTTCTGGTACTGGAGCTCAATATTAACTCGCATGATGCAATTTGAGAGTTTTATGGTTTGTTCTTTAGCTGTCAATGGATGGTTTTAACTTTTAATCAATTTGTTGGTTGATTTTCAACGCAGGGAGTCTATGGATCTTGATTCCCGTCCTACTGAGGATGGTCTCCCAGTACTGCAGTTGAGGAAATGGGGTCCCTCAGAGTTTCCATATAGCCCATCTAGTTTTCGTGAGGGTTTTATATCTCCAACGAGAAAGTCGTTGTTGTTACTCTCTTATGATTCTGAGGCATTATGGTTTCCCCTAGTTAAAGGTGACTTCCAAACTTACTCGATGTTGATCTTAAAGACATAACACTTACATTTCCAAAGAATAATGTTTATTTGTTGTGTTCATTTATTGTATACACCAGGTCGATGTATAGGAAATAATGATTCTGAACATTTTTCTGATGAAATAGTTGCTGATCCACTAGAATCAAGTAAGCCTGGTATATCAGAGCCAAGGGAAAGTATCTCTGGCTCTTCTGGCACTGTAGATTTGGATGGAAAGACTGGCTACACATCAGGTTCAGGAGTTAGTATTCAAGAATCTACCGGTGCTTTTATATCTGATGTAGATTCAGTGGCATGGGGTCTATGCGGGAACACATTTGATCAGCACGAGGGGGCTTCATACGAAGAGCTACTTTTTGTCTCTGGAAGACAAGGGGTAGTTGTACATGCGTTTTCTAAGTTTGGTAAATTTAGTGGAGTAATAAAACCTGAGCAAGCAAGGGATGTTGGGCAAGGGAAGTGGATGGAGTGGGGGCCCTCGAGAACCTTATCTCCAGATATTGAGGTTCATGAAGAAGTAGAATCTCATGATAAGATCACCGGGAAAAGGACTTCTGATGCAGAAGCCCCTGTTAGGGATGGTCGGTCAGCTAGTCCAAAGATATGGATGCAAACGTTTTTGACTGAAGTTGAAAGAGTAACATCTGGTGGTTACGTTTATTCTAGGTACCCAAAGATGCCATTATTTCCGAATGATGTAGTTGTTTCTTTTAGGATATATGACCAGGAATCACCATTCTCCGACCCCGTGTCTCTTGGTGATACAGCACCATGTAATCAAACAAATCCCAGCATGCCAATCATGGGATGCACTACCAATAGATCAGATACAGATCTTAGTTCACCTGTCACGTCAGTTGCAGGGGATAGTGTATCTAGCTTGAAAAGTGGTGTCACTAATGGTCCGTATAAGTGCACCAAAGTTTTCTCTAACAATTTGCATCGGTTAGTTGGCTTCGCTCTATCCAATACTAGTTATTCAGCTGTTGATACTGGCAATTTAAATGATGGAAACTACACAAAAAATCTGGTTTCAGTGGCCAGAACTGTGAGCTGGGGAATACAGTGGCTATACTCAGCAAAACTTGATGAAAAACTTGATACAGGTCCATTTGAGTGGATAGACTTCAGGTTTTCTGATAGATTTCTTATTTGTCTCAGTACATCTGGCACAATCTCATTGTATGGTGCAATGACTGGTGAGTATATAGCATCTCTTGATGCTTTTAGGAGAAATGGACCTGGCTCTTGGCACCATATTGGTAGTCTTACCATCAGAAGAAAGTTTAAAAGGCTCTTTGTATTTCCTCATTCCTTATTGTTAGGTGTGATGGATGAATCTGGTGTAATCTATGCCGTACCTACTGATAACCATGTCCTCGAAGACCAATTTTCATTTGAAGACGTCCTCCCTTATCAATACTATTCAGATCTTGGACTTTTAATGGGTTGGGAGGTAGGGGGTGCTGAGATTGGATACCAACGGGTACTTTCTAATACATCAAAGGCTCATGGTATTAGTAGATTAGCAGGTTATGGTAGATATTCTCATTTCATTGGTAAAGAGAATCTTATAAACGAAAATAGTCATATAAAGGATTCAAAGGGTACCAATGGCTCGTATCTCATGACCTTTTCTAATGCAACCCATATGTTGAACGAGAATAAGCTAATGCTTTCTGATTTTCCATCTTGCCTTATAAGGAAAGCTTTTATACCCCCTTTTGGATGCAGTGAAGATGATGTTATCTGTTGTTCTCAATTTGGAGTTACTCGCCTTACTAAGAGATATAGTTATGAGAAGAGACAATGTCAAGTTGTGCATACCAATCTACAATTAGATTTTGTTGTGAATGATGATATAAATTATGTCATGCCTACTGGGGAGACCTCTTCTAATGAAGCTGTTGGCTGCAATTTCAATGGGTGCTTATATTTGTTGACCAGAAGAGGTCTCGCGGTTGTTCTTCCCTCGATTTCAGCTACCCCAAATTTCTTTCCTGTTGAGGCAATTGGATATCATATACCAAATTGTTCTAGTAGCATAATGTATGGGGCAGGTGATCTTATGGGAACAGGTAGAACTAAAAAACCCTTCTCACCATGGAAAGTGGAGGTTTTGGATCGAGTTCTTTTATATGAAGGCCTTGAAGTTGCAGAAAAGTTATGCATGGAAAATGGTAAGAATATCCTCAAAAGTATTTAGAACTCTTTCTCTCTCTTGTAATGGCTTCTCTAGTTCGCTCTTTGGGATGTCCACAAATGCTTTGTATTTTCAGATCAGCCCCTTTTATCATCCTTAGAGCCCAATTTAACTTTTGATTTCGAGGGATAAGTTATTTCTGTTTCCGGGGAGTATGTCATAGTAGATCAAGGCAGTTTGATGCTCACATTTTCTTCATGTTATTACTATATATGTGTGCATTAGCACTTTCCCTTTTCTTATATAAGTGACAGGGCGGACATGATTTTTGATACTAGGAGACCTTGATGTAATATGTAACTTTTCGTAATTAGCTAGAACTTTTGCTGCTGCTTCTTCTAGATGCAAAGAGTTATCAAAGTCTTCTACATTACATGTTTCTGAATCTCTTACTATATCCAATTGCTTGTGTTGAAATTATCTTTGACAACTTGGTAATGTATCCATTATCTTATTTATTTATTACGATTGTGTACTAAGGTAATGATGAAAAGTTGAATGTGTTATCATCACATTTAAGCTTTGGTTTTGCCTATTCCACTTTTTGTAATACTCGTCTTAGTTAGGAGTCATATGTGATCGTGGATGTGATAAGAAGTTTACTTGGATTTCTTCGTTAATGAGGGAAGTCATAGTACAGAACAATATTTCTAACAGCTGTTACTCAAATATTACAGGCTGGGTATTGGGGATTTCTCGGATCCGTCACTTGCAGTTGGCTTTGGCTTACCTTGAATTTGATGAAATTAAGAAGTAAGGTTACATGTTTCTGTGGCTTCTTTTACTTGATTTTTATCAGTATGATAATAACAGGTGATGTGAAAATTACGAAAAAACTGAAGTTACTGTGAGTGTGAGAATTGCACATCACTGGTATTCCTGAATGGATGCATTACGTTTTATAATCTAGGTATAGTTTGATAACTCGTGAAAAAGGATGAAGTGCTATGATAGAGAATCTGAAATTTTGCTTCTAAATTTAACAACCAGCTCTCTGGAAGTGCTTATGAGGGTTGACATGGCAGTGGAAGGCATCTTGAGGTTGCTCTTTGCAGCTTTTTATCTGATGTTCAATAAAGTAAGCAACGATAGTGAGGTTTCTGCTGCATCAAGGTATGATGTACTTCTGATTTATCAGCTGCAGTATCTTACATATGTGAAATATTTGTGGCATATGATTTAAGCTTGCATTAATTAGTAATAAGGGTTCCATATATGATAGTTCATGTAATATTTAAAAATATACTCCATATTGTAAACTTATGTCTTGAACTTCAGACTGAGGCAGTTCAAGCTTGAATGAGGTTGCTTTTCCTACTTGGATCTCCATTACTGCAATATAGAAGCCATCAACCTTATAAGTATCACCTTTAGGTGTCAAGGCTGAGGTGTCAAGGCTGAACCATTGACCTGAATGAAGTATAACTGGTCAAGTTTTTCTCCAGTAGCACCAAAGTGCCTCATCTAAGTTTAAGACGCACAAATCACAACCTAATCAGATGTTAACTATTAGTTAATGAGCTTATAGCCGCCACAGATATCTGACACCTCTTTAAAGGCACTTCCATAATTATAGTTTCAAATAAAAAATGCATGTTCCACAATGGTGAGTTTGTTTGATGCAGCATATATGTTTGCTCAGAGAACTCATAATAAAAGCTAAATCTGTTGCATATGGTCTGAGTGAGGGGAGGGGTCGGCGAACTGCTTCATCTTTGCATAAAGTCCTCTAGTGATCATATGGTTCTTGACTTCTTTCAATGTTGTGCCATTATGCTAGCCGATTCTAATCAAATTCCCCTTTTTGGCACCACCTGCATAGATGCAGCTAGTAGATAAGATTATCACATTTAATGTGCTCAAACAAATTTTATTTGATATATTTCCATAACTAGGTTTCAGTGACTGTAATGCAGGCTTCTAGCATTGGCCACCGATTACGCAACTAGGGTCATACGTAAATATGGCTTATTGCATCATAAGAAAGTGTCTGAGAAGCCATTGGAGGTTAGCAGTAATGACGACCCTTATCCTCTATTGGTGTTGACTGAAAAAGAGCATGATGAAGAGGGAACTTCAAGAACCCTTGCTGAAGCAGCACGATATTTGGTGGTTATTCGGAGTTTGCAGCAGCAGTTGAATGAAAAATTCAGACGACCAGGACAAGTATTGGTAAGTTCTTAATGTTTTGCTTGTTTTAATGTAGAGAATAATGATAAATGACTACTCTTCTTGTGTTGTAGATGGTTAATGCTGGGTTGGTGAACACGGTTGGTACTGGTCGATTGGAGGATGAATACAAGAATCCAGCTGTTCTGGAAGATACTTCATCGCTGATTAGATCAGATCAACGTGGAACTGCAGCTTCTACCTCTGGAACTGAATTGAGTAATGAAGAGAACCTTGCTCTGATGCCTGTGGATACAGTTGGTGCTGATTTCCAAGATTTTCAGAACTTTGATAAGATCCTAGTTTCTGAAGGAAGCACATATGTAAAAAGAACTTCTAGAATAGAGAATCCAAAAGATATGATAGCACGTTGGGAGTTGGATAATATGGACATTAAAACGGTTGTGAATGATGCATTGCTTTCTGGCCGTCTTCCTCTTGCCGTGCTTAGATTGCATCTACATCATGTGAACAATTTGTTACCTGACACAGAAACTCGTGATACCTTTAATGATGTCCGGATTGCTGGAAGAGCGATTGCATATGATTTATTTGTAAAGGTTAGTTGATCCAATATTAAAGTTGAAATAATGTGTCACATGCGTCCTTATTATTTTCAAGTTGCAATGGATAGGGTGAGATTGGGCTTGGTACAACAACATTGCAAAAGCTTGGGGAGGATGTTGAAACAACCTTGAAACAGTTAGTTTTTGGAACTGTCAGAAGATCTCTGCGGGTGCTAGTTGCAGAAGAGATGAAAAGATATGCATACCTTGGGCCACAGGAGTTAAAGATATTGGAAATGTTATCATTAGTAGAGGTATGTGACTTCGTTGTATGAAATATAACTTTCCAAGATCTTGAATCCGAGAATAATGCCTAATGTTTGTGTAGAATTCAGAATTAATTATTAAATCAAACAAAAAGAAGCCTTATTACAGTATTTTCCTGAAAAGAAAGCTAACACCTTGGCTTGACTAGTAGTGGGTTAGTTTGCATGTCTACACCATTTTATGCCATTTTTCAATGGGGATTTCTTATTGCGTTTTCATGAAGAGATTGGTTTTATGCATTTATGCTCTGGGATGATGTTATTTTTGGCAGTAAATTTGTAATGAGCTAACACTAATTTATTCCCTCCCCCCCCCCACCCAAAGAGGGTGTATCCTTGCAATAGTTTCTTCAGTACACTAGCGACCAGGAGAAAGGGGCTTAATAGAATATCTAATGAAGAACCACTTGGGGAGATAAGTTTGCACCTATTGCACCCACTATTTGACAATCCTGTCATTTCATGTGGAGAGATTGATGGAGTTGTTTTGGGTTCATGGACGACCATTGACAAACATTCTATCGCTGCTGAAGTAGATGATGACACCAGCCATGCTGCTTATTGGGCTGCTGCTGCAGCTTGGTCGGATGCCTGGGATCAAAGAGTTGTTGACCGTGTAAGTAAGATGATGCAATTTTCAAAATATTTTATCATGGCTAATTATACCATTAATTTCTTTTTGTCTTGATTAAGATCCAGCTACTGTATATAATTGTGTGTTCCGGTGTATATTTTTCTTAGTTGGCACAGTTTATAAATGGTGACCATAAGCTTCCTGCAATTAATGTTGCAGAACATTCTTGATTTTGCATTGATAAAGACATGGTTATGTTAAATTTATATATTCTCAAAGAATCTTGTGGAGTTGGTTGGAGATGTGTACTTGTCTAAGTCATAACTGATGCATCTAACAGATTATTCAGCATAAAAACCTTTCTTCCTTCTTAGATAGGAAGAAATGTTTAGAAACTCCTAAAGAATGTCTTTTGTTTGCATTGGAAAATGAAAGAACCGCCACAGACGATCTTGATGATGGTATAATGTCTTTACTCGATGGATATAACAGAAAACTTGTCTTTAAAATTCTTAGGAAAGAACCACATAGATTAAATAGTTTAAATTTAATTTTGTAGGATATATTATGCATGCCATGCTAGTATTTATTCAGACTTCTGAATGTGCCGATTCAAAGTAGCAATCCACTATCTGACATGGCCGGTGGCTCTTTATTCCTCCTAGACTTAGCTATTTCTGTTTGTGTCATTGGAGGTTTTGTTTTCTTTTCCTCCCAACTTGGTTTGTCGTAAGAAATATGCATAAAACATGCGTCATATCTTGAATTGATTTTATTTCTTAGTGAGTCTCATTTTTGTGAATTTGTGATTCCATTTTGTAAGTATGTGATTGAGAATGCAGATGCAAATGTTATTCATGATTCCAAGGGTCAAACTATGTAGATTTTCTGTATTTTTGTTCTGTTATCAATAATAGATAGAAAACATTCCTACAGGAAACTGCTGTTCAGTTTTAGCATGTTTTCTTCCTGTGCAGATACTTCTGGACCAACCTCTTCTTATGGGTGTTAATGTGTTGTGGGAATCTCAAGTTGAGTATCATGTATGCCATAATGACTGGTTAGAAGTTTCAAAGCTACTAGAGGTAGTTCCACCATATGCACTCTCTCCTGGAAGCCTTAGCATAAGCTTGGATGATATACGTCCAGCTTCATCCATTGAGTATGGTCAGGAGCCCCCTGAATTCAACAAATACTCAAGTTTCCTTGAAGACTTGGACACTGTATGCATGAATGTGCAAAACATCAGACTTTTCAGGTTTCCTACAAACAGGTCATCTTCTGTGTGGTTAAGGAGGCTTATGGAGCAGCAGCTTGCAAACAAATTAATCTTTTTGGTGGATTACTGGGACCGAGTATCAGATATTGTACCTTTGCTGGCCCGATCAGGTTTTATGAGTGATTTACATGACACTTCTTTCCTGGATGGAGCAAATGATGGTTCATCTGAGTTACTGGTTATTGGTGATGCATCTATTGATCCAGATGCAATGCAGTCTCTACATAAAGTTGTTGTACATTTCTGCGCCCAGTATAACTTACTATACCTTCTGGACATTTATCTTGACACTCACAAACTGGCTATTGACCATAGTTCCCTTTCCTTTTTATTGGATGCAGCAGTAAGTTCAACACTTATTATTTGTTTACAATTCAGTTTGGGTTCTCTGGTTAAGAGATGCATGTAGTGGTCTTAGATGTTACATAATATAGTTTGCTTCTTAGACATGCAAAATATCAGCCAATAAGTAGGTCGTGGCTGTTACATAACATTTTCTCTTTCAAGTTATGCCCTTGATGGGATCTGTGCAAATTTATTTTGTATATTTCTCGGATTTTATTTTGAAATTTTTGTGATAGGGTAATGACACATCAAGCAACTTGAGGATATTGATTCATACTGATTGTATTTTCAGGGTGATAATGAGTGGGTTAAGTGCTTGCTCTTAATGAGGGTTAAAGGAAAAGAATATGATGCATCATTTTCGAATGCTCGTGCGGTTGCTGCTCTAAATTCAGTTCCAGGTAATAAACTTACTGTGGAGATGGATGACATCGTCCATGCTGTTGATGACATTGCAGAAGGAGCAGGGGAAATGGCTGCTTTAGCCACATTGATGTTTGCTCCTGCTCCTCTACAAGAATGCCTCAGTAGTGGCAGTGTAAAAAGACACTGTAGCTCTGCTCAATGCACCTTGGAGAACCTTAGACCAGCCCTTCATCGGTTCCCTACATTATGGAACACCCTTGTAGCAGCATGTTTTGGTCAAGATCCGACTTGCCGTAATCTCAAGACAAAAAGTGAGTTCTTCAACTTGTTCTCTACCCTTTGCCTGTGAGATATTGCACCATTGAATATCATTCCATATTCTCTTCCCTTGATAACTCTCTTCTTTGGTATAGTGTCAGGATATTCTGAGTTGTTAGACTACTTGAACTGGAGAGAAGGAGTATTCTTCTCTTCCCTACGAGATACTTCAATTCTTCAGATGATTCCATGCTGGTTCCCTAAGGCAGTGCGGAGATTGGTTCAGCTTTATGTGCAGGTTATTCTGACACTGCACTGGTTAGCTACTTATATTAGATATTGACATATCATGAATCGGGAGTTCAAATTGTCTACTTCAATTCTCTTCTTCTTTTACATTTTTATTTATTTATTTATTTTCTGAGCAGGGCCCAGTTGGTTGGCAATCATTGGCTGATTCAGAGACTGAAGAACTTTCTCTTCTAAGAGACATCTATTATGTTGTAAATTCAAGTGGTCATGCTCAGATTAGTGCCACATCCTGGGAAGCTGTCATCCAGAGACATATAGAAGAGGAACTCTATTCATCTTCTTTAGAGGTAATTGATCTATGTTTCTTGAAAATCCAGTCATGCATACTGGAAACTCCAATTTTGAGATGCTTGAGATAGTCCATTTTTCAAAATACACCTAGTAAAATTCATATCCAAATATTGGAACGTCATGAATCCATAGCACAAGTTTTCTCTCAATCATATTGCTCCTGTTTCTTCCATCTAATATCGTGCAATATTGTATTTTGCTCTGTCTTCAGGGAGCTGATGTTGGACTTGAACACCATTTGCATCGTGGGCGTGCATTAGCTGCTTTAAATCATCTCCTTTCAGCAAGGGTCCATAAATTGAAATCTGATAATAAGCATTGGGATCAACCTGAATCTCTATCAACTGGGCAAACAAATATACAATCGGATGTGCAGATCCTTCTTTCACCAATAACTGAGAGTGAAGAGTCTCTTCTTTCATCTGTAAGAATTAAGTCATCATGCATAGCAAAGGAAGTTATCATCGATAAGATGAACCTGAAAACCAACTGAGATTTTCTGCATGTTTATTGTTTAAGCTCTGATGGAACATGAAATAATGATTAAATATGCTAAACTCTAGATAAAAAGAATGCTTATGGCTTTATGCTAATACTGTAAGCATGTTAGTCATCTCTGTAGAAATCTTGTTGTTCATGGAGTTGTATCTAATCTAGAAGTCATGGTAGAAATCGCTGAAACCGAGGTGGTTGTAGATGATTAGAGATGTAACTTTCTGACCATATATCACTATCTGGCGTTCCCTCCCTCTCAATCGGCCCCTTAATGGTTGATATGTCAATGTAATCTGGATAGTGCATACAGGTTTTTTAAAGTTGCCTTAGTCTTTATTCCAAAGATTGATTGTGCAAGTATGTTTTTTCACCTGGAGGCTGGAAAGGATGTAATAAGTGCATTTTGTCATTTTGTAATTAGATTTGTGGAGGAACTAGAGTTCTAATGCATATAGAAAACCAGCTCGATAGATCTAACTACAATAATGCCATAGCGTTATGATAGAGGGAATCCATGAGGAGGTGCTATGTTGAAATGTAGCTGCATATTTTTATTTCCTCCCCAGGAAAAATCCTTTGTTTTACTTTCGTATAACCTTCATATTCTCTCAACATAAGTGTCTGGTTAAGCATTCAAAGTAAAACCAGTATAAGAACTCGGATAATTATCTGGTGTACCCTCTTGTTCTGGTGTCAATCTGGCCCTCACCTCTGTCTGCCTTCTGTTGTTCAGGTTATACCCCTTGCTATTCAGCATTTTGATGACTCTGTATTAGTGGCTTCATGCGCTTTTCTTTTGGAACTATGTGGTTTATCTGCTAGTACTCTCCGAATGGATATTGCTGCCTTGAAAAGAATATCTTCTTTCTACAAGTCTGCCGAGAACAATCAGTATATGCAACAATCTCCTACGAGCCCTGCTTTTCTTCAGCCGCCTGTTGAAGTAGACGTAACAGAATCTATAGCTAGAGCACTGGCAGATGATTATCTTCATAAATATTCTAGTAGCATAACGCAGAAAGGTGACCGAAACAATAGTGTTTTGAATCAACCGTCACGAGCTTTATTGCTTGTTCTTCAGCACTTGGAAAAGGCAAGTCTTCCATTGCCATCCAATAGCATGACCTGTGGGTCTTGGTTGTCAAGTGGAAATGGAGATGGAGCTGAGTTAAGGTCTCAACAGAAAGCCACAAGCCAGCACTGGCAATTGGTCACAGCCTTTTGTCAGATACATAACATTCCTTTAAGCACTAAATATCTTGCTGTATTAGCAAGGGACAACGACTGGGTATGCTATTTATTCTGTATCGTTATACTTGATCTGTTGATTAATGTCTTTTTGGTGGCTAAGGTAACGTCATTTATGTTACCAACCTTTAAACAGGTTGGCTTTTTGTCCGAAGTTCAAATTGGGAAATATACTTTTGAAACAGTAATGCAACTGGTAAGCTTCATATCCTAGAATGTATGTAGTGCAGAACAAATAAACCCTGCGGTTGACTACTTTGTCCTTTTCCTTTTAAATGATAGTAGCTGATGCAATTCCATATTTACCTTGTCTGCCATGTATCAGGCATCAAAGGAGTTCAGTGACCCCTGTTTAAAATCTCACATTACAACAGTTTTGCGAAGCATGCAGTCCAGGAAAAAAACTGCACCAATGAATATGGATACTGGAGAAAAGGACAAAATTTATCTGTCAAATGAGAATCTTTGCATGCCTGTGGAATTATTTGAAATTATAGCGGGATGTGAAAGAAATGAAAGACCTGGAGAGGCTCTTCTCCTGAAAGCAAAGAACTTAAGCTGGTCGATTCTGGCTATGGTTGCTTCTTGCTTTCCTGATGTCTCTCCATTGTCCTGCCTGACAGTTTGGCTGGAAATTACTGCAGCAAGGTTTCCATGCTTTAAAATGATTTTCTTTTTTGCTTTAAGTATTTCCCTAAATCAGTCTCATGGATCTTTCCATATCATAATTTTGAACCTTTCCAAGTCTTATTCTGTCACTTGATTGCTTTCTTTAATTTCGAGAATATAATGCAAATTTTCATGTCTTGTCAGGGAGACTTCTGCCATCAAAGTTAATGACATTGCATCTCAAATTTCAAAAAATGTTGGAGCTGCTGTTGAGGCTACCAACGCCCTTTCTCCTGGCGCTAGAACCATAACATTTCGTTATAATAGGAAAAACGCGAAGCGTAGGCGCCTTCAGGAACCTGTTCCACTGGATACTTTGACATCCGCAGATTCTATAAGTTCTAAAAGCTCCACTTTTTCTAATACTCAACGTTTTCTTCATGAAGAGGGAAGTGATAAAATAGGTGATAAAGATGCCAAGTTTTGGACTGACCCTAATAGCATGGCTAACACTCTGTCAAGAATGGTGGCTGTCCTCTGTGAGCAGCACCTGTTCCTTCCTCTGCTAAAAGCTTTTGAAATATTTCTACCGTCATGCTCACTGTTACCTTTCATCCGTGCTCTTCAGGTTAGTTAGTGTACAACACAGTTTATCAGTATAAGTAGAATGTCTCAGCTGGAAAATTGTTGTACTATATTTCAGGAAGTAGAATCAGTACAAAAATCTAGTCTTGTTTTATAATGCCTGATCAAGAAATGTAAAATGTGACAGTTTTTTATTTTGTTTCCTCTTGTTCTCTTGTTCTTTTGAATACCTTTTAACTTTTAAGTGATTGTCATTACCAAATCATCTGAGCTATTCTTTCCTAATATAAAGAAAAGAACCTAAGTTACTATATACTACATTGCAGTACTTCAATTTTCTCCATCAATGTTCAGCTGGACCATTTGCTTTATTGATTTATTATTCTTCCCTAGGCTTTCTCACACATGCTCCTCTCAGAGGCTTCAGCACATCTTGGATTATTTTCAACCATAATTAAGGAAGAGTCTCCTCTTACACTACCTAATTGGGAAAGAGAAGGGAAAGTTGGGACATCGTGGACAACTTCGACTGCTGTCAAAGCTGCTGATGCCATTCTTTTAACTTGCCCATCTCCATACGAGAAAAGATGCTTGCTAAGGCTCCTTGCTGCTACCGACTTTGGTGATGGAGGGTCTATTGCAGCACGATATGGCCAATTGTCTTGGAAAATAGATATGGCTGAACCCTCTATGAGGGGTGATGAATGCCCCCTCCTTGGAAATGAAACGTTTGATGATGCTTCACTTCTATCTGCATTGGAAAAGAATGGGTATTGGGAACAAGCACGCTGTTGGGCAAAGAAGTTGGAGGCCAGTGGTGAATCACGTTGGAAATCTGCAGCCAATCATGTAACTGAAATGCAGGTAACATGATTTTTAATCTTTTGTCTTCCATTTGTAAATGCAAGAAGATCTCATGAATATCTCATTTATAATTTATTCAAATAAATGTTCATGCGTTTCTCTGCAATTGTTAGGCGGAAGCCATGGTTGCAGAGTGGAAGGAATTTCTTTGGGATATCCCAGAAGAGAGGGTTGCTTTGTGGAGCCACTGCCAGACACTTTTCATCAGATATTCCTTCCCAGCATTGCAGGTAAGGTTATTTCACAACTGAGGTTAAAGGAATGGCTAACATCACATAATCCTTCATTGTGGGGTATCTATCTTTTTATTTTGTTGCGACTCTTTCACTTTTTCATTTTTCTTTCTTCTTATTTAATTTTTGTCTTCGATGGGGTGGAGTAAGATCAGTTGTTGGAAAAGGTGTTTGTAGGACAGGTTTATGTGGCTGCCAGCACCTGCATTCTATGTATCTCTATTTGAGTAAGCCAATCATTAGCTGAATGTGCTGTGCTCCTCTGTGTGTATGTAGGCAGGACAATTCTTCTTAAAACATGCTGAAGCTGTGGAAAAAGATATTTCAGCAAAAGAACTTCATGAGATTTTGCTACTTGCTCTGCAGTGGTTGAGTGGAATGACAACTTTGTCAAACCCGTGAGATTTCGTTTTTTAATTAATATTTTTTTTATCCCTGTGTCTCCCAGTAAATATTTTCTTAATCTTTCTTTCTACTGAATGATTGTGGTACTAAACATGAATGATATCTGCAGGGTTTATCCACCACACCTTCTACGCGAAATTGAAACTAGAGTGTGGCTCTTAGCTGTGGAATCAGAAGCTCTGGTAAAGAATGAAGGTGATGTGAATTCATTAATTTCATCTGCCCGGGAGCCTGGAGCTGGCAAGAGTTCTGATTTAATGGACCGTACGGCAAGCATTGTTGCAAAAATGGATAATCATATGAATGGACTTAGGCTCAAATCTTCTGAGAGAAATGATAGAGAAAATGGTCAGCCTCATGTTAGGATGACTCAAACTGGCGACGGCGGCTTAAAGACAAAAAGGAGAGCAAAAGGCTTTGCATCAAGAAAACCTTTGTTTGATTCAGGAGACAAAAAGTATGACTCTGAATCTATACCTCTCAACCCTAGAGATGAGACACATTTAGTTGATGAAAGTTCAAAAATTGATGCCTCGTTATCGAGGTGGGAGGAAAGAGTTGGACCTGCTGAGCTCAATAGAGCTGTTCTTTCACTGTTAGACTTTGGACACATAACAGCTGCTAGACAACTGCAGAATAAACTTTCTCCAGACAACATGCCATCTGAATTTTTTATTGTTGATGCGGCTTTGAAGCTTGCTGCTCATTCAACTTCAAGCATGAAGGTGTCAATGTCAATGCTGGACGATGATGTATCCTCTGTTATGCAGTCATGCAATCTTCTGACTGAGCAGCAAGTGATTGATCCCCTGCAGGTAATAACTGTGTGTTACTATTTGATTATTATTGGAAATTTACAGTCATTTCAGCTTGCCTGCAAATTCACTCAGGCATTAGTGATTGTCAATTTTCCCCCCCCTCTGGTATGAAAGAACGTTGTGACTTCTGCATCCCAATGCAACTTCTGCTAAGTTAGATCTGCGGTGTTGGCTTGATATTTTATTTGTCTCATGATATTCGGATTTAGGTCATATAGGTGCTTTATGATATTCATGTTTTTATCTCTTGTTCTTGCTTCAAGCCTTTTTCTGTGTGTTTCCTATATCATAGTGCTAACTAAAAGTTTCATTTTAATTTTCAATTGCATTACATAGACCCTGGAGAGTTTCCCAAGTCTTCTTAAGGAGGGTAGTGGACGTGGCCTATGCAGGAGGATAATCTCTGTTGTTAAAGCTGCAAATGTGCTTGGTTTAACATTTTCAGAGGCATTCGACAAACAGCCAATAGAGCTGCTGCAATTGCTATCTCTCAAAGCGCAAGAGTCTTTTGAGGAAGCTCATCTTTTAGTTCAAACACACTCAATGCCAGCTGCTAGTATTGCCCAAATTCTCGCCGAATCATTTCTAAAGGTGAATCTGATGCTTGTGTAATAATGCTTTTTTTTAAAAATAAAAAATAAAAATTGCTGTATAATATTTGTATGATATTGAGATGAGAAACTGCAGTGGTTGCTTGTCTTTTTCAGTTTTACAATGCAAAAGCATCCGTTTTCTGGTTAACACATGACAATCATATATCACATATATGAAATGAGCTGCAAATTCTTTACTCATTGAAATTGAATCTGCGTAGCCTACAGGTTCAGCAATGTATTAGTATTATTCTTGAGATCTAATAATGTCATTTCTATTGAAATCTTTCAGGGTCTATTAGCAGCACACCGTGGGGGTTATATGGATTTTCAGAAGGATGAAGGACCTGCTCCACTGCTATGGAGAATTTCGGACTTCCTAAAATGGGCTGAGCTTTGTCCTTCTGATTCAGAAATTGGCCATGCATTAATGAGACTAGTAATCACAGGGCAAGAAATACCCCATGCGTGCGAGGTAACTTTTATTCTCCTCCAATAAGGTTAAGGTCGTGGTGAAATATTCTTCAAGTAATGATATTCAAAATCACCATGATCCCTGTATATACATTTCTGCTCTACTTAATCTAAATGTGAACGGGGATTCCCTTCAAATGCAACTATCCTCAATTGTCGTTTCATCCGTTCTGTTTTAGACTATGACTTAGTTACTTCACAAACTGATGCAGGTTGAGCTTCTCATTCTATCCCATCACTTCTATAAGTTGTCAGCATGCCTTGATGGTGTGGATGTGCTCGTAGCTCTTGCTGCAACCAGGGTAGAAGCTTATGTCTGGGAGGGTGATTTCTCGTGTCTTGCGCGCTTGATAACAGGAGTTGGAAACTTCCATGCTCTTAATTTCATACTTGGGATACTAATCGAGAATGGCCAACTGGATATCCTCCTTCAAAAATTTTCAGCAGCTGCTGATGTCAACAGTGGAACTGCTGAGGCGGTTAGGGGATTTCGAATGGCTGTTCTGACATCACTCAAGCAATTTAACCCAAGCGATCTCGATGCATTTGCTATGGTTTGTGCTCTACCCTGTTCCTTTATGAATCGAAATTAACGTTTGGACCATCCTCTGGGTAAGACACATTCTCTACTTCTCCTGCAGGTCTATAATCACTTTGACATGAAGCACGAAACCGCTGCGCTTCTGGAGTTACGTGCAAAACAATTATCTCAACAGTGGTTTCTTCGTTACGACAAGGATCAAAACGAAGAGCTCCTTGAATCCATGCATTATTTCATTGAGGCTGCAGAAGTGCACTCATCCATTGATGCTGGCAACAAAACTCGCAAATCTTGTGCTCAGGCATCACTTGTGTCGCTGCAGATACGAATGCCAGACACAAAATGGCTCAATCTTTCCGAAACTAATGCACGGAGAATATTAGTAGAACAATCTCGGTTTCAAGAGGCCTTAATAGTTGCTGAAGCTTACGGCCTCAACCAGCCTAGCGAGTGGGCTCTGGTTCTCTGGGAGCAGATGCTCAACCCCGAGCTCACCGAACAGTTTGTAGCTGAGTTTGTCGCTGTATTACCTCTCCAGCCATCAATGCTAGTTGAACTTGCAAGATTCTATCGGTCCGAGATGCAAGCCCGCGGAGACCAGTCCCAGTTCTCGGTGTGGCTCACTGGAGGAGGCCTACCGGCAGATTGGGCAAAGTATCTCGGTAGATCATTCAGATGCTTGCTGAGGCGGACAAGAGACATCAGGTTAAAACAACATCTGGCTGTGTCAGCCACTGGATTTGATGACATAGTCGAAGCATCCAACAGGGAACTGGACAAGGTCCCGGAAAACGCAGGACCCCTTATCCTGAGGAAAGGACATGGAGGGGCGTACCTCCCTCTGATGTAGCTGCCCTCTATGCGCAACGAGCAGTCATTCATCTCCGTGCATGGTAAGTACAAATCAATAACATTAGCCTATTCCGGCGCTGTTTAAATACATGAAGTTAAAAAAACTACTCAAGTGGTTCGATTACGATATGGAGTTTTTTTTTTGGCTCTGTGGTGTCATATATTTGAAGTAGTTTAGAGCTTTGAAAAACGATGCAGGTAGATAGAGCTGATGAGGAAATTGTATTTTTTTTTTGACATGTGGTTCTATTCTAGGCAGCAAGTTGATTCTTTTGAGAGTGAAGCATCCATGTTTTTTTTGGCGACATTGTAAAACATGTACAATATGTATATATCGTTTTCTGCATAATAAAATATTGGCTTCTTTTTTTTCCTTTTTTTTTTTTTTTTATGTTAAATATATCTCACGTTTCACATGAAAAAGTAATAAAGCGTCTTGGGATCGATAGTGCCGTGGATTTTTAGAACAACTCTTCCAACGCGTGGTGTTTCTGAGCTGTTTATTGTTGTTTCTCCAAAAAAAGGCCTAACAAAAATCATTCTGTAACAATAAATAAAATGTTTGAGCTACTCTAATTTTGAACGTGTCTGATTCTCCGGTCGTTTCTGTTCGAGGAATCGCTTTGTCCCTTCAAGAACTCCGAAAAAGATGGAGCCACCAATGCCTATCCACATCACTCTCGGCCCGATTCCCTGTTATGCAAAACACCAATCAAAACATGTTTATGAAGCTCTTTGTCATCTTTACGTACATCAGAATCGCTCAGGGTCATGTTGTGTGCGTGAAGAATTTTCCATAGCAAAGAAATGCATGTCGAAACATGGGATTTCTGATTTCTATTCTAGAGGGGAGCAAGGGGCGTATAAGCTAATACCTTGAGTAGCGCAGAAGGGCCTTCGTCTCGTACGATAGTCTGTACACAGTCAAAGATGCCTTTATACTGGTTTGCTGATCCCTGTGTGCAAAGATAGGTTAAAATGGAGCAGGAAAAACATCAAATACACGGATTCAAAGGACGCATAATTATACCTGAACCATCAACCTAGTCTTAATCACATCCAGGGGAGTGGTTATGGCTCCCGTCAGAGCACCTGAGATGAACAGAAGACAGTAGGGGATTATGAAAACATGCATACCGGAGCTCTAATTGAGAAATGTTGCATTCGTTGATTGCATTTTGCCACTCATTTTTCATTCTTTTGGTTCACTCTTTAGCCAATCCGACGAGATAAATGGAACACTGCGATTCTGTGCTGTCACATGTTCTTAACTAGAAGAACTGTAACTTGTGCAAACTAGCGTTTTTCAAATACATTCTATGTTTGGTACTCTCCTTCTTCAATAGCTTGTTCATTAGTAAATGATTAACATGCTCAATCCCGAAGCAAAGGGAAATGACAAGACTAAGAATTTGAATGCTACGGCAGAAGAGTGAAATCATGTAAATTCATGCTGGTAAGTTCGTGGAAGCCAACTTACCAGCAAATGCACCGATTACAGCATTTTCTGCATCTTTCAGATCTCTCTTAGCCTGGTCGGAGATATAAAATGTGAAAACAGCATTAGTCATAATGAAAAGAAGTCTATGCGTAAATGTATCAACTAAACAGCTTTAAGAGAGGGAATCATTACCGCTAACTTATAACCTAGTCGAAGTTGTTCATAGATACAGAACTGAATAGCATCGAATGGCAAATCTCTTAGTAGAAACGATCCATATCCCTATAACAAAGATAATTAGTTAGTTTCAAATGCCATGCTAAGATCATACCAGAGCAGTAACACAGAAACTAATTTGCATCAGCGATGTTTGTAGTTGATGAGAAAGCAGCAGTTCATCTGATCATAATGCAATAAGATGTAACACCAGCAATTACATAAGAGAAGAAACAGAGATGGAATGAAAGGGACATATACCCCATAGTTTAAGACAAACAGGATGAATTGATTCACAGAAAATATCAAACATGATCAAATGTCATACCGCATAGAGTCCTTTAAAGCCTTCTTTGGCAATGATCATCCGAACAGCATTAGGGGCAGAGTTAAATTGGCCTGTCTGCATTCGCTGCTTAACAACCTGAAGCATCAAGACTAAGCATGACAACAGCAATAACATTAAATATACAAGGGAAATAAAACAGGATGATTAAGTAAAAGTCCACAAATACTTTCTTAAAAGAAGAAAGAAAAGGGATACAAATAATAGAAAATAAGATTTTTTCTTTTGATAAACATTTACCTCGGTGGGGACACGAATGAAAGAAGCAGCCATGCCTCCAATGGCACCAGCAGTCTATAGAAAGAAGTGACCCGGATTAAGATATTGATATGTAAAGTGTGTTTTGGGTTGAGTGTTTTTGAATGTTTGACAAAGGAAACTAACAGGCAATCACATACCTATTAGCTATGCTAATGCATATTAGGTAATACGCAAATATGGTGAACCTTACCAGATGAGCAACAGCACTGAGGTTCTCTGGAAAGGTCCTCAAAAGTTTTTGCTTGGCAGGCTCATAAACACCAACAAACACAGCAGATGCACTGTCCAAAAAATCTTTGAATCATTCCACAACTTGCAGATATTTAGCATATATGTTTTTGATACTTGCCAGAATGTGGATGTAGCTTACTAATAAATAGCATAAATTATGATGTGTGAACTCAACAAACTTATTCCTCTATTGCACAACTTAACCTTCTCTAAGTATTAAACTAATACATTTAGACAAGTCCTTACGGTAACACTCCAGCAAGATTTCCAGCAAGGCCAGAATATAACCCTTTGAGAATTATTTGACCTCCACCCCGTGCAGCCTGAAAAGGAATTAAACTACTTAGACAAATAAAAGGTAGTACTATATAAGAAACTTTTTCAGAAGCATGTACCAAGTATATTTAACGAAAATCCTCATTAACTTGGTCTACCCATTTTAGTTAGCATAAGGGACATGGTGTGGGTCATAATGATGTTGAAAAATGATTATAATAAAAATAAGAAACAAACAGCTGCAGTTGCCATGCAAGCTCTGAAATAATTTTATTAGTACTATGCATTAACAAACAGGTTTAGCAAGCTATGAAATCAGAATGGTATACAATACTCTAGCAGGTTTAGCAAACGGGAACAATGACTGCTAATACTTCGTTTATGAAAATAGTGCCAATGAGAGATGACCTGCAATCGTGTCTTTATTGTATCAATAGGATATAAAGCTGTTTCAACTACAACACCAGCTGTCCCACCAGCTATAACACCCTCTGCAAAAAGTATATAGAAATATAATACAGTAACTTAGAGAGAACCTGAATGCAATGTGTTTAAGATGCCCATGATGTGAATGGCATGAATACTAATATGCCACATGTGTTACCCATGAACCGAGGATCCCATCGAATAGGAAAATGGACGAATATAAGCAACGAGTAGCAATAATTAAAGCAGAGAGGCCCTCCAAAAAAAGAAGCTACACATTCACACAACTGGCTGTTCTATTGGAAACTTGGGATGCATATCGAGAAGTTCAGAATTAGATTCCAACCCTACCAAATAGCAGTCGCAAAAAGTCGAACGGATTTTCTTCTCGCGCTTTAACTGATGCAAAGAACTTTTTAGGCTCCAACTGAAGGTTTTGCATTTTCTTGTTAGATAACTCTGCAAAGCAAAATTAGTAATTCAACTAGGAATCCAGAGGAATGCCAAGTTAAAACAGTAAATTGCAAAAATTAAACAAATTATCGACAATACTTTGTTGGCAATCCTACATTTTCGACACAAAACACCTCTACAATCATTGCTACATGGAGCAATCCTACCTTGCTAGTTCACTAATAACACCGATTACAAAAGGATAAACACAAAACAGATATTAATAAATTCACAGAATCAGTTCGATTTCGCAAATGCTGGCCGAAATCGAACATGTGCTGAGAAGATTAGTCAGTTTCAGCAAAGGATGGATGCAGATTACCTGAAGATAACGCAGAAGAGCTGTTTGCATCAACAGCTAATGTTAGCGGAGCCATCAGCACCTAAAACTCGATGCTTATAAAAAGCAATCATCACAAAAATTCAAAAAACGAAAACATAAAATTACTCAGCTGATAAAGACGAGCATTTTGTCAGTAGACATAACTGCCATCAAATACATTCAGAGAAAGAAAGAGAGAGAGAGAGGCGCACCTGTATGGGACGAGGAGACTGAAGAAGAAGAAGAAGAAAAGGGGATAACAGTTTAAATAAGTCTGTGCATTTATAAATTTATTATCACTATACATATTTGATTCATTATTAGTATTATATTTATTATTTATTATTATTATTATTACTATTATTGTTGTTGTTGTTGTTGTTGTTGTTGTACTCCTCCGTCCAATTAGAACTGAAGCATTTGTTTTTCAACACGAAATTTTATGTAGTGTTATTTTGTGAGGGTAAGAAGTTGGTGGAATGTGAGGTCCACATACTAAAAGTGGAATAAAATAATTGGTTCTATAAATCATGGGCAAACAAAAATGACAAAAAAGTTCTTTAAATGTTGGACGGAAGAAATACTAAAGATGAAAAAGTAGAGAGATGTTATTTCCATTAGGAAACATTATATTTGTAATGGGACAACCTAAAAAGGAAAATATTTTAATTTTAATAGAAAGGGAGTACAAAGTATAAAGTTCGGTTAGAATTTTGATCTCGCTATTACTCCATCCGTCCCAGATTAAGAATCGCTTTTGTATAAAAGTCCGTCCCAGATTAAGAGTCACTTTTAAAATTTTCCATATTTGGTCATACAATTTTACCTCATTGTTCATCAAAATTACATAAAAATGTCATTATCTAAATTAAAATAAATCAAAACAAAAATCAAAAGTCAAAAGGGACCCACCTTCAACCAACTCCATCATTTCACTTGATTTATTACACATTCTACCATTTCACTTGATTTATTGCACACTCCACCATCTCACTTCATTTATTGTACACTTCAACTCTTTCTTAAAACTCGACCCATAATAATAAGTGACTCCAAATGTGGAACGGAGGGAGTATAATTTTTCAGTTATATTGGAGTTGTTTATTTTTAGAGATTTTGGTCAATGGAAAACTGGTAGACTAGTATAGTGATAGGTCATAGGTGGTATTTATCATTTAAAAAAAAAAGAATATAGTAGATTATAAAAGTTGGAACTTTTAATTTGGCATTGCTATGGCTGCTTATAGAGTTACTACACTAGTTATGTAGGCAGTAAATAATGATTTTATTTATTTGATAACCACAAATATCGATTTTCACTCATTTTGATCCATCTCCTAAAATCTAGGAATAGCATTCATTTCCATTCCTCATCACTCACCAAACAATTAGCTACCATTGACATTTAACTATTAATAATCTCAAGTCGATTCTAGTATAAATCACACGCCTATATGCTCGCAACGAGTTTGATCGATAGAAAAAAATACAGGATTTTGTGTGCTTCCCTCCTCACATGATATCAATTGTATTGTCTCGATCGATCGAGCTTATACGATGAAACGGGCATGGGTGGTGTTCGTGGTCGTGGTAGTGGGGCATATGATGGGTGTGGCAGAGGGCCTGGGCGTTAACTGGGGAAATCAGGCGGCCCAAAACCTACACCCTAGAAATATTGTACAAATGCTAAAGGATAACAATATTACTAAGGTTAAATTGTTTGATTCTGATGCTTGGGTTGTGAAACATTTTGCTGGGACAGGAATTGAAGTGATGCTTGGTATTCCCAACTTGCATTTAGCCTCTTTAGCTGATAAATATAAGCATGCTCAGGAATGGGTGAAGGCCAATCTCACTAGGCATCTCTATCAGGGTGGTGTTGATATCAAGTAAGTAGCTAAGAGAATGAGAATGGTGGATTATAATCGGGAAAATTATCATTTAAATCATAACTTTTGGTTGATTTCTGATTCTCATAACTTATAAAGGTAGCTAATTATATCACTACTTTTGTACATTTTTTAATTGTCCATACAAATAAAATTTGGATGAAATATGTTGTGATTTTATGCTTTTCGTCATTATATCTTCACCATTACATAATAATAATCATCTAAAATCGACCATCATAATATGGAATAATGCAAAATTTATCCAAAAGTTAACCAAAAATCGTGATTTAATGTGCTAATTTTATAAGTTTTGGGATAGACGAGAAATCAACCAAAAGTTGTGATTTAAATGAAATCAAATCAATTGCAGGTACGTGGCCGTTGGCAACGAGCCATTTTTGAAAGCCTACAACGGGTCCAACTTGCAGACAACTTATCCCGCGCTTTGGAACATCCAAAAGGCGATAAACGAAGCCGGGCACGGTGACAAAATCAAGGCGACAATCCCCCAAAACGCCGACGTCTACGACTCCGGAACCAAAGGCCCGTCGGCCGGTGACTTCCGCCCCGACATCCGAGCCACGATGAAGCAGATTGTGCACTTCCTACGTGACAACAACGCTCCTTTCGTCGTCAACATTTACCCTTTCCTCAGCTTATCTCTCAACCCCGATTTTCCGATTGAATTCGCCTTCTTCAGTGGCGGTGCGAAGCCCGTGCAGGACGGCCAGATCACATACGACAACGTGCTGGATGCGAACCTCGACACCCTGGTGTGGTCACTGCGGAGAGCCAACAGTGGAAATGTCCCCATCATCGTCGGCGAGATCGGATGGCCCACCGACGGTGACAAATACGCCACGGCGGATTTGGCGAAGAAATTCTACGACGGATTCTTTAAGAAGATCTCAAAAACTAAAGGGACGCCGCTTTACAAGGACGAGATTGAGTATTACCTTTTCGGGCTGACGGATGAGAACATGAAGAGCATTGCGCCTGGCGATTTCGAGCGCCACTGGGGCGTTTTCAGGTACGACGGGCAACCTAAGTTCCCGACGGACCTCACGGGAAGAGGCAGCAGCAACAGGATGCCCGTTGGGGCGAAGACCGTCAAGTACTTGGAAAAGAAATGGTGTGTCTATGTCAACAGCAGCGAGACCCCCGACCAGCTCGCGGCCAGCATGGAGTACGCCTGCACCCACGGGGATTGCACAGCGCTCGAATACGGGGGGCCTTGTGGTAAACTGGATAACTCAACAAAAGTTTCGTACGCTTACAACATGTTGTTTCAAATGATGTATCAAGATGTGGAATCGTGCGATTTTGGCGGACTTGCGAAGATCGTGACAAGGAATGCTTCGGTTGGAGATTGCCTCTTCCCCATCTCGTTGGATACGGATTGGGCGTGGAGACTCGGGACAGACGTGACCTCCACTTTTATACTCGCCTTCTTCGTGTCGTTGTTATTGTTGTTGGACTTATGATCACAAGGATTGTGTTTGCAACGAGGTGTGAAGTATGATATACGATCATTCATTCTATTCGCTTTGTGATCATGATTGATTGCTAACTAAAAATATACTACTTTGCAGCGAGATATTCTCTCTTTTTTTTCACTTACGTTATAGACATTATGAGAAAGACACAATATCCAACACCACGTTGAGGGTAAACTTTAGATTGTTTGGATTTTGCTTTTTCTATTTGTTTGTATTGTATATTTATATGTTGAAAATGGAAGATTGAAGTGGAATTGCGATTTAGGGGTCCTCTTAAACAAAATAAAAATGAGTTACTCAAGTAAGGGGCCATTGCTAATTCTTTTCTTTTCTCCCTCTTCTTTGTTTCTATGCTGAATTGGAGTTGCTTTGATATCAATTCTTTCCAATATGATGTTGTCCACCTTTGATGGATGTCATTTGGAGCACCAAATTGGGTAAGGCGGCAATAACATTCACTAGCTTTACTTTGTTAGGAACTTAGGATTATGGTTCTAAAAATGGACAAAAATAGCTCTCTGTTTAAAATCTATAATCTCTGAAAATTTATCCCTTAGCTTCCATTTTCGTCCGTCCTAAAAAAAATTTCAACTTTCACTTTTATTATTTTTAGTAGTGGTCTCACATTCCATTAACTCATTTTTACTCACATTTTATTATATAAAAGTAGAACCCACATGCCACTAACACTTTCAACCCATATTCTATTATTATACTCCCTCCGTCCCACATAATTTTATCCAGTATTCCATTTTGGACCGTCACACATAATTTTACACACTTCACTTTTACCATTTTTGATAGTGGACCTCATATTCCACTAACTCATTCCAACTCACATTTTATTATAAAACTAATACTTTAAAAGTAGGACCCACATCCCACCAACTTTTTCAACTCACTTTCCATTAAATTTCTTAAAACTCGTGCCGGGTCAAAGTGAGTAAAATTATGTGGGATGGAGGGAGTATATTTCTTCAAACTTAGTCCTATCAAATGATGACAAATTATAAGGGACGGAGGGAATACTTATGTACAATATAATACTATAGGGGAGTGATCATTTGCTAACTAATTAACAAACAAATTAAGACCCAAGAAAATTGATATAAAAAAACACCCGAGTACAACTCCCTTTTGGTCCAAAACATATAGTCAAATTACGAATTTGGTCCATTACATTTATTTTCCGATTTTCAGGTCCATAACATACGAAAATTGCTCTCGGTTTAGTCCTTTTTGGACGGCACCGTTAAAATGCGGAAGTCAAACGTTAATTAGCAAAAGTTTGACTCAATTAAGCTTAAAATTAGATTATTAAAGACTAAATAATTTGCTAATTTTTTTCTTAAAAAATATACCAGTTAATTGTTTTCATAAAAAATACTAAATATTTATTTTCTTTAAAATAACAATTATTTAGTTTAACACTTTACCTCTCTTCTATTCTTCTCTCGTTCTTTCTTCCCCACACAGTAGCAAAGAATCCACCAAAACGTCCTTAATTAGGAACACTGAGCAAACAAATTTGAAATAAAGAGGTTAGGGTTTTCGTTCTCTCGTTTCTATTTTCTACAATTATTGCTTCAATTCTCTCGCGAATATAAGGTATTCTCTCTCCAACCATGAGTTGGGAGTCGCCGTCGCCGAACCCACCTGAAAATGAAGTGGATCCACCTGAGAATGAAGGCGAGAAGGGCCCTGGTCCGTCGGTAGCTAACCCTAGTCCCGAAGGTGGGTTGGTGTAGTCGAACCCTAGCCCCGCCGTGGAAGTCGAAGCAGAGCTACATTCTGGTAATGACGAGTCAAAGTCAAACCATAATTCTTACAAGGGTGCCGACGACCTCCGATTGACGCCGATGACCCCGAATTAGAGAGGAGGACGAAGATTAGACGCGACCGCTCGGTTTCTCGTAAGCCGCCACTTCCTCCGAAGGAGAAGGCCAAATTTGAGAAATTTATGTATGTTGTTGTATATGCTCTATGTTTTGTAGTTGTTGTAGGGATATTTTGTATGTTGAATTAATTTGATGAAAATCCTAGTTTTTGTTTGAAATTTGTATTTTGAGTTCGATGCATTTGTAAGCTAGCTTGCTTCTTCTTCTTCGAGATTCGAACTTGTTATTAGATGCATTTGCGAGCTAGCTAGCCGGGTAGATTTTGAAACTAACAAATCACCCGGTTGGGTGATAGAATATCTACCCATTATGGACTCCTTACGCCTTTCGAATCTTTGTATTTGTTGGTGCAAAACTCACCCGTTGCGATGTATGCCCGGGCGGGTAAGTAGCTTTGCTGTGTGAAATGGTAGATAGTGGTTCTGTTCGGAGCATTTGACGTGCATTTCTGGCGGGTCTCCGGCAAGATTCATGCTGCTGCTGTGCTGAATTTTGTGTTAAAGCGTAGTGCACACCAATTGTTTGATGGAATGTTTAAGTGAGCTCCAATAAGTTTTTTACATCATATGAACAGATTTGATGAAAACACGATTAAAAATATATATATTTATTGGTATATTTTTTTAAGAAAAAAATTAGCAAATTATTTAGTCACTAATAATCTAATTTTAAGCTTAATTTAATTAAACTTTTGCTAATTAACGTTTGACTTCTGCATTTTAACGGTGCCGTCCAAAAAGGACCAAACCGAGAACAATTTCGTATGTTATGACCTGAAAATCGGAAAATAAATGTAATGGACCAAATTCGTAATTTGACTATATGTTTTGGACCAAAAGGGAGTTGTACTCAAAAACACCCACGAAAATTATCATATGATAATATAATGACGATATTATCATTCTGTTGAAATTTTGTCTATTATTTATTGAACTTTGTGAGCTTAATCTCATCTACTCATTTCAAAATTCAAGGGTGTAGATTTAGTCTTAGTTTTGGATTATGGTGTCATAAGCATTAGAAGAGGACTCTAATACTATATAAATATATGCTGTAGTATACAATTTACTTTAAAAAATATTTTTATATTTTTCATTTATTATCTATATATATATGAATTATATTTTTATATAAATTGAAACTAAAAAAGTAATAGTATATAGTAATTTTAAATTTGAATTCTTAAAATATTAAAAATTTAGATACAGTATGCCGAGTAAAATGAAATGAAAAAAAAAATAGTAGGTGAAGAAGAACTTAAAATGTGATTAATGATTTTTTAGAGACAATAATATTTTATCAAGTTTAAGAACTTAAAATGTAGAGACAATCATTTTTTAACCTTGATGCTCGGCCATGCCTAACCAACATCGAGAAGAACCGATTAATGAACAAAACAAACAATACAAATTTCGCATGGGAAAGAAGAAACAAGATTAATGCATGAAACAAACACTGCAAATTTTGTATACCTCCTATTGCAACTTTTGTTGGACTGTAAATTAGGCAAATGAGAAGAGTCCTATTTATAAAAAAGTTAGACATGAAGACATGCTTCATGAACTAAACATAGAGAGAAAGATTAAAATGGCTGAAACACTTGAGAAATATGCAATGGAGACTTGAGAATTGAGAGAGTAGAGTAATGGAGATGCAAGCTAGAGACTAGAGCAGATGGAGACTACAACATGCATTTTTCTCTAATTTTAAAAGTAACCTAATTATTATGAAAGTTAGCATAAAAAATAAAATAAATATTTGCTATACTCTACCAAAGTTTCAAACGTGTAGAATAAACTATTAATTACATTAATTAAGATAATTTAACTTTGGATATTTTTATAAACCCCCTAATGGAGTGATGAATTGCTAACTTATCATTTAGTTGCTAACTATAACTAATTCAAGGAGTGATGAATTGCTAACTTATCATTTAATTGCTAACTATAACTAATTTAAGGTCATAGGATTTTAGAAAACTTGTGATCTACAATTTCTCATGTGTAATTTTCATTTTTATTAATAAAATAAAAAAAGATAAAAAAAAACTCCAAATTAGGGTTTTGGATGAAAATGTCAATATAGTGTTTCGAAAATATCAACACAATGCTTTAAGAATGTTAACCCATAATTTATATTGACATTCTACATGTATTATATTGACATATTTTATACAGTATGTTGACATTTCTGCTATACGAAAAAATTAAAAATTTTCAATTTTTTTTTTCAAATTTTGACGTCGGAACATATGCATGTAGGATATCGTTGGAATCCATATGAAATTATCTTTAATTTGATATATGTTAATTGACATTAATATTCCTATTGATATTTTTTGGAATTAATCATATTGCCTTATTGACGTTTTTCGTTGATCGTATTTATATTTAGGGATTGATGATCTAAGCCCTTAATTTAAATATGTAATGACTATTATTTAATTATAATTAACAATTAAGTTTAAGTTATAAGTTAGATATATAACAATACCAAACCCCTAAACCTTAGTAAAACCTAAACTAAAGCGCTGTTCTTCCCCATTTCGGTTTCTCCCCCTCATTCTGCTTCTCTATCTTTTTCCTCTAAAAATTTCTGCAGACGACAAGTTTTCCACAAATCAGGTACACATCTCCTTTCTCAATTCGAAACTACACAAACAAAATGAATTTAATTGTAATTTTCTGAAATTCAAAAAGTAATTTAAGTTCAGTGAAAACTACATACACAATTGTAATCTCTTCCGATCATAATTTCGGCCTTGTATATCTGATCCAGCTATTAGTCGGAATTTCGGAGTAACTGCAAGATTAAAGTGTGCAATTTAACGAAATGGCAAATAGCAAGTACGAATATGTGAAGTCATTTGAGGTGGATGATGAAATCATGCTGCCCAACACCATCATTGTCCGTGTTCATGCCCGTGATTTCTGCAGGTTAGTTTTGAATTTGAAGCATAAAGTGTTCACAGTTCTTTAAGATAATATAAGTCATATCAATATCATGTAGGTTTTCTGAAATGCATGAGTTTGAGAAGCCGAATGATAAGAAAGCATTAGAGTTAATGAATGAGTGTGCCAATGCTGTTTTGGAGCAGTTTCCAGATGTTATATTCTCGTATGGTTTCAGTGATGAGTACAGGTGAGTAACAACATATCTTACAAAAAATCTCTTTCCATTGTTTGGTCCATGATGATACTTTTATATGGTTGTTTGCAGTTTCATATTCAAAAAGGAAACCAAGTTCTACCAGCGGCGTGGCAGGTGAATTCAAAAGAATTTTTACTTCTAAAAAATGGGATCATTATCTCTAAATATTCCATGTTTGTTGTGTTATTACAAAAAAGTCTGTATAATTTCATGTCTTCGATTGCCAAGCTGACTAAAAGTATACTTTGCAGCAAGATACTCTCTCTTATTGTGTCTTTCTTTTCATCCACTTATGTTACTAAGTGGAGGGCTATTCTCCCTCAGAAAGATTTGAAATGTGCCCCTTCATTTCGGGCTCGAGTTATTTGCTGTGCATCTATGGAGGTTCTTCAAGCATGTCTGTTATGGAGACAAAATGAATGTAAGTTAATTTTGCTTTTTACATTGGTGCAAATCTACGTGATAAATTTCTAGTTCTTGTCAGGAAAATGGCATCTGTTTACGTTGTAGTGCTGTCATTGAACTATATACGATGCTCGGGTCTTGCTATTTACGAAAATTGAAATTTATTATCCTTTTGGCAGGTCACACAAATAATCAGTATAATACTTGTCTTTGGCAGCTGATTAAAAGTGGAAAGAGTAAAGAGGAAGCACAAGCCACATTGAGGGTGAACTTGAGATTGTTTGAATTTTTGCTATTTTTCTATTTTGTTTGTATTGTGAATATATCTGTTGAAAATAGTACATTGAAGTAGAAATGCGATTTCAGGGGTCTCTTAAACAAGATAAAAATGAATTGCTTTACCAGTGTTTTAACATCAACTACAAGAAAGATATTCCGGAGATGTTTCGCCAAGGTACATGCACTCTCAAGACAGAGGTAGTTACTAATTCATTTTCTTATCTCCCCCTTCCTCGTTTCCATAGATCTATGCTGAACTGAAGATGCGTGAATGGCTTGAATTTTCAAATGAGCAAGAATGGCTTGAATTTTGTGCTTAACTAGAAGATGCGTGATTAATACAACTTACACTGGTTAAAACTTTCTCTTTGTTGTGACTAGGTTGAAGATATTGTGAAGTACAAAGATGATGGCTCCCCTGTCAAAAGAACTAGGAGGAAAGTCTTAAGAGTTCACTCAGAAAATATTGCATCAAAAAGATTTTGGAAGGAAAAATCTTGTCTCTCGAAAGAAGAGCTGGACCAATTTTGTGAAGATTTGAACAAAACTAGACCTGAGTATGTCAAATCTTTCCAATACGAGAGCAGATTGATGTTGTCCACCTGGATCGTTGTTCGCATTGATGGCTGTCATTTCCACAGGTAACTACTTACTTCAAGTGGAGCTCCAAATTGGGTCGGTAAATAGCACTCAGTGGCTCTACTTTGTTGGGATTATTGTAGGTTTTCCGAAATTCATGAATTCGAGAAGCCTAATGATGCACAAGCTCTCAATCTGATGAATGCATGTGCTGTTGCTGTACTGGAAGAGTTTAGGGATGTCATTTTTGCTTACGGTGTTAGTGATGAGTACAGGTCATTCATCATTTTCCTCATCATTGGTTTTTAACAATGTGTGTATGTGTTTGACAAGTTATTTGGTACTTTCTCAGCTTTGTTTTGAAGAAGGACTCTCAGCTATATCAAAGATGTGCCAGGTTTCTATTCTATTACGATCTTGTTGCATCTGTTCAGATTTATCCTCTCCGTAGTTTAAAATACCTTCACTTCTGGTGCAGTGAGATAGTTTCTTCTATTGTATCTTTCTTTTCTTCAACGTACACGATGAGATGGAATGAGTTTTTCCCGCAAAAAGAGATGAAACGCCTACCATATTTTGATGGTCGTGCTGTTTGCTACCCATCCAATGAGATCATTAAGGATTATCTAGCATGGAGACAAGTTGATTGTAAGCTTAGTTTATCAATCCCTCAATCCTATTTCTGCTATGACTTCAGTAATTAAATGGAAGCTCCATTACTAATACATGTATAAAGAATCATAATTTTGTCGATGTATACCAAAAAGAAAAAAGATCTACAGTATAATCATTACTCCTTATTTGCAGGTCACATCAACAATCATTACAATACTTGCTTCTGGTTGCTCGTGAAATCCGGAAAGAGCAAGAGCGAAGCACAAAATGATTTGAAGGTAGTCAGTCCTTTGGATTATTTAATCACTATATAGTTTAAAACGACCTTGTGATTGATGATTGATGATGATCCCATGGATTATTCAATGTTGTTTGAGGTTTCGACCATGTCCATTCTATTCTTCTCTATGAACCATTTCTTAGTTTAGAGATTGGTTCATACCCTCTTTTTTCTTATTTCTAATTTGCAGGGGACTCAAACTCCGGAGAAAAATGAAATTCTTGATAGACTTACTGGAATTCTCAACTATTACGACACATTGCCACCTATGTTCTGCCTGGGATCGTCCATTTTCTGGGACAAAGTGAAGACTCTCTCTGCTTCAGAAACTTCATTTGATCTCTAATTATCTGTAGCATCAAGGCTAACTTGGAGCCTGTGTTCATGTAGGAGACGAAGATGGTGGACAACGAAGAAGGTGCTACTGGCAAGTCGCGCAGGGTAGTCGTTGTAGGACATTGCAACATAATCGAGACAGGCTTCTGGGAAGCGCATCCTGAGATACTAGACGAGAAGGTGGATCGTTTTAAATCGGTTCAAATGGCCAATGGTAAGATGATCTGCTATGAAACTTCCTCGGTTGCCAATTTTGATATTTCACTGCATAATATATGAATGATTAGAGTTGATTCATTTCGGATTTCGTAGAAATCAATTAGTACACATGTTTGTTTTTGGCACACATCATAATTTAATCTATTACTATTAAACTTGATGGAAGTTTGATTTCACATTGTAGTGGCTGCTGATGTTGATATTAATTTTTCTGCCTCGTTATCAATGTTATTTGTGAGTAGTTTAATTTTGTAGTTAAGAGCACTCCCAATGGTCCGGCGATACACTCGGCGATTTTTCGACTTAGCGGTGCGGAGAGTGAGGGAAGCGCGACCCCCATCGACTTGACTGGGGATGGTCCGCACGAGCGCCCTGTGGGAGCGAAGAAGGCGAAGGGGAGGCGGAAGGGGAAGGGCGCATCGTCGGATGCCCAGTCGGAATCCCAGTTCATACAACAAGCCACGCTCTCTGCCAATGTCGCCAGTCTGACGCAGCTGTACACGCTGTACTTCACCGGCGGCGGAACCCCAGAAGAGAAGCAGTCCCTCTGGTCGACCATCCAAAATATGAAGATCCCGATGGGCCTCCCGCCGGACGCTCCTCCCTCTTAGTTTTTTAAATCTTTGTTTTTTATGGTGTTTTATTTGTAGTTTTTTTTTTCTCGTTGTATTATATTTTCCAATGATTAATACAACGATGAATTGTTCATTATAAATCTATTTATTAAACACATTTGTAGGGAAAATTAAACAATATTAAAAATGATGATGTAAAAATGAAATGTTGAGTTAGGGAAAAATAAGGGAGAAATAAGAAAGAAACCATTGGAGCAGTTGGCTAAAAACTGGGTATAAATTTTGTTGCTGATGTGGCGGATGTGGCAGGAGTTAGGGAGAAATAAGGGAGTTTTTAGGGAGAGCATTGGGAGTGCTCTAACATACATCATTAAATGTTGAAAATAAAAATAAAAAAATATAGTATTTGACACAAGAAAATCCATTAGATTTCTGTCTCTTGATTTGTAAAAATAAAAACTACTATGAAATTTTAAAGATATAGGTAGGCCACAACTTCAATATGAACGACATGATAATAGATGGTCCACTTCATTTTACTTGTCATCGGAAAAAATGGATTGGACTTAAAAATTTAAAGTGTTCCAAATGTCGAAATTATACGCACAACAAATAAAAGTTTTTTCGAGATAGTATTAAATTAAAGACTGTAGTTTTGGCCTTAATCGGAGTATTGTTGTTTGGCTTTTCTATTATATTTGTCAAGGGTAAATGTTTCAAAAATACATCAATTTTTGGTCAATCTAGGGTTTTCAGCATGATTAATTTTTTTGGAAATATTAATTATACATGGCGATCGGGATGTTTACCGGTTCCACATAGTTTATAGACCAAACTTATAATATTGTAAAAAAGTAAACAAAATTTAAAAGTGCTCAAAAAATACCCCCTATAAATGGGTTTGTTTTGTAACACCTTAAAAATACATTGTTTAAAGAAATGTGGTAAAAAAGTATACGAACTAGAAATGTTATAAACACATACAATTACTTTTAAATGATAAAGCACCTCAAATATAAAATCCTTGATAATTTTTTTTCTTGTTTTTTGGACATCTACAATGTGTACTTCTATCACATTTTAATGGCAAATAAATAATATAAAATTCATTATTCATGTACTTTAATCACATATTCATAGCTACTGGTGTTTAGATTATAAATTGGAAAACTGGGAAATAAGATACAAATTCAAAGCAACGTCTAATAAAACTGAATCATTGACACGCTTACAACAATCAGTTTTTGTATATGAAGTCCTATAAAAAAACTTAAAATTTGATAATCAAAAGTAAAAGTACATTTTTAAGGTGCTACAAACAAAATCATACAAAGTTAGTGTATTTTTTTACCACATGCAAAATTTATGTACTCCATTTTTTTACAATATCATAAGTCTTGGTGGAACTGGCAGTACCCGATCGCTACCTAGGATTAATTTCGCCAAAAATCTAAATTGACCAAAAGTAGGTTTTGAATTGACCAAAAATTAGTGTATTTTTTTGGCTATTTACCCAATTTGCAATTTTGATGGTGTGTGAAGAGAAGTGTAGTAGTCTAACATTACTCTAATTAGAGTTAGGTTCTGAATTTAAAAACTCAACATATGAAGAAAACAATTCAACAATAATAATATGATTTTATCACGATGTGGAGTGAGATTTGCTCCGTTGACGCATCGAGTAACAATGCTAACTTGTTCCAAGCTAAGCAGTATTGTTTGTCCAGTGATTCCATGTAGGCAAATCTCATGCTTTGACTATACTATGGGAAATTTATGTTAAACATTTACCGGTGCAATAATGAATGTAAAAACTGGTCATGTTTGCAAGGGCACCTGTTAAATTCTCCAAATCATTGTCCACATCGGCTTGATGATGATCCTAACTTTTCTATATAAGTGTGGATAACCCTCCCCCTTATGAGGCCTTTTAAAGGGTGAGTGGTCCATTTCTAGCAGTCAATAAAAAAGAAGTGACAGCATTAAAATATTTTCAAACATATGTTTTGGGTTTAACGTTAGACAAAGGAAACTTACATGTAATCACATATCTATAAGCTATGCAAATGTATAACAAGTAGTACTAATACACTAATATGGTGCAGCTTACCAGATGGCAACAGCACTGAGGTTCACTGGAAAGGTCCTAATAAGCTTTTTCTTGGTAGGCTCATAAACACCAACAAACATAGCAGATGAACTGTCCAAAATCTTTGAACCATTCCACAACAACTTACACAAATTTAGCATGATAAGAAACTTTTTTCAGAAGCATGATATAAGGGTCATGTTGTGAGTCATAACGATGTCGAAAAATGATACTCCCTCCGTCCCATAATAAGAGTCCTATTTCACTTTCAGTAAGTAGACCCCACATTCTACCAACTTATTCCACTCAAATTTTGTTATAAAACTAATACTACTATATAAGTGGGACCCATATTCCACTAACTTACTTAACCCACTTTTCTTTACATTTCTTAAAACCCGTGTCATAACTAAATAGGCCTCCTATTCTGGGACGGAGGGAGTAATAAAAATAAGAAACAAACAGCTTCAGTTGTCATGTAAGCTCTTAAATAATTTTATTAGTATTATGCATTAACAGCTACACATTCACACTTATTCTACTGGTTGTTCTATTGGCAGCCTCTGATGCATACATTCTAAATTGAGAAGATCAGAATTAGATCCCAACCGTACCAAATTGTAGTCGCAAAAGTCAGATGGCTTTTCTTCTCGCGCATAAACTGATGCAAGAACCTTTCAGGTTCCAACTAAAGGTTTTGTATTTTCTTGTTAGATAACTCTGAAAAGCAAAATATGCAATTCAAATAGGAATCCAGAGAATACTAAATTAAAACAGTGTTAACACTAAAGTGCAAATTAAACAATTTTTCAATTATTAGTTTATTGCCAATCGCATTTGGAAAATGCAATCAGAAAACATCCATCATATAAATCACATTTTCATCACTGCATGAGGCAATCCTAAAAATTATTTCTGTACCTTGCTGCTTCACTAATATCACCAATTACAAATAGATATATACAAAACAACAACAAACTCAGTTGGAAGGCATCCATCATATAATTTAAATTGTCATCACAAAACACCTCTACAATCGTTGCTGCATGGAACAATCCTAAAAATCAATTCTCTACCTTGTTACTTCACTAATAACATCTATTACAAAAGGTTAAGTATATAAAACATCAACAAACATATGATAAATTCAAAAACTCGATTCGATTTCAAACCACACATTCTAGCAAATGATGGCATAAAAAGAACATGTGGTGAGCAGAATACTTGGTTTCAGCAAATAATAGATGAAATTGGTGCAAATTACCTAATGATAATGCAGCAGAGCTCTTTGCATCAACAGCTAATGTAAACGGAGTGGGCGCAGCCATCAGCACCTAAAACTCGATGCTTTTAAAAAGAAAACATCACAAGCAACTAAACTTTCTTCAAAATATAAAGCTCTTTGTAACACCCTAAAATTGGAATTAGATGGAATTTTACTGTTCCAATTAGATAATCAGGGAGCTGGGATTAAACAGTAAATAATTCAACATTAAAAATAATAAAAAATGCAAAGGATGAATAATAAAGTTTATATAACTAATACACTACAGAAATTAAGCATTGGGATTTATAGATAATTGGTATGAAAAGAATTTAAAAAATTATTAAATTAGTATTAGAACATAGTATGTTTACTACAAGGGTAAATTAGTAATTTCAGTGAAATCACATTTCTCCCCTAAATTTTTAAATCCTCAAAAGTGTTGGTTATGTAGAAAGATCTAAAAAATATGTGTATTAGTATAATGTTGCCATTTGACAAATCAATAGACCAATTAATAAAATAAGAATGTATGCATATGATTCTGTTTATTAAAAAATTGAATATCCCAGTTACCACAAATAAATGACATGTGTAACTTAGGCTCATGGCTATTAATCTCCAAAATGGTACCAATGACATAAATAGCTCCATTTTCAATAACTTTCATAGTCATTCAAAGCAATCAACCATGGGAAAGAAACAGCTCAATCAACCAACCCATAACTGCTGCTTCATAAAGAGTGAAGAACATCTAGAGCCATTCGCTGTATAAACTGCAGTAACCTTCAAGATTCTGTCTGCCTATTTCTTTTTGGTGGGTGGCATACCTGCAGTAACATAAATTAGTAAAATCAACAATCAACAATCAACAATATATATAAAGGGCGTTAATAAGGTTCCTCTACACTATCGATCTCTTATTGTTTGCTCACTTTAACAAACTAACCCCAAAAATTACCTATGGGCAAGAGTGCTTAGACATCTTGTCCAATACTTTATGAGCCATGGCCAAGTTTGAGTCAGATGTAAAAGCTTCTACTAAAGCTTGGTAAACATATGGGTCAGGTAACATATCCTTCTTCTCCATCTCCTGCAGATAGACCAGAGCACAATCTGGTCGATGACACTTGCAAAGCCCATGAATTAGAGCCATGTAAGAAATTCTATTAGGGCGGCATCCCTTATGCTCCATATCAATCCAAAGATTAAGAGCGTCTTCCGGTTTTCCGGAACTGCACAATCCATCTACTAGAGTTGTATAGGTAATGATATTTGGTTCCACTTCCTGTTCTATCATCATCGAAAAACACAAAACAGCCTGATCAGCATTTCCCTCTTTGCACCAGCCATCAATTAACAAGTTGTATGTAACTACTGATGGGACAAGTCCCTTGTCAAATATCTCTTTCAGAATATCTTCAGCTTCATTTATCCTTTTAGCCTTACAAAGACCCTTAATGATAGTGTTATGGGCCACTACATCAGGGCAATAACCTTGTCCACAAATCTCTCTAAATAGCTCCATACCACGGTCTAGTTCATTGTCATTCAGAAAACCATCAATAATTGCAGAATATGCAATCATATCAGGGAGGAATCCTTCTTTGCTCATGTCAGTAAGGAAGCTATATGCTTCATCTGCCTTTCCATCTTCACATAGCTTCTTAACAAGCAGCGTATAGTTTTTTATCCAAGGCTCATGCCCACAAGAACGCATCTCCCTCAACAAATCAATAGCTCCGACAACATCCAGTTGCCTACATAATGATCCAAGTATGCAGTTATAGGTGAAGTGCGTAGGGTGGATTTCTGTCTCCTTCATCTTATTGAGGAGATTAAAACATTCATTCAACTTATCGGCATTGCTCAAGCACTGAATCAAATTATTGAAAAGTAGAACAGTACAAGTGCAACCACATTGATCCATAGAATGGAACAAGTCTAGAGCCATATCTAGTTTACCAGCATTGCATAAGCCACCAATGACAATTTCAAAACAAGTTGAATCAAGCTTTACCTTTGTTAAAGATGTCACACCTTCCTGACTGTTTTCATTCAGACTAGAACCTGTACATGCCTTCAGCAGGCAGTAAGCTTTATCATCATATCCACCGTTAATGAGATCTTTCAAAACAGAAGTAAACAACGAAAGCCTTCTCCCCGCGTCCAAATCCATCAAAGCATCTTCAAGCAATTGAATCATGTCTCTCTCATCCAGTATACATGACAAAAGCTGGTAAATTATTTGCACATCAGGAGGAATTCCTGACACCCGCATGTACTTGTACAACATTAGGGCTTTCTCTATCGCCTTATTCTTACATAAACCTCTAATTAGTACATAATATATGGGAACATCAAGAAAATATCCATGTTTCTTCATTTTATCATACAGTTGTAGAGCTTTATCCACTCTATCCTCCCTCACAAAGCCATGGATTAAAATGCATAATGTTTTCTCATTCAAACTAATCTTGAGATTCCTTTCAGCCCACTCAATCAACTCAAATGCCATATCAACTTCCCTGCACTTACTGTAAGACAGAACCAAAATAGCCACTATATGCTGATCTACCAATCCCTTTTTAGTCAAATCATTGAAAACCAAAATCGCCTTATCGAATTGGTTGGCATTGCAATAGCATTGTAAAGCTGGTGTCAATGCATGCTTATCGATGGGCCAACCCAACTCTCTCATCTCATTCAACCTATGCTCCAATAGAACAACATCACCGCTTTTGGCAATAACCTCCAATAAACAATTATAGCTATAGCCATTCAAATCACAAAGTGCAGACATTTTCATGTGATCAAACAACGAATTAGCTTCTTCAACTAGACCCTGAGTACCTAGACACCTGAGAAAATATCCAAAAGCCCCTGGCGTCCAATAACACGATGTTTTAGTCAAAGTTACAGCAAGCTCCCTCAGTGGGGCATTTTGTCGAGCAGTTGCTAGGATTTCAGCTATGGCATTGTACACATAGCAGTTGTGCGTGTAACCACGTTGATTGGAGGCCCATTGGAAGAATATCTGAGCCGATCTCCAGTTCCTCAATGACTTTAAGACGGTTTCAACCAGTTGGGGAGTGAGCTTTGAGCTCAATTCTTGAAGCTCTGGGGATTCCAAGCAGAAGGGTCTTTTCGTGAAAGTGGAGATGAGGGAATCTTCAACTGTATTTGTGATCTTGCTGCTGCTGCAGAAGTATTTGTTCTGAAACAGGTGAGTGGTAGGATTTGTGTTAGCATAGAGTGTTGAGACAATGGAATTGAATATACGAAGTGTGCGAAGCATGGCCATTTTAATTGAATTGGGATTTTCCTGTGCAAACTGCTCTTATAAACTACTCAGTATTGAAGTTACACTAAACATGGCGCCAATTCAGTAGGGATATCATATTTTGGCATCCAATTATCTTCGCCGATTATCGCCACTACTAAATAGATAGTGAGATATAGGAGCCGCTATCTTGATGAGTAATGTTAAAGTTTGATTAGTCCATCCAATTTTATACAGATATGCACTTAAATGTTGAATATATGTTGTTTAATGTATTAATGTTAAAAAGTCTGAAAATGACAGACAAACTAATTAGCTGAGAACGTGTAAAAGGAAAAATAGAGCAAATTTATAATATTTGGATGAAAATACCCACAATTTTACCCAAGCCAAATTCCTGTTGACTCAAAAATCCTAGTATTTCAAATATGGAAACTCTCACTCTCCCAAATACCAACTCTCTCTAATCTCTCTATTATGTGCGAATAACGAGTGCGCGAGTTTAAATGTCCCGGACCTTTCTCCACTCCTCCACTCTTCCTCTTCCTACAACACATATTTAATAGGCTCCACATCTGGATTTAGCCAACTTACTTTTGAAGCATCTAATGTTGTTAGTTCTAGAAAGGTTGGAGTTCTCAATATAATTCTAGATATATAAATTAAGCACCAGCGCTACTAAAATGAAATAAGAACCGTTTGTTGGTGTTTTATAGTATTTCTCATAATAATAGATTCCATGCTTTTGATGTATACTTGACTTTGTGATTGAATTAATATATGAGCATATAATATAGGTATGAGTTGATTCATAAAAAAAAATCTTAAATATGATAAAACGCCATACCGTATAGAGACCTTTAAATCCTTCTTTGGCAAAAATCGTTCGGACAACATTAGGGGCAGAAGTAAATTGGCCCGTTTGTATTCGTTGCTTAACAACCTGAAGCATCAAGACTAGGTATGACAATAGCAATAACATTAAATATACAAGGACAAAAAAACAAGTTGATAAAGTAAAAGATCCCAAATACTTTCCTAAAAAAAGAAAGAAAAAGGATACAAATAATAAAAAAGAAGTGTTTTTGTTAAACATTTACCTCAGTGGGTACACGAATGAAAGAACCAGCCATGCCTGCAAGGCATCAGCAGTCAATAAAAGGAAGTGACACGCATTAAGATATTGATATGGCAAGTTTGTTTTGGGTTGAGAGTTTTGGAACGTTAGACAAAGGAAACTTACATGTACTCATATACTACCTATTGGCTATGCAAATGTATAACAAGTACTATGCTAATATTGTGCTGCTTACCAGATGAGCCACAGCACTGAGGTTCTCTGGAAAGGTCCTCAAAAGCCTTTGCTTGGAAGGCTCATTCCACAGCACTGAGGTTCTCTGGAAAGGTCCTCAAAAGCCTTTGCTTGGAAGGCTCATTCCACAGCACTGAGGTTCTCTGGAAAGGTCCAACAAACACAGCAGATGCACTGTCCAAAAATCTTTGAATCATTCCACAATTTTCACAAATTTAGCATATGCTTTTTTAATATTTGCCAGAGCATAAACGTGTAGCATACTATAAAAAAATACCAAATAGCATGAATTACAATGTGTGAACTTAACAAACTTATTCATGTATTGCACAACTTAACATTCTCTAAGTATTAAACCAAAAGATTTAGATAAGTCCTTATGGTAAGACCCCAGCAAGGCCAGAATATAACCCTTTGAGAATTATTTGACCTCCACCACATGCAGTCTGAAAAGGAATTAAATTACTTAGACCAATTAATAGGGAGTACATAGGAAACTTATTCAGAAGCATGCGCTGAGTTTAATTTAATGAAATTCTCGTCAACTTGGTCTTCACATTTTATTTAGCATAAGGCGCATGTTGTGAGTCAAAATGATGTCGAAAAATGATAAATCTTAATAAAAGTAAGTATCAAACAGCTTCAGTTTAACATGCAAGCTCTTAGATTATTTTGTAGCATTATGCATTAACAACCATCTTTCCTTTCTCCTCCTCTAAGATATGAAGTATGAACAATACTCTTTGCAACCACCAGGATCCAACTTAGCATGAATTGTTTACAATACTCTAGCGAGTTTAGCTAACAGAACAATAGTTGCTAATATCTTCGTTTATGAAAATAGTGCCAATGAGAGATGACCTGCAACCGTGCCTTTATTGTATCAATCAATAGGATATAAATCTGTTTCAACTACAACACCAGCCGTCCCTCCAGCTATAACAACCTTCGCAAAAAGTATCTAGAAAGTTAATACAGTGACTTAGAGAGAATTCCAATGTAATGTGTAAATGTGTTTAAGATGCCTATGATTTGAAAGCATGAATACTAATACGCAAAATGTGTTCTCCATGAACCAAGGATCCCCTCATATAGGAAAACGGAAGAATATAAGCAACGAGTCCAAGCATGAGCAATAATTAAAGCAGAGAGGTCCTCCAAACGAAGAAGCTACACATTCACACTACTCACTACTGGTTGTTCTATTGGCAGCCTCTGATTCATATCTTCAAAAATTGAGATTTCAGAATTAGATTTCAACCGCAACAGATTCAAATGGCTTTTCTTCTCGATGCAAATAACATTTTTAAGTTCCAACTGAAGGTGTTAGATAACTTGGCAGAGCAAATTAGCAGAGGAATACTAAATTAAAGCACTGAAAACACTAATTAAATAGCTATAAGAGCTTAAACAGCTGATCAAATATTTTCCCAATCAATCTAAATTTTGATTCAATAAACTAGAAAAAAACATCTTTTTACGGAATTGGATTTATCTACTTGAAGTGTGAAGTATGACGTCATACCAAGGCGCGGACTTGAGAGGGCTGACGCTACCCTCGAGAAGCAGCGGCGGCTGGGGTGGAACCCGGCGGAGGCGGCGCCGTGATGTTGCTTAGACTAGTCATCGTCGTGCCGGTGTAGAAATGAAACGAATTTTTCCGAATTTTAATTACTCTTTAATGTGTTACTCCTATATTATTATTCCTAAATTTAGATACTATACTATCAAAATATTTAATACAAAAAATACATTATTAAAATTCTTTAAAAAAAATGCATATCTAATAGTAATCCTTAAAATTTGAAAATTGGATGAAAACATCTCACAATGTCGGTGCAATTTGAAAATTGGATGAAAACATCTCACAATGTCGGTGCACTTTTAATACGAGTATGCATACAAGACTTTCTACAACACGTTATACAAGACGCCTCTATTCGCGTCCCAAATGCCCGATGGAGCCGGAGTCGTTGCACTGCCCGAGCGGACAATTCTTCCCTTGCCTATGCTCTTCGTCGTCTTCATGCCAATTGGACATTGCCTCGTCCTTCGGTTCATTCTCTTGTTCACAACTACGGATGTGGACCTAGAGCCGCCCTTGTCTAATATTGCCACGCAACAAACCTCTCCTAGGTCAAGGCATATTTGAAAGAATATGCGTCTCACTTATAACACTAGCCCAACCTTTCTCTCAGTGTATAGATGCGATAGTAATGTTATTACATTAAAGTGTGTCCTAGCTAAATTTAGACTAAGATATTATTGTATGTAAACTCTGGTTAGTTGAATTTTATTATGGTACAATAAATATTGAACTAAAAGGATCTTGGTAAAAATTAAATTAAACCAGCAACAATTTTAATTAATTAACAATGCTGAATATATTAAATATGAGAAAATAAATAATAAAGATAGCCTAAATAATTCATAATTTGAATTGAGATGGGAGATCAATAATAAATTCGATGTGCAAGAATATGTTCTCTTGGTGGTGATGTGTGGTTTGCAGACTATTGCACGGAAGCAAAATTTTCCATCGTTTCGTTGAATGAGTAATTGCAGATGGAAACAAAGTGCGTTGCACTACTCGCCTCGAAAATGCCATTTCAAGAAGATCAATGATGTCCAATGCCTTCTACGTTGAGTCTCCTGAAAATTTGCTAGATAGCGCCTCTCGGCTTCCTGGAACCAGCCACAATCAAAACACGACACATCAAAAATGGCATCTTACACGAGTCTCCTTCATGGCAATCTTCTGCCATTCACAAGAAATCAGGCGTTTTTTTAATCTTGATTTAACGTTGAAGATCCTTCTGAAGTTGCTGCTTCGTTTCTGTTCTTGCTGCTAGAACAACATCATCCATGAACCCTCTCTCCGGGAATTCTTCTGGGACGAGGCTTTGGTATGTCTCAAAGCTCTCGTCTGCTTCCTTTTTCTTGTCCAGCAGGCAGTATACGATCCCCTGAAGCACATTTCACTAAGAGAATCAGACAAGATTGTAAACTGACGCTCTAGGGAGCTTTGAATATCTCAGTGCACGAAGCCAAGAGGGGAAGAACGGAATATGCTTATCACCGATGATATGAAGTTTTTTTATTCTTTCTCAGCTTTAGATATTGTAACAATGAACACTATCAAAATCATAAATTCACAATAGTTTTTTTTGATTCAGATCAAATGTTTACACCGATAGATGGAGCTCATGAGCGGATAAAAAAATTTGGTAGTACTATAATCTACCGACAAATCGAGCATAATTCTACCACGAGAGAATCATCATCGACTAATATAGTCCTAGCAAGAAGCAGCAATAGAAATGGTATAGTTTTGATGTTTCATTGTGCAGTATAGTAATGAAAATATGAAATAACGAGCAAGGTATAGGGACAGCTACTTGACTAACCTGGCAAAGATACGGGCGAAAATCCCTTGGATTCTCGTCAATGAGAGCTTGAAAATTCCTCAACGCCTCCTCCAAGTCTCCCTGCAGTAACCACAAGGGAAAGAACGGAGCATCAAGTTCTCCACATGCACAAAATGCCCTAATTTTTGCCAGGACACAAAACACCAACACTTTTCTTGTTTTATCATGATCCAATTTCCTCTTATTGTCAACGACAATTTCGATGATTTTAACTTAAAAGAATTAAACTACAAAAGACTAGAATAACTAGGATGCCACCAATTGTCACCTTGATTAGATGCATTTGTGCAACTAAAATTCTTATATTTCGCTCTTCATTGACTTTATTCTCCCGACGAGCAACCTCTAGAGCCCTATCTAGCATCTCGAAAACAGCTGCTCCTTCTTTGTTCTTATGCATCACCATTGCCAGACCCTACCAAAGAAAGGGCAACACAAAGATTCGTCTCGCTTATCTATAGCAATAGAAGCAGCAAACAAAGAAGTCACGAATTAAACTATGGAAATACTTAGCATAAATTTGGCTAGAACAATACAACATGAATGTATAAATGATCATCAAAAATCATTTCAACAGCCTTCCCCTCCTACCTCTCCCATTAACATAGATGACATTGGAGCACAAATCAATAAAGAATAACAATCACAAATACATGCCAATCAAGAATCATTTCAACATCCTATCCCATCTACACCTTAACTAAAATCCACCATTTCAACATCCTACCCAATTTAAGCCTTGACTAAAATTGATCATTTCAACATCCTACACATCTCCACCTTTTACTACACAATCAATGATATCAACATCCTAACCAATCTACACCTCACTAAAATCAATAGAACCAGACCACAATTCAAGCAAGAACATCAACAATCATAACCACACCACAAAATACACAACCAATCATTTCATCCTCCATCAAAACATTTTTTCTTCAAATCATCCAACATCATAACTCAACCCAATATCAAACTAGCACTCTCAAGCACAAACTCAACCAAGAACAGTAACAATCACAATCAAATCACCACCAAAAACAGTTAAATGCACATCTCTAAACAAACCTAAGACATCATACATGCAAAGCTCTAAGCAAGAGAGGTTTCTGGTTGAGTATATTCTTGAACAAGCTCTTAGCCTCATTCAAATCCCCCATCATCTCATAACAAAGCGCCTGCAGCAGCCTCCACTCCATTTCACTAGGTTGCAACTCAATCAACTTCTCCACATTCCCCACAGCTTCGCGACTCTTCCCCCTCCTCATCTTCACATTCACAACCATCTTCAAAACATCAACATCACTAGGATTTTCCTGCAACAATCTGTCGCACATCTCCTCGCCTTCGTCATCACTAGCTCGAGCATCTTTCTTCTCCTCAAAAACCTCACTTTCTTGAACCGGCTCTGCCAAAGCAGGCCTTTCCCTCACACAGCCAGCGAAAATCAGTGACCCCAGCAATAAAGTTGCGATCTTTGCTACAAGAAAGCTCGATATTTTCTTCCGGGGAGATGAGAAGAGGGCTGGGACTGAAGGGGAGGTAGTTGATTGAGGTGAATTAGGAAATTTCGCGGCGAAATGGAGAGAGAAAGATTTGGGGGTGAGAACAAGGGATTGTGAGGAGGGGCTTCTGATTGCGGGGCGTGGAGATTTGGGTCTGTTGTTGAGGGATGAGAGAGTGAAATTGGAAAGAGATGAAGCAGCCATTTTGTTTTCTAAATCGGCGGCGGAGATGGCGGCTGAAGACTGTAGATACATAATTTTTTCTCGCCACCGGCGGCGGAGATGGCGGCAATGATTATTTTATTTTTATCAAATTATAGTACTCCATATTTAAACGTTATATCATTTGAAAATTTAAGAAAATTTAATTGGTTATTTTATTTCACATAAAAAATTAAAATGTTGAATATTATAAATTCTTCTATTTTAGTTAATTTAATAAATTATTTGCAACATTATTCAGGAGCGGATTCATAATTTTATGTTTAGAGCATGGTAAATAACATATCGACTTGGAGCTTCAAAATTTGATCTTCTTTCTTCTCTTTAGAGCATCTCCAATGGTCGG